>NC_055996.1:8367685-8677660 GCF_018446385.1 Zingiber officinale | reverse complement strand
CGGGCTTATTGATTTATCGAACTAAATCTCACCCATTGATAAATTAAAGAAATAAATATCAAATATATGTGCTTGTTATTATATTAGGATTAAGAGCACACACTTCCATAATAACCGAGGTCTTTGTTCCTTTATAAAGTCAGTATAAAAGAAACGACCTCAAATGGTCCTACTCAATACACTCTGAGTGTACTAGTGTAATTATATAGTCAAGATAAGCTAATACCTAATTACACTACAACCTTCTAATGGTTTGTTCCTTTCCATTCTGGTCGTGAGCTACTGTTTATAATTTATAAGGTACTGATAACATCATCTTCTGTATGTGACACCATATACTATGTTATCTACAATATAAATTAAATGAATAACTACAAACAAATGTAGATAATTAGACCAAATGTGATTCTTTATTCATAATGAATATTTACAAAGCTTAGGCTTTCAGTATACACTCCAACATAGGATCCCCTGATTGAAAACGTAGATTGGGTGAGATGACTAAGGATTAAATTAAATTAAATTAAAACTAAATTAAATTAAATTAAAATTAAATTGAATTAAATTAAATTAAATTATATTCAAAAAAAGGATAATTTTAAAAATTTTTTAAAAAAACTTTTAAAAATTCTTTAAAAAAAACTTTTAAAATTCTTTTTAAAAACTTTAACTAACTTAAGATTTATGTTAAAACTAACCCTAAAATTTTATCAGCTTAAACTTAGACTAATTCTAGTTCCTACCTATTGTAGGAAACCAAGTGGATTTTGGATAGTGGTTGTTCCAAACACATGACTGGAGATCACACCAAATTCACTCAACTTACTTACAAAAGCTTAGGGACAGTTGCCTTTGGAAACAATGGCAAACTCAAGGTAATTTGTAAAATACCGAAAATAGACGAATATTAATAAGGGAATTTTTCGAAATTTTTAGAAATTTTTTAGGAATTTTTCGGATTTCGTAAGGGCGAGTTTACGGAGATAAAATCAGGGCCCCGGGAAAGCCTGTTTTTGTTACCCCATTTAAATGAGGAAAAATTGATTTTTCTTAATTCTTTTTTCTATTTTCTTTTCCTTGTTTTATTTGTTCTCTTCCTCACCGAACCCACACACCCGCGCCTTCTCTTCTCCTCGCGTGCCCTAACTGGCGCCGCGACAGTTCCCTTCTCCTCGCAATTTAAGCCGTGGTCGAGGGTTACATCTCCTTCTTCTTCCCTTTCCTTCTCCACGCTGTCCTTAAGCCCTTCGTCCTCCACTCGACAGCGCCGTTTTTCTTCGCGTGCAAGCCCTCGGCCGAGGAAGCCCTAGCCCCGGCCATTCAGTCCATCTTTGCTGCGAGGCGCACACCCGACGCCTTCTTCTTCCTCTTTCCCCAAGCGCCGGCGACGAATCTGCCACTGTCGGTCCACTGTCGCCCTTGTGTGCCGCCGCCGCCGCCGACTCTTGACCCGAGCAGCACCGGCCGCCTCCTCTCTGCTCTCTTCTGATCCGGAGGGTTTTCTGTCGTGCCGACACAGAGCCACCACAGTGAACCCTGGGCTGATTTCTACAGCCGACGCCGCTCGACGCCGCACCCCTCTTCCTCTTCTTCTCTCCGGCACCGATTCCTCCAGGCCGAAGATGTCGCGAGCCTAGCATCGTCGATTTTTCCTCCGACCCTCCAGGCCGAAGATGCCGCGAGCCTAGCACCAATCTATCTCTCTGTTCATCGGCAAGAACACACGGGTCCTGGCTTTGGGCAGCGCCACAATGCCAGTTTTCAGATATCGAATTCTTCTTCCTCTCATTGATCGGGATTGGAGGTAGGTTGTGATTCTGTTCTCAGATTCTGTTGTGGAGGAATTGATAATTGTGTGGATTTGGTTTATATGGCAGATTAGGGATTTCAATCTGCTGCGGCTGATCTTGGTTCAGCTGAGGGTTTAAAGGAGGAAGCTGTTAAGGTTAGTTTAATCTAGATGTTGGGTTAATATGGATGTGTAACAGATTTCTTTAAAGGTTGGAATCTGTGTAATTGGTTAGTTAGTGATCGTACTTCGATTAGGGGTTACCCTAAATAGGGTTGGGAATCTTATTTAGCTATTTGCTATATATGTAATTAGCTAAATAAAATTACGTGATTGACACAGGACTTTGACACGAGACGAGTATCTCGACGTCGGATTTGGACCGGTTTGACCTTTCCTATTGGAGGCGGGTACTTTTGACTTTATGTCTTTGATATGATAGTAGTGAATTTAACAAATAACAATAATTATGTTTCTTATTTGCTTCGGTTAGTCACTACCCGATACCTGTTACATACTTGGTTGATTGCTTGTTTTGCATCTCATGTTATTACTTACCCGATTATACATGCTTATAGGGGTAGTGATGTAACCATGCTTCACCATGTTCAGAACCTAGGTGTGATACCTTATCTGATCTGTGTACCCTTGATATGATTTATTGACTATGGTGCACATCATATATGTATATAGATTGGTTCAGTATATTACCATGCTTAGTGTCATGCACCATTCGCATGATTGCATGCTGTGTGATAGATTGCTCCATTATTGTCGAGCACATCGCCAGTTTCATCACTGTTCGGTGCTCCATTGTGACGCTCATGGGTAGCGTGACGCAGCGTGGTAGCATGTCAGTTTGCTCGTTCGGTGCTCCGTTTGTCCGCTCATGGGTAGTGTGATTGCAGTGTGGTAGCACGTCGAGATCCCTCCCCGTCATTGTGTACCGAGAGATGAGAGGGGGTAGGAGTATATGTACTCAAGATCCACTCGGTCACCATCGTGAGTAGTGATGCGAGTGCGGTTGTCTTACCCACTCGGTTCCACCATTGTGTGTGAGATGGTGACTGGCGTCAGGTCATTAGCATCATACGCGTTGATGCATTTATTTCTTGTGATTGTGTTTGCTGCATATTGGTTGGATGCCCATGCTTGACATGCATACAGGATTTCTATACCTCTCGGACTGTTTATCCTTATACCAGGTCCTGGTTAGTACAGCTATTCTCCTGTTCATTTCAGTTTGCATTTACCCTTATTATGTCAAGAGACTGTACGCATGATTAGTGCTAGTTATTATATCCTTACTATGTATATCAGTTGTTACCCGCTGAGTGTTGGACTCACACCCTCCTCCGTTGCTATTTTCAGGTTGATGCTGTCCGGAGGAGTTCCAGTCGCTAGTCCCCTACAGACCGTGAGAATGTGTGGTTTATCTTTTGGTTTTCTTTATCAGACTAGTTCTGTTTGATGCAGTTGGATTATGGTTTTTGTGTTATGGATATTACACTGTCGATGATTTTCATTCAGACTTGTTTTACTACATGCCTGCCTAGATGACAGAAGAGGTGAGTTGATTTTATCGTCGGATTTGAGTTTTATGAGTGTAGTGGAGTAGGGTTGGTTTTGAGTCTGCTTATCACTGTTCAGTTTGTTTACTATTAAACTGCGTGGTTGTGTCAGCCAGAGGCTGAAATTGATATAAACTGCGTGGATGCCTGTGTTATTGTTTGTTTATTATTGTTATTCCAGCTGCATGTGGCTGAGGTATATGGTGATGTAGAAAGTTTCAGATTGTCCGCCGTATAAGGGAGATGTTGCCGAAATTTCTTCGGACACGGACTCCTCCGAGGCGTGACAATTTAGTGGTATCAGAGCATAAGTTTTATGATTCTTTGTTTTCGTATTTTGGATATTTGGGATAACCTGATACCAATTTATTTGGTATCAGAGCGCCAAGGTTTAGCGATACTTGTTTTGATTTTCGTGTACGGATCTTGAGATTTATCTGATATCAATTTATTGGAATTGGTATCAGCGCGGGTTATGATGCCTGCTTATGGTATTCTGGATATTTGATATCTACTTCGGTTTGTACGGATTTCTGTTATGGTTATGTTTCAGACTTTTGTTTCGGATTTGTAAGGATTTCCGGTGATTTTCTTGTGCGGAATTCTGAGATCAATTTGGGGACTGGACAGCGACGGAACATCTCCAGATGGCAAATATGTATAAGGTAATTTTTATAATTATAATACTTGTAGTAATACTTGAGTAATAATCACTATATGAGTATTGGTCTTTTTCTCGGTACTCCAAACCATCCTAATGTTGGTCAAGGTGGGAATGACAGTAAGTTGTTGCTAAGAATCACCCAAGCCTCAACCTCACGTGTTAAGGTGGTAGATAATCTATGAGCCTTTACAATGTTGTACTTGAACCTCTTTTATAGGTCTCTAAATAAATGCTCATACAATGGCAAGGTTTCATACGATTAATGTTCTTTGGACTTTGACGGTTGATTCATCAAGTCTAATGAATTCATAATAACTCTTTAGATCTCAATTTTAAGTGCATCCTGCACTTCACTTTTGAAGTTTCTCAAAATAACAAGTGATCGATCTCCATTGTGATTTTCTTCATACCTGTCATTTAAGCAGGATTCAATAGATCTCATATATAGCTTTATGTTGTATGTCCGACTGATTTACCTTGTTATGGGCTGCTCCTACTCACTGTGAGATCCAGCAGATTTAATCTGGAAGATTGTATATTCCATCAATTCAACAACCCAAGGAATCAACCTTCAATGCCAAAATGTCATTTTTTTCAACCGTATTGTTGCTTGTACGGCTTGTTCATCTATTCCTTCCTTAAAACCTTCATCCCCTGACTATTACCATGGAGTTGCTTAACTGGAAGAATTATGCTTTATGGGATTTAGTGGTTGGGACTTTAGATTGTTGTGATTCTTTAGTCCATAACAGCCTCATGCCAGTGGATTAATGACTACTTATCCTTCTCATCATGCTAAGGTTATGTAAGAGCACTTTAGCCAGCTTCTTAGTATGATAATCATTTACACTATTCATCATTAATTTCAACCAATGAACACTTAACTCTTTATAAGCTCTTCCATTCCATTCCAATTGGACATCGATAGATGTTGCAGGCGTCTACCATAGTCCCAATATCCCTTAATCTTACGGTAGATCTTTTAGTATTGGAAATGGTCGATTTTGATATTATACTTGGCATGGACTGTTTGTCAGCATATCATGCCACTGTTGATTGCCAGACGAGGGTGGTCACATTCCGGCCTCCGAACCAACCCTCGTGGGATTTCACTGGCATCAGAGACGACGACATATCGATCATTTCGGCGATTCAGGCTCAGAAGCTGCTGTCACATGGCTGTCAGGGTTTTCTATTATATTTTATTAGTACTGAGGACAACAGTAGTTAGCAGCTCTCCGACGTTCCGGTGGTCCGAGAGTACCTAGATGTATTCCCAGAGGAGCTACCAGGTCTGTCTCCCAGAAGGCAAGTGGAGTTCGCTATTGAGCTGATTCCGGGGACCACACCGGCATCGAAAGCTCCTTATCATATGACACCAAAAGAGTTAAACGAGTTGAAGGTTCAACTCCAGGAGCTTTTGGATAGGGGATTTATTCGCCCTAGTGTTTCTCCATGGGGTTCTCCAGTGTTATTTGTTAAGAAAAAGGATGGCACTATGAGGTTATGTATTGACTACAGACAGCTGAATACAGTGATCGTCAGAAATAAATATCCTTTACCACGGATCGAGGATTTGTTTGATCAACTCAGAGATACATCAGTGTATTCTAAGATTGATCTGCGATCCGGATATCATCAGTTGAGAGTCAGAGACTTAGATATTCATAAGATAGTTTTCCGTACGAGATACGATCATTATGAGTTTTTGGTAATGTCATTTAGGCTTACCAATGCTCTAGCGGTATTTATGGATTGTTGTGGTTGAGCATTGCTCCCACATATTGAGGATATCTTGTGGTAGAGCGTTGCTCCCACATATGTGGTATTTCCTGTGATGACCGTTACTTAACTACTAACTCTACTTAACCGGTATGATTAAAAATCACATGGAAACCCTACCGAAAAATTTCGACAGAATCTCCCCTGTACCGGTGACCATATTCAACAATACATGCAATATATACTCAGCCACAAGCGGCTGGAACACATATCAATCAACCACGCAGTTAAATAAGTATCAAACACACAAATATCTACTTACTAAACTAAACTCATCCTACATGCAATCTAAACAGAATAATCTCAAATGACATGAACTTAAAATACAACTCAAATGTTTATTAATTACTAAAATGCGGAAACTAAAATTAAAACTTCTTTCCTAGTCCCAAGGCTTCCATAGTCCTGGCATCACACATCCTTCGAACACCTCCTTGTCGCCTTCCTTTCTATATCTTTTCTTTTCCTGTATCTGCAGTAAGAGGAAGTGTAGTCTATAAGCAAAATTTGCTTAGTAAGCACTATCTAACTCACAAAAACTCGATATGCATGTGAATATACTGAAAACTAAAACTGAATGCTCAAAGGAAAAACTACTTATGCTCATCTACTAGTAAATAAACAAACATACTGAAGTGCTAAACATGTAAAACTACTCATGCTCTTCTATTAGCAAAGAACAGTAAGCTAATCTAAATAACATGCTAGCATAAAAGGGAACTAAACTTGCTGATTCTAAAACAAAGTGAAACTTGATTCATTTGTTCTAACTTATTCTTTTAATACTTTATGTTTATGTAAAACTCGTTTTACTTGTTCAAAAACTTATACTTATAATACTTCAAAATAATAATCAACTTCTTCTTGGGCCCGGCAACTGTACTTGCTATGCGCGCATCCCTAACTAGACCCGAGATAGCTGGTCCTGAATCTAGTAGGGTTTACTAGGTTATCTAAACCTAGGGACCACTATAGGGCCTCCGAAGGACTACTGAGAGTCCTTCATACTAGGTTATCTAAACCTAGGGACCGACTATGGGAGCCCAAGGACTACTGAGAGTCCTGCGTACTAGGTTATCTAAACCTAGGGACCGACTATAGGAGCCCAGCCACAAGCTCGAAAGTCAGATACTAGCCCTTAATAAAGTAAAATACTTGTTATCTTTTAATACTTCTAATATATAATGCCTTTTCATTTTAATAAGCACCTTGTGTGCCAAAATCCCTAGAGTCTTGACTTTGGGATTTACTTAAGGCCTTGGCCTTTTTTCTTTCTTTTCTTAATCTTTCTTATACTTTTCTTATAAAAGAATGCTTCTTACAAAACTGAAATGTTTAAACAAATTCTAACACTGAAATGCTTAAACAAAATCTGCATACAAGTTTAAACAGAAATCTGCATATTAAGCTTAACTAAAATCTGCATATTAAGCTTATCTAAAATCTGCATACTAGGCTAATCAAAATGCTGCATACTATAAGCTTTAACAAAATCTGCATGTCAAACTTAATAAAATCTACGCTTGTAAGCTCGATAAAAATCTGCGTTAGAATATTAACTAAAAATCTACACTTGTAGCTCTAAAGGGGTTGTTCATGCTTAGTTATTCAACACAAAACTAAACCTATTTAAAGTCACAAGCAACCAGAGAAACAAAATGCTACAACATAGCTATTCAACATAAAGAAATATGTTAAAGCTTGATACCCTTGTAAAACTTATACTTTTATAAAGCAGTAGAGATCTTTAAACATGTTACAACATGATCTAAACCAGTTTACTAAACCGTAAGCTCAAACCGGAAACTAAATCCACAGAATGAAACTTAAATCTAAATCTGAACAAATAGTAGGGTAATAAGGAAAACCTAAGGGCTGTTCAACTGAAATCTAAATCTGCAGATTGAAGCTGAAGCTGAACAATGTTTCAAATACCATTGCATCTCAAAACAAAACAGTAACTTGCTATCTGTCTAAAAGGAAATAATCAACATCTAAAGCCAACTTGAACCCGAATTACTCTATAGCAAACCACAAGCAACCAAAGCAAATACTGATTACATATATATCAGTAACATTGAAATGCTACGACTGGGATGCTAAAATCGACATCAGAAGAAAGAAATCAAGCAAGCATGCTACTCTTAACCTCCAACAAAATCCTAATTCTGAACATAAATGAATTGATCCACTCTATACCACAGGGAAGCTTCTGAAGAACATCAGATCTTTCCAAACCAAAAACCCTAGCTAAATTCTGAAACTTGTAGGGCTCATGTGTAAAGCGAACATAGCAATTAGGGAACAAACAGGAAAAATCAAGGATTAAACGTCGGAGCTATCTTACTGCAGGTGAGTAGCAACTTACCTTGGGTTTCTTGGACTTACAGCCGAAGAAGAAGGCTTCCACTGCTCTAGGGTTTCGGGTGGTCTTGCTTCCTCGGCGATCTCTTGTGTCTACACCTTCCTCTCGCTGAAGGGGTCTTGAGAACGTGAAGATCTCACGGGAAAGGTCCTCACCGGCCACCGGAGACGCTGGGCTTCTCGCTGCGTCTTCGCCGAGAAGAGCCGCGCCGTCGAACTCGAGAGAAGGGGAGAGGGATCGAGAGAATTAATTTCCTCTCTTAACTTAACCTCTTTTATAACCTAATACTTCTGTTACAGCTTAAGACTATTTCGCTTCCTTCTTATCACGAAATTCCCGTTGGATCACCTGGTCAGCAGCGTTTGATCAAATCAAAACGTCGCGGGTTCGATTCCCCCGCAGCGCCCTTTTTCATTTTAATTAATTTCGATTTCCTAATTACGGCTTAAGTACAATTCGCACCATATACATAACAAAACTTGCTTAGCTCAGTTGGTTGGCTGACTTTGGTTAGGGTCTAGTTCGGTCCGAGATCTTGGGTTCAAACCCCGACCTTAACACTTTTTATTTTATTTTATTATTATTATTTTTAAACTTCTTCCTCTTGGTAAAAATACCAAACGAACTCCAAAAATTGCATAAAAATACTCTAAAATTTTCTAAAAATCTCTAGAATATTTCTATAACATTTCTAAATATTTTTAAGAATATTTAAAACTTCTAATGGGGAAAATTGGGTCGTTACATAGATTCTGTTGTGGAGGAATTGATAATTGTGTGGATTTGGTTTATATGACAGATTAGGGATTTCAATCTGCTGCGGCTGATCTTGGTTTAGCTGAGGGTTTAAAGGAGGAAGCTATTAAGGTTAGTTTAATCTAGATGTTGAGTTAATATGGATGTGTAACAGATTTCTTTAAAGGTTGGAATCTGTGTAATTGGTTAGTTAGTGATCATACTTCGATTAGGGGTTACCCTAAATAGGGTTGGGAATCTTATTTAGCTATTTGCTATATATGTAATTAGCTAAATAAAATTATGTGATTGACACAGGACTTTGGCGCGAGACGAGTATCTCGACGTCGGATTTGGACCGGTTTGACCTTTCCTATTGGAGGCGGGTACTTTTGACTTTATGTCTTTGATATGCATAGAAAAGAAAAACTAGAACAATCAAATCACAAGGAAAAGAAAAACAAAAAACACAACATCGAAAACAAATTCGAAATACTAGAATCACATGCCTCTTGTATTTGGTATTTTTACATGAAGATAAAATTAGTATGATGCGGAAATTAAATACTAGTATACCTTTTCTTTTGCAAGCAAAAACCTCTAGGTCTTCTATCGTATTTCTCTTCTAACCTCGGACGTTGTGTGAGCAACGATCTTCCGAGATGAGAAACCACCAAAGCACCTTCTTCTCCTCCTTGCAAAGTTCGGCCACAACATGAGCTTCTCCAAGGATGAAGAGAAAACACCACCAATGCTCCAAGGGATACAAGCTTTCTCTCCTTCTTCTCCAAGCTAGAATCCGGCCACCACTTGATCTCCAAGAAGATGAGAGGTTCGGCCACAAGTATGGAGAGAAGAGAAAAGAGAAGTCCAAGGAAGAAAAAGAGGGAGAAAATAATAGAGGTTGTTCACCTTCAAGGCTCCCAAAACCCCTTCTTTTATAATCCTTAGCTTTGGCAAATAAGAAAATTTAATTATAATAAAATTTCCTTAACTTTCCTTGACATGAATTAATTAAGAAAAATTAAACAAAATTTCCTAAACCTTCATATGAATTTTTAAACATTAAATGAAAGCAAACAAGGTAATTTCGATCAACAATTAAAATTCCTTATTTGTCTTGAAATTTTAAAAATAAAATTTCCTTTAAAATCCATTCATGGTTGATAAAAAATTTCTATAATTTTAATTTTTGACATATGCGTAATTCTAAAGAAGAAAAATAAAATATCTTTCCATTCTACAAATAAGGAAATCTAATCTCTCTTTAATCTTTTGTAGATCCTTTTAAAGAGATATTTTAATTTTAATCTCTCAATAAATTATATCTTTCCTAAGAAAATTTAAAATAAAATTCTTTTTAATTTAATGAGGGGCCGACCACTAAGCTTGAATTGACCTAGGGCTGCCAGAACGAGCTTGGTGACCCTAGCTGATCCACAGCTAGCTTGGCCAACCCTCATCATGAGTATGAAGGTGGGTATAGGTGGGTATAGTACTCTATAAATAATATGCTATGATAAGGATGAGAGGAGGAATTGATTTTGGTCTCCAGATAAAATTAAGCATCCGTGTTGCCGACACACCTGACAATTTATCGATAATAATTCATTCGATAGAGAACTATTATTGAACTGCACCGATCCCAAATTATATTTTTGGGCTCCTGCTTATTATAGTGTGTTAGTCTTTACGTGTTTAAGATGTCGAATGTCCTAATTAGGTGAGTTCTTGTGACTCATTTAATTAGTATCTTAATCGAATAGTACCACTCGCCTTATATACGTCGTATCGGATGAGTCCCTGCGGGGTTTAACGACAATCCTTATGACTCTTCTTGGGGACATTATCAACCTAGATCACTAGGACTCGGTTTCCATACATAATCAACACACACTTATAGTGATATCGTTTCTCGACTTATCGGACTTATTGATTTATCGAACTAAATCTCACCATTGATAAATTAAAGAAATAAATATCAAATATGTGTTTGTTATTATATTAGGATTAAAATCACACATAATAACTGAGTCTTTGTTCCTTTATAAAGTCGTTATAAAAGAAACGACCTCTAATGATCCTACTCAATCTAAGTATACTAGTGCGATTATATAGTTAAGATAAACTATTTCCAATTACTATGACATTCGATGGTTTGTTCCTTTCTATTTTGTTAAATGAGCTCTTTTATAATTTATAAAGGCGATAACATACAGTCAATGTGACACCATGTTATCTACTGATATAAATTAATTGAACAACTCTACAACATGTAGACAATTTGACGAATGTGATTTTTATTTCAATAAATATTTACAAAGCTTAGGCTTTCGTATACACTCCAACAAACGATCTCTAATGATCTTTACTCCTAATTAGATTACTCGGATTCTCTCGATCAAAGCTTTCTAGGAAGGGCCTTAGTGAAAGGATGCCAGGTTATCTGCAATCTTGGCGATGACAACTTCTCCTCACTTCACGATATCTCGTATCGGTGGTACTTGCGCTCATATGTTTACTTGCCTTATCGGCTCGTGGTTCCTTCGAGTTTTCTGTACCGCTATTATCACAATAAATTGTGATGATTTTGGGCAAACCAGGAATCACATCTAAGTCCGTTAGAAAGTTCACGAGCACACTTCTTTAGCAGCCTCGGGTTTCATTACTCGCTTCCATGGTTGAGTCCGAAATGAATTTCTGCAACACTCCTCCGTGCAATGGCTCCACCTCTAAAGTAAACACATGCACGATGTAGACTTCTTGTCCCTATCGATTGGAAATCCGAATCAGTGTAACCTCTGAGAAGCAAATGCGTTGGTAAACTAGCGTATAATCTCTGTCCTTCTTAGGTACTAATATATGCTTTAGCAGATCGATGTCCTTGTCGAGGTTACTCGATATCTCTAACCATGCCAGCGAAATGAATGTCGGTCTAAATGCGGCGCGTACATTAGGCTTCCTACGGTAGAGCATAAGCCTTTTCGTGTCCTCTATCTCCTTTGATGTCTTGGAGACATCTCTTTAGATAGAACTACTCCTACAAAGGTAAGAAACCTTTCTTGGAATCTGCATGCTAAAACGAGCGAGGATTGTATCTATATATGAAGCTTGGGAGACACCACGACATTCTTTTCTTGCGATCCCTTATAACTTTGATCCCAAGAATGTGTGCACAATCTCTAAGTCCTTCATATCAAATAACCATACCCTTACGTCAGATAATACCTTGACATTGTTGCGATTAACGAAATATCATCTCACGTATAGTACAGAAATACCACCGCGTCATTACATTCTTGTATACAAGACTCATCCGGACAACTGAATAAATCCGTATGTGGATTACTTCATTAAACAATGTTCAAGACCTTGAAGCTCGCTTTAGTTCATAAAAATGGACCGATTGAGCTTGCGCTAGATGCTCTTGCCTTTTTCAATGAACCCTTACGGTTGCCGTATGGATGTTCTCTTGAGACTTCCATTAAGGAAAGGCGTCTTGACATTCATTTGCGAATCTCATAATCCGTATGAGCGTGATGGATAAGAGTATCCGGATAGACTTAAGCATGACTGGGTGAAAAGGTCTCCTCATAATCGATTCCCTCTTTACAGTGTACCCTTCACGATAAGCCTAGCTTTGAAGGTTTATACCCGTCATCCCTCTTTTCCTTTTGTAGATCCACTTGCATCCAACGGCTTTTAGTGGTTCTACAAGCTCCCAGGCCTTATTAGAGTATATAGACTCTATTTCGGAATTTTTGCCAAGATGTTGCATCTATATCTTGGAGTGTTTAGTCATATGTTAGGGATCGGGTTCATGTTTGCGGGATCAAGTCCGAAGACTCTCCCAAAACATGAATCTATCAGTTGCCTTATGACCCTCCCACTACGATGAGCCATTGTCTGTGGTTGTGTATCATGTGTGACACGTGTTGCGGTCTCTTATGGTACTTCGTCTTGTACTTTTGGTAGTAAGGTAGATGTCCTCTCTAAGTTCTTCTAAAACAACTTTGCTCTAATCCATTATAGTCCTTCCCTACAAAAGCGGGTGAATTGCCTTATGATCTTTAGGACTATAAAATAAATCACCTTCGTTCTCTGGGATACCCCAGAAACCAGACACATGCGAGATTCTAACTTATCGGTCTGGTTTCGATACGTGTTTGGACTACCCCAATCCGAATATGTCTTAGGCGGGCTTCGCCCATTCCACAATTTGTGGGAGTAGAAAGAACCGATTTAGAATGTATTAAGTTGAATGTACTCTTCTTGTTCTAGGCGTATCCCAAGCGAATTTGGTAATCAATAACTCATCATCGATCTAACCATCTCGATAAGAGTCCTATTCCTTCGTTACATCACACCGTTACATTTGGGGTGTACCAGGTGCGGATAGTTGGGATTGAATCCGGCCTCGATAAGTAACTCTCCTCAGAGGTATTTGCCACCACGATCGGATAGTAGTGTCTTGATACTTTACCTAGTCGTTTCTCCGCGACCTTGTACTCTTTGAACTTATCAAGCACTCGGACTTGCGGCGTTAGGTAAATGTATCAGTATCTTGAATAATCGTCTTTAAAAGACAAAATATTAAAATCACCTCTTGCACAGACGAGACATAGGACATGAATCGAATGAACCAGTTCTAACATCTTTGGCTCTATACCCACGGCCTTAAAGGTCTCTTGGTCATTTTACCTTCCAAGATTCATGAGTTGGAAAATTTTCCAACTCTAATGAACCCAAAAGTCCATCGGCTATAAGCCTTTGAATCCTACTTAAGTTAATATGACCAAGCCTTAGATGCCAAAGATATGCTTGATTCATTTCCGAAGGTTCTTTTCTCTTATTTGAGTTAGAAGATGTGTTATTGATTTCTATATTTTACTTTGTGGGAGAAATTGGATTTAAAGTATATAAATTGCCAACCAATACACCAGAACAGATAATCACTTTATTTCTCTTAATAACTACATCGTTACTAAAGGAAACTGAATATCCATCCAAAACAATTTAAAGCGAAATTAAATTTTTAAGCGGATACGTAAAGACAATTTCTTAAAACCAATTTCTATTCCTATTAAAGATAAGTATCATCTCCCCACTTATGATAGCACCTTAGTAGCATTGCTCGTGTATGAGCGGTAATCTCTCCTTCGGATATCGTGGGTTTCTGGAACCCTGCGAGTGCGAGACATGATTAGTGGCTCCGTATCTACACAGTCTTGGTAGATAACAGATTAAACGTGTTTCATGACTAGAGCATGAGATATACTTTTGTTGTTTGATTCCTACGAGCACGTCGCCTTCGATCACCTGGCGCTTCGGATGAACACTTGCCCTTGACTTCTTCATTCCGACTTTAGATCACTGTACTGAGATTTATTCACTTTCTTTCTTTGAACCAACTTGTTTCTTCTTCTTCTTTCCTTTCGGTTTAAAAGTAGAGCATTTCGGTAGTGAATATAATTTTAATGAAACAAACCTTCCTTGCCTAAAGTTACGTAAGTAGTTCCATGATGAATATACCCTTTTGTTCATATTGTAATTTAGGCGGAATTGCTCAAAACTTCTAGGTAGTGTTTGGAGGATCATATCGATCGGGTTTCTCCATCAATTTCTCCAAGGATTTGTATTTCATTTAGATAAGCCATCGTCTTTAGGATATGATCCCTCACGGGAGTACCCTCTTGCATGGTGGTAGTCATTATCTTTCTCTTCTTGCTGGAGGCCCGATCTCACAGTGACGAAGGTTTTTGAGATTGTTCGTATATCATAGTGTTGGTAAATCTTGATCTTGATGTGCAATACATTTGACATTGAAGCCAAAATGTAACACCGCGCCATCTACATCTGCTTTTACCCATTTCTATGATACTCGATCTCCTCTTGGGTAGATTCACCATTAGGTGTGTCGAGCGAGTTCGGTCGATCTGAACTTATAGCTTTTAGCGATGAAACAATGTCCGGGTTCCTTTTCGATCTATGTAATTAGGACGATGAAGTACATTCTCGTTTAGTATGATAGCGTGGGTTGAAAGTCATCTAAGAATCCAATAACTTTTGGTCGAACTACAAATTTAGAATAATATTGATTCCTCAAACAATACTATTTTAAATTAACGATACCTCAATCTGATGAATTTTGTATGCCGCGATAGTGTGGACGTATACTCAACATTTGTAAAAGGAGGTTTAACCCATTAATTTTATTATCTTATCAACTTAACTTTACAAATAAAATTAATAGTTGATTTTCTTTGGTCGCGAATAACGGATGACTCGATAGAGGATCCTATTAGGCGTGCTAAGTGTATACCATTACTTGATACTAAGTCCATTAATAAGATTGTGCCTTGAGTGGGAAGATCACGCTCTTAATTAACTTATAGTCATCGAAATGGAAGTTTGTTACAGTGATCATGAACAAGCTCATCGATATGGAGGAAGGCACTCGAGCCAGCGCGGTTTGTTTGCATCACTTACAAAGCCGAGAATGGAGACAGTGGAATTTTTAAAAATAAATCCTCTCCCTTAGTTATTTAACGTGAGAATTTTTGACTATCTAGTCTACTTAACATGCGTACTAACAATCCCGCGGTGATAGCGTAAAAAGCAATAAACATAAAAACTAATTTTCAACTATTGGCTTTTATCTATTCTTGTCCTCGTGTATGTCAACCCTAATTCTCTTGTCGTCTTGACCACTACCTAAGTCTAGTTGTGCATCCATCTTGCTCCTTGTTCCGCCTCTGGTCGTTAAAAGGTTCCACGCCTTGCAAGATTCGATCCGCGACAAATAGAATTTTACATTTTCGATCCTATATTCCTCGAAGGAATGTACATGCAACTAGATCGAAAATAAAATCCTAATAAAACTAAATACAATTTTATAATACAATCATGCACGCACAGTAAATGCCCTTGACATGTCCAAGCGTCCACACATAAAACTATAAGCCGTAATAGTTGGATCCTACATCCACAAAGTTAACACATCCTACTATTAAACCTGCCTAAATTATGTATGACATGCGTAATTAAACTAATACTAAATACAGGCAAAACCCTAGCTCGATACAAATTGTTGGTTCTACTCGGAAAACCTAATGGTTCCCTTTTACAAAAATTTTGTTGAAAGGTCCGGACCTTTCTAGCTACCATGTGTTCTTTTAAATTAAACTTGGATTGCCGGTGAAACTTAACACGTTTGATCAAAGTTTAATCTATTTGTTCTTTAGGTTTAGACTTGGATCTCCTGCGGAACTTAACACGTTCGATCGAATCACCTAGGTTATTAATTCCATTAAATATTAATTTCAAAATTGGCTTCCAGGGTGACGTCGAGGCACATGGCCTTGGATATGGGAACAACCACCAGCGTACAAGCCTTTTAAGGAAAGCTAATATTTAATTTCCTTAAATCTTTCTTTCTGCCGAAGATAAAAACAACAGAAAAGAAAAACAAAAACATAACATCGACAATTCGAAAGCGAATCACATGCCTCTTGTATTTGGTATTTTACATGAAGATAAAACTAGTATGATGTGGAAATTAAATACTAGTATACCTTTTCTTTCAAGCAAAACCTCTGGGTCTTCTGGTATTCCTCTTAACCTCGGACGTTGTGTGGGCACGATCTTCGAGATGAGAAACCACCAAGCACCTTCTTCTCCTCCTCAGTTTGACAACAAGAGCTTCTCGAGGATGAAAACACCAAGCCTTCGAGGGATCAAGCTTGAGATTCTCAAGAGAATGCTTGCGAATCTCAAAGATGAGAGGTTCGGCCACGAGGATGGAGAGAAGAGAAAAGGAAGAAGTCGGCCACAAGAAGGAAGAAAAGAGGAGAAAATAATAGAGGTTGTTCACCTTGAAGGCTCCAAACCCCTTCTTTTATAATCCTTAGCTTTGCAAATAAGAAAATTTAATTATAATAAAATTTCCTTAACTTTCCTTGACATGAATTAATTAAGAAAATTAAACAAAATTTCCTAAACCTTCATGTCATGGTCGGCCACATCATTAAGAACAAACAAGGCAATTTCAATCAACAATTAAAATTCCTTATTTGTCTTGAAATTTTAAAAATAAAATTTCCCTTTAAAATCCTTCATGGTTGATAAAAGAAATTTATAATTTTAATTTTTCAACATGTAATATTACAAAGAAGAAAAATAAAATATCTTTCCATTCTAAATAAGGAAGAGATCTAATCTCTTTCTTTAATTTTTGTAAATCCTTTTAAAGAGATATTTTAATTTTAATCTCTCAATAAATTATATCTTTCACATAAGAAAATTTTAAAATAAAATTCTTTTTAATTTAATGGGGCCGACCACCTAAGCTTGGGTTCAAGCTAGGGCCAGCCACCCATGGCCGACCCTAGCTTGATCCACAAGCTAGCTTGGCCACCCTTACATCATGAGTATGAAGGTGGGTATAGGTGGGTATAGTACTCTATAAATAAGAAGCTACGATAGGGACCGAGAGGAGGAATTGGTTTTGGTCTCCCGATAAAATTAAGCATCCGTGTTGCCCAGACACACAACTTAATTTATCAATAATAATCATTCCACTGAGAACTATTATTGAACTACCGCAATCCCAATTACATTTTGGGCTCCTTCTTATGGTGTGTAAGTCTCCCGTGTTTAAGATGTCGAATGTCCACTAATTAAGTGAGTTCTGACAACTCATTTAATTAGTATCTTAGTCCAAGAATAGTACCACTCAACCTTATCGTCATGTCGGATGAGTCCACCGGGTTTAACATGACAATCCTTATGAGCTCTTCTTGGGGACATTATCAACCTAGATCACTAGGACACGCTTCCTTCTATAATCAACAACACTATAAGTGATATCATTTTCCAACTTATCGGGCTTATTGATTTATCGAACTAAATCTCACCCATTGATAAATTAAAGAAATAAATATCAAATATATGTGCTTGTTATTATATTAGGATTAAGGCACACCCTTCCATAATAACTGTTATCTTTGTTCCCTTCTAAACTCTGTAAAAAAAAATTACCTCTAATGGTCCTACTCAATACACTCTAAGTGTACTAGTGTAATTATATAGTTAAGATAAACTAATTCCTAATTACACTCTGACCTTCAATGGTTTGTTCCTTTATTTTGGTGGTGACTCTGTTTATAATTTATAAAGTCGATAACATCATCTTACGTATGTGACACCACATTATGTTATCTAATATAAATTAATTGAACAACTACAAATAAATGTAGACATTTGACGAATGTGATTCTTTATTCAAAATAAATGTTTACAAGCTTAGGCTTTTAGTATACACTCTAGAGATCCCTCCGACTGTGTCAAGGAGATGAGAGCATTAAGCTCCCCATTTATGATTTGGGGTAGGAGTATGTGTGTACTCGGACATCCGTCCACTCGGTCACTCATGGGAGTAGTGATGCGAGTCTGCGGTTATCGCTACCACCACTCGGTCCCACCATTGTGTGTGAGATGGTTGACTGGCGTCAGGGGTGACCATGACTGCATTGGCATCATACGCATTGATGCATTTATTTCTTGCGATTGTGTTTGCTGTATTTATTTGCTGCATATTAGTTGGATGCCCATGCTTGACATGCATACAGGATTTCTATACCTTTCAGACTGTTTATCCTTATACCAGGTCCTGGTTAGTACAGCTATTCTCCTGTTCATTTCAGTTTGCATTTACCCTTATTATGTCAGGAGACTGTACGCATGATTAGTGCTAGTTGTTATGTCCTTTCTATGTATATCAGTTGTTACCCGCTGAGTGTTGGACTCACACCCTCCTCCGTTGCTATTTTCAGGTTGATGCTGTCCGGAGGAGTTCCCGTCGCTAGTCCCCTACAGACCGCGAGAACGTGTGGTTTATCTTTTGGTTTTCTTTATCAGACTAGTTCTGTTTGATGCACTTGGATTATGGTTTTTGTGTTATGGATATTACACTGTCGATGATTTTCATTCATACTTGTTTTACTACATGCCTGCCTAGATGGCAGAAGAGCCACCACAGTGAACCCTGGGCTGATTTCTACAGCCGACGCCGCTCGACGCCGCACCCCTCTTCCTCTTCTTCTCTCCGGCACCGATTCCTCCAGGCCGAAGATGTCGCGAGCCTAGCATCGTCGATTTTTCCTCCGACCCTCCAGGCCGAAGATGCCGCGAGCCTAGCACCAATCTATCTCTCTGTTCATCGGCAAGAACACACGGGTCCTGGCTTTGGGCAGCGCCACAATGCCAGTTTTCAGATATCGAATTCTTCTTCCTCTCATTGATCGGGATTGGAGGTAGGTTGTGATTCTGTTCTCAGATTCTGTTGTGGAGGAATTGATAATTGTGTGGATTTGGTTTATATGGCAGATTAGGGATTTCAATCTGCTGCGGCTGATCTTGGTTCAGCTGAGGGTTTAAAGGAGGAAGCTGTTAAGGTTAGTTTAATCTAGATGTTGGGTTAATATGGATGTGTAACAGATTTCTTTAAAGGTTGGAATCTGTGTAATTGGTTAGTTAGTGATCGTACTTCGATTAGGGGTTACCCTAAATAGGGTTGGGAATCTTATTTAGCTATTTGCTATATATGTAATTAGCTAAATAAAATTACGTGATTGACACAGGACTTTGACACGAGACGAGTATCTCGACGTCGGATTTGGACCGGTTTGACCTTTCCTATTGGAGGCGGGTACTTTTGACTTTATGTCTTTGATATGATAGTAGTGAATTTAACAAATAACAATAATTATGTTTCTTATTTGCTTCGGTTAGTCACTACCCGATACCTGTTACATACTTGGTTGATTGCTTGTTTTGCATCTCATGTTATTACTTACCCGATTATACATGCTTATAGGGGTAGTGATGTAACCATGCTTCACCATGTTCAGAACCTAGGTGTGATACCTTATCTGATCTGTGTACCCTTGATATGATTTATTGACTATGGTGCACATCATATATGTATATAGATTGGTTCAGTATATTACCATGCTTAGTGTCATGCACCATTCGCATGATTGCATGCTGTGTGATAGATTGCTCCATTATTGTCGAGCACATCGCCGGTTTCATATATTGGCACTTGTTTATGATGAATTTGTTGCTTCAGCTTGTTTTGGAGTGCAGATTAGCCTACCCGCAGATTAGATCTCTATTATCTATTGAGGATGCTTGCGCCCCCATTTTTGATTTCTGGGTAATGGTATATCATCCGTCGCAGTTCCTTAAATTGGTCACTCATCGTGTAGTGAAATTTGCTCATGAACTAAGGGTATAAGATGCATCATCCTACACAGTATAGATCTTTATGCGAAGGAACTTTATACGATTAGCATCATACGCATTGATGCATTTATTTCTTGTGATTGTGTTTGCTGCATTTATTTGCTGCATATTGGTTGGATGCCCATGCTTGACATGCATACAGGATTTCTATACCTCTCGGACTGTTTATCCTTATACCAGGTCCTGGTTAGTACAGCTATTCTCCTGTTCATTTCAGTTTGCATTTACCCTTATTATGTCAAGAGACTGTACGCATGATTAGTGCTAGTTATTATATCCTTACTATGTATATCAGTTGTTACCCGCTGAGTGTTGGACTCACACCCTCCTCCGTTGCTATTTTCAGGTTGATGCTGTCCGGAGGAGTTCCAGTCGCTAGTCCCCTACAGACCGTGAGAATGTGTGGTTTATCTTTTGGTTTTCTTTATCAGACTAGTTCTGTTTGATGCAGTTGGATTATGGTTTTTGTGTTATGGATATTACACTGTCGATGATTTTCATTCAGACTTGTTTTACTACATGCCTGCCTAGATGACAGAAGAGGTGAGTTGATTTTATCGTCGGATTTGAGTTTTATGAGTGTAGTGGAGTAGGGTTGGTTTTGAGTCTGCTTATCACTGTTCAGTTTGTTTACTATTAAACTGCGTGGTTGTGTCAACCAAAGGCTGAAATTGATATAAACTGCGTGGATGTCTGTGTTATTATTTGTTTATTATTTTTATTATTCCAGCCACATGTGGCTGAGGTATATGGTGATGTAGAAAGTTTCAGATTGTCCGCCGTATAAGGGAGATGTTGCCGAAATTTCTTCGGACAGCGACTCCTCCGGGGCGTGACATAATTGGTATAGGTAACATTGAGCTAAAATCTGACTTCATTATCACAAATGTCTTACTAGTTGAAATTTTCAAGTATAATCTCCTAAGTATCAGTCAATTGTGTGATACTAGGTATAAAGTTATGTTCTTATCTTCAGAATGTCTAATCAAGCACCTAGATAACCCTAAAATAAGTCTAAAAGGGTTTAGAAAAGACAACATCTATACAATTAACTTAACCACTTTTTCAATTAAGTGTTACTTAACACAAAAAGAAGAAACGTGGTTATAGCATAGAAGAATGTCACACACGAAATTCAGAAACATAAGTAAATTAAATGGATTAGTTAGAAGCTTACCAAAATTACCCAACTTAGACTCAACCATATGTAATGCTTGTCAACAAGGCAAACAAACCAATTAATCAATCTCAAACTAATTCAATACTAGAACTTTTACATCTAGACCTGTTTGACTCCCATGGGGTCAAATCGATAAATGGTAGTTTATATTGTCTAGTAATAATAGATGACTACTCTAGGGTCACTTGGGTAAAATTTTTAAAAAATAAGGATGAAACATTTGAAATCTTTACAAACTTTTGTAAACAAGTTGAAAATAAAAAAAATCTTAAAATTAAAAGAATTAGAAGTGATAATGGGGAAGAATTTAAAAATTATAACTTTAATAAATTTTGTCTTGAAAATGACTATCATCATGAATTTTCGTGCCCTAAAACTCCTCAACAAAATGGGATTGTAGAACAAATAAATAGAACATTACTTGAAGCTTCTAGAACTGTGTTAAATGAATATAATCTTCCTAAGTATTTTTGGGTAGAAGCTGTGAGTACAGCCTGCTACGTGCAAAATAGAACAACCCTAAATAAAATACATAATAAAACCTTTTTCGAAGTCTATCATAATAAACAACCCAATATAAAGTATTTTAAAGTATTTGGGTATCAAGCCTTCATCTTGAACACTAGGGAACATTTAGGAAAATTATTTCTAAAGTAGAAAATGATATTTTTGTGGGATATTCACTCAATAGTAGAGGATACAGAATATACAATAAGGTTACCTTAATAATTAAAAAAACTACCAATGTAAAATTTGAGGAATCCAAACCAAATTCAGATCAAACCCAACTTCAGCCAATTGAGTTCATTCAAAGCAATAGTAATCAAGAAGAAACCATTCAAGACTTAAATCATGAAGATGAAGAAAGAATTCAAGAAAGTCAACCTCTTAGAACAAGAAGAGTCAACCCAAATCATCCAATTGACCAGATAATTGGTGATCCAGACCTAAGGGTTCAGATTAGGTCATCCTTTAGAAACATAAGTCAAATTTCTTTAATTTCAAAAATTGAACCTAAAACCATAGTTGAATTCTTACTTGATCCAGACTGGGTCATAACTATGCAGGAAGAACTAGCTCAATTTGAGCGAAATGAAGTTTGGGACTTAGTACCACCACCCAAAAATAAAAAAGTAATAGAAACGAAATGAGTTTTTAGAAATAAACTAAGTGAAACTGGAGAAATCACTAGAAATATGGCTAGGCTAGTCGCTAAGGGCTTTAGTTAAGTTGAAGGACTTGACTATGATGAAACTTATGCCCAGTAGCTAGACTAGAGCCCATTAGAATGTTACTCAGCTATGCAGCCCATAAAGGGTTTAGATTATATCAAATGGACGTCAAGTCAGCATTTCTAAATGAACTAATAAAAGAAGAAGTCTATGTAGGACAACCACCTGGGTTTGAAAGTCTAGAATATCCTGACTATGTATTTAAATTAAAGAAAGCTTTATATGGACTTAAACAAACACCTAGGGCATGGTATGAAAGGTTAATCTCTTACCTTATATCCAAAGGGTTTAACCAGGGTCAAATTGACCCGACCCTATTCGTTAAATTAATAAAAGAGGACATATTTATAGCTCAAATTTATGTAGATGATATAATTTTTGGCTCAACTAATTCAGAATTTTTAGAAGAATTCATAAACTTAATGGAACAAGAATTTGAAATGAGTCTAGTAGGCAAATTAGCTTACTTTTTAGGATTATAAATCAAACAAACAAATAAAGGTAATTATATTTATCAACAAAAATACACTAAATAATTACTTAAAAATTTTGAAATGGAAAATACTAAAGAAATAAAAACGTCTATGACAGTAAACACAATCCTAGATGACGACGTCAATGGAAAACCAATTGATTTAAAATACTATAGGAGTGTCATAGGTAGCCTACTGTACTTAACTGCAAGTCGACCCGATATTTTATTTGCAGTTAGTATGTGTGCTAGATACCAGACCTGTGCTAAAGAATCTCATTCGACTCAAGTCAAAAGAATCTTTAGATACCTTAAAGGAACAACAAATATAGGTATCTGGTATCCTAGAACTAATAATTTTAAATTAATAGGGTATTCTGACTCAGATTATGCTGGATGCAAATTAGACCGCAAAAGCACAAGTGGTGGTTGTCAACTACTAGGTCCATCACTTGTGAGCTGGTTCAGTAGAAAGCAACATTGTGTTGCTCTATCTACAACTGAGTCAGAATATATAGTCATAGGAGAATGCGTTGCACAACTATTATGGATGATGCACACTTTAAAAGGTTTTAACTTAAACCTTACAAATGTAAAAGTATTAATTGACAATATTAGTTTAATTTAACAAAAAATCCAGTGCATCATTCCAGAACCAAACACATTGAAATTAGGTATCACTTTATCAGGGATCATGTCACTAAAGGAGACATTGAACTCAAATACATTAAATCAAAGTCTAATTTAGATGACATATTTACTAAACCCCTCCCTGAAAGTGAATTTAGCAACCTACCTAGAAAATTAGGGATGTGCCTAATAGATTAGGAATTTTAAAATTATTTTCAAAAATAGGTATTTTCAAATTCTAAGGTAAAATGCTTTTATGTTTTCAAAATTTCAAAACAATTTTAGCCTTAAACTAGAATAATTCCTTAGAAATCATGTTCCCCTAGGGCTAGTACTTGAGTATCTTACCAACACCCTAGGATTCCCTTGTTTATGATTGACAAACATAGAAAGGGGTGAGATACATAGGCAGATTGTTTGGACTTAAGATGTTTATGTCAGTGCATTAATACAAGTCTAGGCGTTAAATACCAAACAGATATTAATCAAGTTAAGTCATTCAGTTTAGTCAAATACTACCTGATGCTTAGACTTAATTTGACTAATCAAGTGAAATTTGTTGTCCTATAAATAGTAGTGAGTAGCTAACTGGTCAAACAGATGTTGTAATGTCAGGTTCAGGGGGAGGATAGCGATTTTTATACTTATTTTAAATTATTTCTTACAAAATACCTCTTTTTAAATCAAGTCAAAACTAAGTATTTTAAAAAAATTATTTGAAATTTTCAAAATTAGTTTTGAAAGGTAAAATCATTTTTTGAAAATTAACTTTACCAATAAATTTTAAACTTTTTTTTCAACTTTGAAAATAATAAACTTGGTTTCTGATTTAAACCTTCCAAACTTAGTGTTAAAAAGTTGTTTTTTAAAATTGGATTTTTCAATTTTTGAAAATCATATTTGGATTTCAAAACATACTTTTGAAAATTTATCTAAAATGTTACAAAATCAAATTTTACATTTTACTTAGTTAAGTTTTTACAAACTCAAACTTGATTTGGAAATTGATTTTGAAAGTTAGATTTCCTTAATTGGACTATTTTAAATTTAGATTTGAAAATTACTTTTATTTTCGAACTTTTAACTTCTTAAACTTAATTTTGAAAATCATATTTCTTTTACTTAGTTTTGGTATTCAGACTTTCTAAATTTTGATCTGAAAAGTTGACTTTGAAAAATGAGTCTACTCATTCAATGTTGTAACCTAGATTTTTTTTGGCTTGAAAATTATAAAAATTGGCTTTTGAAAATTGGAGGTTACAAACTTAGATTTAAAAACAGATTTTACTTAGTCTCAAAAGTTGGTTTTTGAAAGTTGGAATTTATAAACTGAGTCTTGAAAAATAAAATCTTATTTAGTTTTGAAAGTTAAATCATTTTCTATGTTATACTCCCCCAAGCTAATATGAATTACATCTCTTTTACCTTGCATATTTTTAAAGTTACCTTGCCATTCTATGTTATTTTTTTGATGAATGCCAAATGGGGAGAGTTAGATGGTTAAGTTAGTTAAACAAACAAATACAACAAAACCTAAAAGCTAACTTAATAACCTTAAGGTTAAGTACCTTATGCTTGTTTTTTTACTTGCATATCTATCACTAACTTAACCAGGTTGTCATTGCATCAAAAAGGGGGAGATTGTTGGTGTGGTTAGCACTAACGGTCTAACTCAAGTTTTGATGAATGACAAAATAGGTTAAGTTAGTTTCATGGTTATCTAACACTCTAACCGAGTGTGCAGGAGAAGTCCAGACAGGTCGACGGGCTGACCTGATGTCTGGCACGAAGCCCAGTTAGGTCGACGACCCGATCGAATAGCTGACACGAAGTCCAAACGGGTCGACGGGCTGACCGAACGTTTGACACGAAGTCCAAACGGGTCGAAGGGCCGACCGGACGTCTAGCAGGTAAGTGGAGGTAAGTCACTGGAGGGGCGTGACTGCGTGAACGCGTTCTCGGGAAGGGAACTTAGGCGCTGATCCGACTTATAACAATTTCGGAACTCTAAGTCGAGGTCTTGACTAGATTCCGGTCTCGGTGAGACGGAATCTAATTAATATTCTATTTAATTCTGTTCTAACTCTGGTTTGCAGGAGACTAACATTTTTGTGCAGGGTTAGAACTGACCGGGATCGTGTTGGTTGCTACTCGGAAAACCTATAGGTTCCACTGTACAAAAATTTTGTACAAAGGTCTGAACCTTTTCCTAGCTACCATGTGTTCTTTTAAATTAAATTTTGGATCGCCTGCGGAACTTAACACGTTTGATCCAAAACTTAATCTATTTGTTCTTTTAGGTTTTGACTTGGATCTCCTGCGGAACTTAACACGTTCGACCCAAGTCTCCTTAAGTTATTAATTCCATTAAATATTAATTTCCATAATTGGTTCCCAGTACTGACGTGGCGAGGCACATGGCCTTCTTGGATATGGGAGCAACCACCACCGACTAGACAAAACCTTTTATAGAAAGCTAATATTTAATTTCCTAAAATAACTTTAGGTTAACCAAAGAGAACAATCAAATCACAAGGAAAAGAAAAAACAAAAGAACACAACATCGAAAAACATATTCGAAATTCTAGAACGTAAGCCTCTTGTATTTGGTATTATTTCCATAAATAACTAGCATGATGCGGAAAGAAAAATTACTAGTTATACCTTGTAGAAAAACCTCTTGATCTTCTACCGTATTCCTCTTCTAACCTCGGACGTTGTGTGGGCAACGATCTTCCGAGATGAGAAACCACCAAGCACCTTCTTCTCCTCCTAGCTAGGTTCGGCCAAAACAAGAAAGCTTCACCAAGGAAGAAGAAAAACACCAACCAAGCTCTAAGAGATGCAAGCTTCCTCTCCTTCTTCTTCTTCTTCTCCAAGTAGTATCCGGCCTCCACAAGAGCTCCAAGCAATAGAGAGTTTCGGCCACCACAAAGAGGAAGAAGAGAAGAGATGATGGCCGGCCACAACACCAAGGAAAAGAGGGAGAGAAAATAATAGAGGTTGTGTCTCATGAAGGCACCTACCCTTCTTTTATATTCCTTGGCCTAAGCAATTAGAAATTTAATTACAATAAAATTTCCTTAATTTTCCTTGACATGAATTAATTGAGAAAATAAAATAAAATTTCCCAATCAACCTTGTGATGGCGGCCACATCAAAAGAGCAAATTAGGAGAGTTTCAATCAACAAATTAAAACTTCCTAATTTATTTTCGGAAATTTTAAAAAATAAAATTTCTCTTTAAAAATCTCTTCATGGTTGATAAAATGAAATTTCTATAATTTTAATTTCATCAACATGTGGATAATTTTAAAGAGAAAATAAAATATCTCACCAATTTACAAATAAGGAAAGAGATCTAATCTCTTTCTTTAATCTTTTGTAGATCTTTTATAAGAGAGATATTTTAATTTAAATTCTCTTTAATAAATTATTTCTTCCACATAATAAAAATTAAAATTAAAATTCCTTTTTAATTTAATTTGGCCACACCCAGCTTGGGTTCAAGCTAGGGCCGGCCCTAGCTTGGTTCCCAAGCTAGCTTTCGGCCCCCTTGGCCCCATGAGTGGGTATAGAAGGTGGGTATAGGTGGGTATAGAACTCTAAATAAGAGGCTACGATAGGGACGAGAGGAGGAATTGGTTTGGTCTCGATAAAATTAAGCATCCGTGTTCGCCCTTAACACACAACTTAATTTTATCAATGATAATTCATTCCACTAGAGAACTATCATTGAACTACCGCACCAATCCCAAATTACATTTTGGGCTCCTTCTTATTATGAGTGTGTTAGTCTCCGTGTTTAAGAATGCCCACTAATTAAGTGAGTTCTTGACAACTCATTTAATTAATATCTAAGTCAAAGTAGTACCACTCAACCTTATTATCATGTCGGACTAAGTCCACTGCAGGTTTAACATGATAATCTTTATGAGCTCCTCTTGAGGACATTATCAACCTAGTATCTCTAGGACACAGTTTCCTTCTATAATCAACAACACACACTATAAGTGATACCATTTCCCAACTTATCGGGTTTATTGATTCATCGAACTAAATCTCACCCATTGATAAATTAAAGAAATAAATATCAAACATATGTGCTTGTTATTATATTAGGATTAAGAGCACACACTTCCATAATAACTGAGGTATTTGTTCCTTTATAAAGTCAGTATAAAAGAAACGACCTCTAATGGTCCTACTCAATATACTCTGAGTGTACTAGTGTAATTATATAATCAAGATAAACTAATACCTAATTACACTACGACCTTCTAATGGTTTGTTCCTTTCCATTTTAGTCGTGAGCTACTGTTTATAATTTATAAGGTACTGATAACATCATCTTCTGCATGTGACACCACATACTATGTTATCTACAATATAAATTATATGAACAACTACAAACAAATGTAGATAATTTGACCAAATGTGATTCTTTATTCATAATGAATGTTTACAAAGCTTAGGCTTTCAGTATACACTCCAACAGATCGGTCGACCAAACGTCTGGATCGGCCAACCGAACCTCCAAACAACAGCAGATCAGAGCTCCATCGGATGGACCGGGTTCGACCATTGGATCGGTCGACCGAACCAAGGATGAGTCTCGACTGGATCAGGCCAAGTGGACTGGGTCAGAGCGGCTGATCGGTCGACCGAACCGGTAATAGAAGTTGACCAGATCGAAGCGGAGACAACGGATCAGATGAGGTGGAAGTCATCTTATCGGTCGACCGATCCGGGGATCGGTCGACCAATCCGCTTCAGGTCAACACAGATCCCAAGCTTCGAGGATCTGGATCAGTCTTGCAGAGGCTATAAAAGGAGCCTCGAGGTGCAGCTTCAAAACACAACTCGAACAGATCAATCGGTGCTCTTGTTTGCTGCTCACACTTCAACTACGCTCTGTCACTCCGACGAACGAAAGCTTCAAAGTTCTGTGCTTTCTTTTCGTTGGTAGACTTTACTTTTTTCTAATTGTACTTCATCTTTGTAATCATTTACGAATTGATAGTGATTGCCCATCGAAAGCACCCTTGTGTGCGTGCCTTGGAGTAGGAGTCGTTAAATGCTCTGAACCAAGTAAAAATCTTGGTGCCCTTTGTCTTGTGTCATTTATTCTTTTTCCGTTGCGTACTCTTTCGAAACTTTTAAATCACTATTCACCCTCACCCCCTCCCCCCTCTAGCGAAACTCTACGATCCAACACAACATCCTCGACTCGCCAAGACTTTGCTCAATCCTTCGGACCAGGACTTCGTTGCCTAACCGCAGCCAAGACTTTCCACTTGCCTAACCTTAACTAGGACTTTCCTTTACCTAAGATCACTTAGCACTTTCCTGCATACTTAGTTACACTTGTTAGATCATAAGATAGCTTAATTTTGAATCTCTTTATCATTATCAAAGTACAGGTTCGATTGTCTGGTGCTCCTTACACCAATAAATCTTAGCCAAAAAGCAAGAAAAGTATGCTTTTATACATCATAAGCTCATGGTATTTATAGAAATTTCTTTACTCACAGTGTTGCCAATTCTAAGATGTGGGAGAAAAGAGAATTTTTAATTTTTAATTAATTAATGATCATTTTCAATAATATGTCTCAGTTGAGTCTCGAACTCTTATAAATCTCTGATTGATTAATAAATTTTTTTCTAATAATATATCGTAGTTAAATCTTGAATTATATATACTTATTGATATATTCGTGTAAATTAAAAATAAATCTTAGAATTATTTTTGACGTGATTAAAAAAAATTATTAACATAATTTAATTTATTTGATGCTTCATCAAAATTAATTAGTAAATATGACCTGAGAAGGGAAGACGATCCCCGAGGAATACCAGTTTAAACATTGTATTATTTATTCCATACGATATTACAATACACGCTTACCATACAGTATGCATGTACAATACCATGCGTACCGTACGTTAGACGTACACAAGCAGTTCGATTAAGACACAAAGTAAAGGTAATAAGTAGGACTACTGCTGAGCATTTCGCCTCGCGTCTCCACCCTTTTTTATTCTAATCCACGTATTCTATCTTAATTACTCCACCCTGCAAATCAAATCAACCAAAAAAAAATCCATATAATCTTTTAGATCGATAGAATTAAATTCGACGAGTTAGAGAGTGAGTGAGTGAGTGAGGCTAGAGACAGACTTGGAGCAGTCGATTGAGGTGGAGATGGGGTACGGGACGCTGACGCCGCACTTGCTGGGGACGCCGCTGACGACGGCGGGCTTGATGCCGGGCAGAGAGAAGATGGTCGACTTGATGCAGTTGCAGGCCGTCTGCCGGTCCGGCGTCGTCTTTGCGGCCTCGTTCAGCCCCCGAACCCCGCTACAGCACGCCTCCGACGGCTCCGCCGTCGTGCCCCGTGCGTACGGGATGCACGACGACAGGAACATCACGACATTACCACACGTCAGCGCCGCCTCCCTCCGCGGCACCGCCGCCAGGGCCACCAGCAGAAGCAGAGCAGCTGCTGCGACACAAGATGTAGAGCGCGCCATGCCTGCAGAAATAACCGAGGGAGCGGATGTTAAAGAGGAAGTGTGGTGGAGAGAAGAGCGGCCATGGATGGTTTATATAGAAGTTGCATTCGGGAGGGGAGGTAGAAGGGGCAGTTGGAAATTTAATGCACATCTACAGGAGGGAATTGGAAAATGTAAACAAACAATAAAAGAATTATTCAATAAATTAAACTTATTTTTTTTTTAAAAAAATAAGTATATTTGTAAATACAGATTAATTATATCCATCATGAGGATTGTGGGTTACATACACTATTCTTTGAATGACTATAATTAATTTTAATTTAATTACAGTCATCTCCAATCCAAGATTTTTAAAAGGTTTGTAAAAAAAGAAAAAAACTGAATAGAAAAGCTTGAATGATTGTGAAGGTGTGATTTAGGGTTTATAATTTAAAAGCATATTTGAAAAATCACCTATTATATTTTCTTGGAGATTGAGCCTATAATTAATAATAAAATAATATTATAGATTTAAAATTTTAAAATAATTAAAAAAATAAATTATTTTTGAAGTGTTTAATTATAATATTTTATTTATGAATGATTAGTAATAATTAAAATGATACTTTTTTCTTTTAAAAATAAATATATTCTATAAGTTTAAAAACTTAAACAAATGAGTATAATTAAATTAAAATTGATAAATTAATTAAATATTAAATAAAAATTATAAATTTGATTAAATTAAAAATTATAAGTTAATTAATTTATTAATTAAAAATTATATATTAAATTAAAGATTATAAATATATTGAAATATTAAATAAAAAAATAATAAATAAAGATATATGATTTATAATATGGAGAGAATAATAAGTTTGTATAATTTTGATGCTATATTTATGTGACATAGTGGAAATTATTAAAAGAGTAGAGTTAATCCGAGTGATTTACTCGAGTTATGAGCTATAAGCGTCGAAGTTGATGTCAACGTCATTATCCTAGGCTACTTCTGCGTGCTTTTATCTTTCTCATGGTAAATTTGGAGTTTGTCCTTTTCAAAACTCGATTGGGCTCAGGCTACCGTTTAGGTAGCTTTGAATGTGACTATTTCCTTATTTTCACAGTTTATCTTCAGATTATATTAAGGAAAGTAAATTATGAGATTAGTTTATAGTCGACCACTAAATAATTATATTAGGGGTGCCCTCATTGGTGAATTTATGAAACCTAACTCAACTCGTTCATTTGCAAAATTGTAAGGCCTAAATTCATTTATGTCGACCAATGATAAGAACTAATTTAAAAAAAAAAAAAAAAAAAAAAATCCTATGAGAGGAACAAAGTTTTGGTAGGACTTGGAACTGGCATTTCCCTGTAGCTATATTGGAATCCCATAGCAATGATCAGACGTCGATAAAATAAGTGAGATTTGACGAGACTTTGGCATCAAGCTTTTATGGATCAGTTTGTGGCTGGGTTCATATGGTAAAAGATCTTTAATGTTTTTGTCAATTTATCTTTAAGTCAACAAAGAAGTAAATTATGAATGACTATTATAACTAAGGGTTTAACATCAGAATAAGACTCAGTACTGCATGCATGCATTAAAATTAAGGTCAAATCCCATGTGTAGATTGAGATAGGGGGAAATATTTATGGGTTCAAACTTGAGTTTTCAACAAGTTAAGGCCAAATCATAGATCTCATAGCTCGCTAAGACCGTTTGGCCTGCCAAACTCACTCAAATTGTTCGGCCTATATATTAAATTCGCTCAACCAACTTGTTTGATTTATTAGATCTGCTTAGTTCGGTTGTCCTACAGTCCTACTTGATGGCGATTTTGCTTAGTTCAGTTGTCCTACAGACTTAATTGATGGCCAACTTAGTTGTCTCACATTGGCCAATTATTTGATAGATCTATCCCACTAATTTATTACAATTAACTTTCTTGGTCTGTGTTATTCTCTCACTTTATTCACCAAAATCATTTAGTCATGAAAAAACATTATGTATGTATTCCATCTTTTAAATTAACATTGATCGTGTAAGATCGTCAACGTATGAGTCGCTGGTGAGCTGTCTTCGATGTGGACTTGATTAGTCGTTGAGTAATATGAACGATTGAAGGTCAGGAAACCTCACCAAACTGGGAATAGAGACAAAGGAAGAAGGAGTGTTAGAAGAAAAGTCAAGGGTGCCCTGATACTATCATTTCAACACCCAAATTAGTTTTCGACAGGGGAGGAAGATGAACAATAATAGTAGAGGAAGTGTCTATGCGTACGTTGGTCCGTAGATACAAATTCTTTTTATACTATCGCTAAGATAGTATTCTCTCTCCATTAATTGACGGTTGTGTCACAGTAAAGAAAATGTGTTGGTACCCCAAGGTTGTTTTGATGTGATCAAACAAGTTAGGTTAGGTCCGGTTGTGTTTAACCTTGTGTCTAAGTGTGCAGGAGTTTAGGAGTACAGGAAGTCGAGCAAAAGACACAGCTAGCAAGAAGGACGACACGGGAGAGAGCCGACGAGCTCGGTGCGTCTGAGGGACGAGGTGTTGCGGAAGAGTACGTGGCGGACGAGAAGGAGGCGCGCGACGTTTCCGAGAGACGAAAAACCAGAGCGGAAGGTGTTAGTTAGAGCCCTAAAGTCAATCATTTGATGATTATTGTATGAACTCATTGTATCATATTTCTTATATATATATAAAGACATTTGTTTATGGTTATTATGCTTACTTGTATTGGTGCCAAATAATTAAGTATAATAGCGTCCTTGAGTAGAAGATTCTTACCTATATCAATCGGTTAGTTGAATCGATAGTGAGATGATATAGGGAACACTACTCTTAATCATTCCTAGTCGAGTATTAGCATTCAAGAACAATGTTAATGCGACGAGACTAGCATGTAGGTCAACTCGATGACTTGATCTCACAAGTCATGGATATTGAGATATCAAGTTGACATATGGGTATGCATTGGAGAATGTATATTGAATGACCCGCTATGAGAAAGTATCATGGATCGTTATATGAGTGTCATATACTTTCTCATGTGCTATTAGTATAACTATTAGTTCTTGGACCTGAAGTCACCGTGGTTCCCTACATAAGGAGTTACATACTTTGGTTTCGTCAAACGTCACCCGTAACTGGGTGAACTATAAAGATGATTACTGGGTATGTAACAAATTATGCGGAGGGATGTGAGTGATGTAGATGGGATCTATCCCTCCTATATGATGGGAGTAACATCATTATTCTTGATAGAGTGAGACCACTAAATGCATGGTCATGCCCAAATGAGTCAATATGAGATGTTGAGCTCATTTGATTGAGTGAGTCTACTTGGGATTCAAGATTTAGATTGATTAGAGGATGACACGGTCTATGCCTCATATTGATCAATCTAGATGTCAAGGATAGAAGGACACTTGTCACATATTGTGAAGAGTCACAATTAGTAGTCACAAGGTGATGTTGGATCTCAACATTCTTGTAAATTGGGTAGTAATGATGTGTTGCTAGATACCGCTCATTACTTATGCTTCTAAATGGGTTTAGGAGCATTGCCAACGTTACAAGAACCTATAGGGTCACACACAAAGGGCAATTAGATGAAAATTAGGTTCATTTGATGAACCAAGAGGATTAGGTTCATGTGATGAACCAAATTGGATTAAGAGTAATCCAAAGTAAACTAATTGAGTTGGACTCAATTTGGTTCATGTGTTAAATGAGTCTAATTTGGACTTAGACTCATTGAGCCAATTTAATTCAATGAACAGAGATTCATTAAATTAAAATTGACTTGAACCAATGGTTAGATTTGATCAACCATGGGAGAGAAGTGATCAAGTTTGACTTGACTTGAGAGGAAGATGAAAGGTCAAGTTTGACTTGACCATTGCCACCTCATTTGTGAGTTGGCATTAAGTGGGACAATGATGATGTTCCACATCATCAAGGTTGGCTTATGTGTGTGCCACCTCATGAGGGAGATCAAGAGTTGTGACTCTTTGTATCCCATGGAGATAAAATCCCCTCATGAAGTGGCCGACCACTTTATGTGTGCATTTGATGTGCTTGGTGTAACTCTCATCTTCTTCCTCAAGCTCTCTCTTCTCTCCCTCTCCTCCACCTTGGCCGAACCTTTCAAAGGTGCTAGCACACCTTTTGTTTGGTTTCTCCATCTCTTGCTTGTGTGGATACACATAGAGGAGTATCTACTTTGATACTCTCGAGATTTGGCGAACCTTGGACAAGTGGGATTAGCGAAGGGCTTCGCTACAAAGGTATAAGTCTCTTCTTGTAGATCTAGGTTTAGAAACTTGTACACGTAAAGTTTTTGAAATTATTTTCTTCGCACCGATCCGGTGGCATGGGTTTCGGGGCTTCCGCAACGTAAAAAGCAATTTTTGTGGCCCGAAAAACCCAACAGTGGTATCAGAGCCACGTGCGCGCGTACGAGTTTTTATTTGTATTTTTATGAAAAATATCAGTTCTGTAATATTCTGGAAATTTACTGTTTTTATAGATTTTATAGGTATTTTTCTCGTAGAAGCGAAGCACAAGAGTTTAGATACTTGTAGGCTTCAACTACCGAGAAAATTTTTCCGAAACGGTAAGGTTTCGCCCCAAATCGTTTTGGGATAGCGGGCTAAGGCACTGTAGGATCACTTAGGAACACTCGCGATGGTTATATCGCGAGTAGGGGTGCTGCCCCTAACCTCGCAAGGGACTTCGTTCCGCGATTGCGCCCGAAAATCGCTAAACAGGACCGCCGGGAATTTTTACTCATAAAATCGTAAAAATATTAGACAAAAATTACAGAAATTTATGGAAATTATATAATTTAGAATTGTGTATCATTTTGTGATGGTCATGACCTAAAAGACCCTAATTTGATTGAAAATTGTGTTGTAATTCATAATACGGCCTGCGTGCAGTCATGTGATTGTGTGTGTTATATATTTGATACGCGACCTGTGCGTCATGTCTTTCTATTTATTTATTCCTGTTGTAAATAGTTTAGACTCGAATATAATTCGAGTTTCACCTTTTGTAATGTACAAAATGACGCGGTGGAAGGTTCACTCGAGACGGAGTTACGAGGAGGGTGCGAGCAACACAAGGTGGTCAAAGGAAGGAGCTTGAGAAGTTGTTGGCCTTAGGTTGACCATCCGATTTTCTCATTGGCTTGAGAAGATCGTAGTAGGACCATGACTAATCACAAAATTAATTAATTGTTTGTGTGCATATATGTGATGCATGCTAGATTAGTAATTAATTAGTGCCTTAACGATTAGATTAGATCTAAGTCGCGCACATGATGCACCTCCAGGATTAAATTAGATCTAAATCGAGTATATGATACGCATCGTCAATTAGATTAGATCTCAATTGCGTTAACTCAAAATGCCTACCATGCCGTGATACCTATCACTACCTCGATCACATGTTGTTGTTGAATCTGCCAAAGCAGAGCAACACATATTATCTTGGTAGGGTACGGAGGGGCAATCTTGGTCCCGCCTATTAACGCATGGGTGAGTAAAACTCAATTAGATTGAGTACAACTAGTTAAATCAAGTTTAACTGTAGGCATTTATCCATTAGTTGGAAGATGGGACAAAATCACGTTTATATTAACTCTTGGGCGTATTAGCCAAAGCTAACTCGAGTTTTAATATAAATGCGGATCTTGATCCTATATACAAGAGTTGCATAGAGATGTAATTGGTAATTAGTTACCTACCGATCATACTAAGTCTTGGGCGATTTAGCTAAAGCTAACTCAGGGCATAGTATGATGTTGATCTTGTCTCACATGAATTATAGAATTTAGTGGGAGCATCATTTAATTAAAGGCCTAATTAGATGATTAATTGGAATATGATATTTATTTTTCTGTATTTTTCTGTTGTAGATTACCATATCGTCAAACACGAACTCCTTCTCCCTGCGTTCTGTCCTCGATAAGGACAAGCTCAATGGAGCTAACTTCCTGGACTGGTACAGGAACATGAGAATAGTTCTCAACAGGAACGAAAACTGTACGTCCTGGAGCAGCTCATTCCTGAGACACCTCCTGCCACTACCACGCGAGCTGATCATGATGCTTACAAGAAGCATCAAGATGACACATTAGATATGTCATGTCTTATACTCGCAACCATGAACTCTGAGCTTCAGAAGCAACACGAGTTGATGAGCGCTTATGATATGATTTAACATCTTCGTCAACTATATCAAGGACAAGCGAGGCACGAGAGATTCGAGATCTCTAAGGCACTGTTTCAGTGCAAGATGCAAGATGAGACTCCCGTAGGCCCATATGTACTCAAGATGATTGGGTACATAGAAAACCTACAGAGGTTAAGATTTCCCCTTGGCCAAGAGCTGGCCACTGACTTGATCTTGCAGTCCTTGCCAGAGAGCTACAGTCAGTTTGTCATGAACTACAACATGAACGAAATTGACAAGCCACTGTCCGAGCTGCTTAGCATGTTAAGAACTGCTTAGCTCAACCTTAAGAAGGTTAAGCCCAACTCTATTCTGATGGTTCAGAAACACAAGGGCAAGGGCAAGCCCAAAGGCAAGGGAAAGTCCCAAGCCAAAGGCAAAGGAAAGACACTGAAACCCAAAGGAGGGGTTGCCAAGGATGCTACCTGCTTCCACTGTGGTTAGACCGGGCACTGGAAGAGGAACTGCAAAGTTTACTTGGAAGATCTTAAGAAGAAGAGAAGTGAGACTTCCACTTTAGGTGTCTATGTTATAGAAGTCAATCTATCTATTTTTTCGTCATGGGTATTAGATACCGGATGTGCTTCTCACATTTGTACTAATGTGCAGGCGCTGAGAAATAGCAGGACATTGACGAAGGGCGAGGTGGACCTACGAGTAGGCAATGGAGCACGGGTTGCTGCTGTTGCTGTAGGAACTTATCATCTATCTCTGCCTTCTGAGCTTGTATTAGAATTAGATGAATGTTGTTATGTGTCTGCTTTAACTAAGAACATAATTTCAGTTTCTTGTTTGGACAAGAAAGGTTTTTCATTTACAATAAAGAACAAATGTTGTTCAGTTTATTTAAATTATATGTTCTATTGTGGTGCACCTCTGATGAACAGACTCTATATTCTAGACCTTGAGAACCCTATCTATAACATAAGTACCAAGAGATTCATGTCAAATGACATGAACCAAACTTATCTCTGGCACTGTCGCTTAGGTCATATAAATGACAAACGCTTATCCCAGCTCCATAAAGATGGTTTGTTGGACTCATTTGATTTTGAATCATATGAGACATGCGAGTCATGCCTTCTAGGCAAGATGACCAAGACTCCCTTTAATGGACACAACGAGAGAGCGACTGACTTGTTAGGACTTATACATAGTGATGTATGTGACCCTTTCAATGTCGCTGCTAGAGGTGGTTATATGTACTTCATTACATTTACTGATGACTTTAATAGATATGATTATGTGTATATGATGACACATAAATCAAAATCCTTTAAAAAGTTCAAAGAACTCAAGAATGAAGTACAAAATTAGCTTGACAAGAGTATTAAGATACTTCGATCAGATCGAGGTGGTGAATACCTTAGCCATGAGTTTCGTGACTATCTAGCTGAGTGTGAAATTCTATCTCAACTCACTCCTCCTAGAACACCACAGTGGAATGATGTATCCGAAAGGAGGAATCGTACCATATTAGATATGGTACGGTCTATAATGAGTCACACAGATCTTCCTATGTATCTTTGGGGCTATGCTCTAGACACAACAACCTTCATTCTCAACCGAGTTCCATCTAAGACTGTAATAAAGACACCATATAGGATATGGACTGGGAGAGATGTCCGGGTGTCTTTTATGAGGATTTGGGGTTGTGAGGCTTACGTTCGATGTCAAGTCTCGAACAAATTGGGATCCAAATCCGATAAGTGTTATTTTATTGGATATCCCAAGGAAATGAAGGGATATTACTTCTACATTCCAGTCAACACAAGATAGTTGTGGCTAAGACTGGGGTATTTCTACCTCCTATCAGGAAGTTGTGATGAGACCAGATTCCGAGAAATGGCTAGAGGCCATGAGATCCGAGATGGAATCCATGTATACTAACCAAGTATGGACTTTGGTTGATCCACCTGAAGGGGTCAAACCCATTGGGTGTAAGTGGGTCTTTAAGAGAAAGACTGACATGGATGGACTTATTTATAAGTGTTGCTTGGTAGCTAAAGGTTTCAAGCAAATTCATGGTATTGACTATGATGTAACTTTTTCTCCAGTAGGATCCTTTGCTCCGGTGCCCCATTCTAGTCGGTCAACGGTCCTAATCCATTGCCACCTCATTTGTGAGTTGGCATTAAGTGGGCCAATGATGATGTTCCACATCATCAAGGTTGGCTTATGTGTGTGCCACCTCATGAGGGAGATCAAGAGTTGTGACTCTTGGTATCCCATGGAGATAAAATCCCCTCATGAAGTGGTCGACCACTTTATGTGTGCATTTGATGTGCTTGGTGTAACTCTCATCTTCTTCCTCAAGCTCTCTCTTCTCTCCCTCTCCTCCACCTTGGCCGAACCTTTCAAAGGTGCTAGCACACCTTTTGTTTAGTTTCTCCATCTCTTGCTTGTGTGGATACACATAGAGGAGTATCTACTTTGATACTCTCGAGATCCGGCGAACCTTGGACGAGCGGGATTAGCCAAGGGTTTCGCTACAAAGGTATAAGCCTCTTCTTGTAGATCTAGAGTAGATCTAGGTTTAGAAACTAGTACACGTAAAGTTTTTGAAATTATTTTCTTCGCACGGATCCGGTGGCATGGGTTTCGGGGTTTCCGCAACGTAAAAAGCGATTTTTGTGGCCCGAAAAATCCAACAGAAGGTTGCTCGAGAAGGCCGAAATTTTGGATTCGGGTGAGCCCTATTCGGAATGACCGAAATCACCCAAGCGAGCAGAGCTGAAGCGGAAGACCCGGACCGAGGCGAGCAGCACCGGAGCAAAGGATCCGGGGATCCTTTGACTTTTAGGATGCAACCCTGTTGACTTTTAGGATCCGGGCGCCTGGAACCTAAAATTTATCATGATCGACGTGGACTTTGACCGATGCGTCGGGGATAGAATTCTATCCCACTCCAGGCACCTGGAATCCTTTTAGGTGCCCCAACCAAGGGTATAAATACAACCTTGGTCCAGAAGCTAGGATAGAACAAACATCTTGAGTAACAACACTTGTACGCTTTCAGTTTTAATTTAGTTTCTTCTTTTCTGAGCTTTCACTGCTGTAAAGTGTTAGGATGTATACTAAAAGCCTAGTTTTTGGTATAAACATTTATCTAGAAATAAGAATCACATTGGTCAAATGACTACATTTATAATAAATGTAGTTGTTTAATTAATTTATATTGTAGATAATATGGTGTGTGGTGTCACACACAGAGGATCATGTTATCAGTACCTTATAAATTATAACAGTAGCTCACGACCATGATGGAAAGGAACAAACCATTGGAAGGTCGTAGTGTAATTAGGTGTTAGTTTATCTTAACTATATAATTACTCTAGTACACTAAGAGTGTATTGAGTAGAACCATTAGAGGTCGTTTCTTTTATACTGACTTTATAAAGGAACAAAGACCTCAGTTATTATGGAAGTGTGTGCTCTTAATCCTAATATAATAATAAGCACATATATTTGATATTTATTTCTTTAATTTATCAATGGGTGAGATTTAGTTCGATGAATCAATAAGCCCGATAAGTTGAGAAATGATATCACTTATAGTGTGTGTTGTTGATTATAGAAGGAAACTGTATCCTAGTAATCTAGGTTGAGAATGTCCCCAAGAGGAGCTCATAAGGATTGTCATGTTAAACCCTGCAGGTGGACTTAGTCCGACATGACGATGAAGTTGAGTGGTACTACTTTTGGAGCTAGATATTAATTAAGTGAGTTGTCAGTAACTTACTAAATTAGTGGACATTTGTTATCTTAAACACAGGGAGACTAACACACTCATAATAAGAAGGAGCCCAAAATGTAATTTGGGATTGGTGCGGTAGTTCAATAATAGTTCTTTAGTGGAATGAATTATTATTGATAAAATTAAGTTGTGTGTTCGGGGCGAACACGGGATGCTTAATTTTATCGGGAGACCAAAACCAATTCCTCCTCTCGGTCCCTATCGTAGCCTCTTAATTATAGAGTACTATACCCACCTATACCCACATTCTTACCCATCCCATAAGGGGCCGTCCAAGCTAGCTTGGAGACCAAGCTAGGGCCGACCAAAGTTTGGTTCATGGGTGCTTCAAGGTGGCCGGCCCTAGCTTGGGTTCAAGCTTGGTGTGGCCAGCCCAAATTAAAATAAAAAGGATTTTTATTTTTTTAAAATTTTTCTTATGTGGATAACATGTTTTAAAAGAGAGTTTAAAAATTTAAATCTTTCCTTTTATAAGATTCTACAAAAGATTAAGAGAAGAGCTAAATCTCTTTCCTTATTTGTAGATTAAAAGGTTGATTTTAATTTTGGTAAAAACTTTCCTTTTTAACCATGTTCATGATTTAAAAGAAAGTTTAAAAAATTAATAATTCTCTTTTATTAGTTTCTACAAAAGATTAAGAAAAGATTTGATATCTTTCCTTATTTGTAGATTAAAAGAGATTTTAATTTTTAGATATAATTTTCTTTTTATCCACATGTTTAAAAGAAAGATTTTAATTTATTAAATTCCTTTTTTATAAACCAATCATGAAGGGATTAAATTATTGGAGAATTTTTTTATAAATTTCCGGAAACAAATTAGGAAGGTTTTAATTCTTGATTGAATTAAATTTCCTTTGATTGGAGGTTTGTTGTGTGGCCGGCCATGTTAATTAAGAAGAGGAATTTGATTTTAATTAATTAAATTTTCTTTTTCATGGCAAAGGAATTAAGGAAGTTTTTATTAAAGTTTCCTTATTTGCCAAAACCAAGGATTATAAAAGAGGAGGTAGAGGAGCCTTCATGAAAAAAAAAACTTCTATTCTTTTTCTTTCCTCTCCTCTTTGGTTTTGGTGGCCGGCCCTATTTCTCTCCTCTCCTCTTGTTGGTCGAAACTCATCTCCTTGTGGAGCTTTTGTTTGTGGCCGGATCAAGGAAGGAGAAGAAGGAGAGAAAGCAAGCCTCGTCTCTAGCATCCCTTGGAGCATTGGTGGTGGCCGAAATTCTTCATCCTTGGAGGAGTTTATTGTGGCCGAAATCTAGAAGAAAGAAGGAAGGTGGTTCTCATCTCGGAAGATCGTTGCCCACACAACGTCCGAGGTTAGAAGAGGAATACGGTAGAAGATCAAGAGGTCTTTCTAAAAGATATAACTAGTATTTTTCCTTTCCGCATCATACTAGTTATTTTTGGAAATAATACCAAATACAAGAGGCATATGATTTTAGTGTTTCGAATATGTTTTTCGATGTTGTGTTCTTTTGTTTTATTTTTCCTTGTGATTTGATTGTTCTTTTCGGTTAACCTAAAGTTATTTTAGGAAATTAAATATTAGCTTTCCATAAAAGGTTTTGTCTAGTCGGTGGTGGTTGCTCCCATATCCAAGAAGGCCGTGTGCCTCGCCATGTCAGTACTGGGAACCAATTATGGAAAATAATATTTAATGAAATTAATAACTTAAGGTGATTTGGGTCGAACGTGTTAAGTTCCGCAGGAGACCCAAGTCAAAACCTAAAAGAACGAATAGATTAAGTTTTGGATCAAACGTGTTAAGTTCCGCAGGCGATCCAAAATTTAATTTAAAAGAACACATGGTAGCTAGGAAAAGGTTCAAACCTTTGTACAAAATTTTTGTACAGTGGAACCTCTAGGCTTTCCGAGTAGCAACCAACATAAAGAGACTTCTCCACCTGAAGGAGATATTAGTGCGTTCCACTTTCTTGGATTAACAACCTCCCCGGTTGTAACCAAGTAAAAGTTCTGTGCCTCTGTCTTTCAGTTCATTTCTTATTTTGTTTATGCAAGTGTTCTTTAAAAGTTCGAGAAGGGTTCGTTTGTTTTTATTTGTGCAGGGCTATTCAACCCCCCTTCTAGTCGGCCAACGGTCCTAACAAATGGTATCAGAGCCAGAACGCTTCAGGAGGATTAATTGTCGATCGAAGCACCGAATCAATGATCGGACCAAGCATATACCCACCGAAGTTCGAGAGGGAGTTCGCTAGCTGGAAAAAGAAAATGCAGATATTCTTTAAAACCGGCTTTGAATTACTTTTAATAATAAAGTTCGATTTTGTAGCACTGGAGGGTAAGGAAGAATACAGTGGACAAAGAAGGAGCAGGCCGACTACGTGGCAAACGACAAAGTAGAGTTCCATCTGTTAAGCATCCTTCTGCCACAAGAAGTCAATCAGATCGACGCTACAACTCAGCAAAGGAGCTTTGGGAGAAGTTCCTTGAGCTACACGAAGGGGCGTCCGAAGCCAAGCTTGCGAGACGGGACTTACTTCACAACCAGCTCACCAACCTACGATTTGAAGAAGATGAAACGATTGCACACCTTCACTCGAGGATTAAGGAGCTCATCACCGGACTTTCGAATCTAGGAGAAAAGGTAAGCAACCGAGATTCGCTAAGGTATGCTCTTAATGCATTCCCTAGAAATACAAAATGGGCATCACTAGTAGATGTCTTCTATGTCTCTAAGGACTTAGAATCTTTTACCTTAGAAAAATTATTTTCAACTTTTGAAGTGCATGAATAGAGATGTGCAGGTACGAAGGAGCTGAAGCACAACATCGCCTTCAAGGCAACGAGAGACGAACATGAGTCAGAATCCTCTCTCGACGACGATGAAATGGTAATGATGGTAAGGCGTTTTAAAAAGTTATTTAAATCAAGAAAAACTAACCATCCGTAGGGTAGAAAGAAAAGGAAAATCAAATGCTACCACTGTAATGAAGGACACGTTAAGGACAATTACCCTAAGCTAAGGAACAAGGATAAGGACAAAGGAAAGAAGCCTGTCCAAACGAATAAGTACAAGATTTTAAAGGCGACGTGGGATGAAACGTCGTCCCAATCAGAATTTGAGGCTTTCTTCGGACTTGCATTAATAGCAAGTCATCAAGAAGATGAACACGAAGCAAACTCGTCCGAAATAAGCATCGAGAGCATCGATGAAGGGGGAGCTATATCGGAAGAAAGTAGCAGTTCAGGGGGAGATACAGACAACCAGATCAACAAGGTAAGTCAGGTATGATCTCTCCCACCTGACAAGTTGTTTAAGTATATAAAATTATTAACTAAAGATTGTTACAAATTAGAAAAGGAAATTAAAGAGCTGAAATTAATTCTAGCAAAATCTTGTCCATTAGAAGATTTTGATAAATTAAAGCTAGAAAATGACAATTTACAAAAAGAAATAAAAAAACTTAAAAAATCATACATGCACATATAGTACAAGTACTAGAAGATATAATTTGAACTGGTATTTTAAATATCACAAAGGAAAAATTAAAAAAATTTCTCAGAAATATATTCTAAAGAAATTCCTAATTAACCTAGTTGGAAGTTAACCTATTTTGGATTCCAAATTCTTGTCTAACTTGAACCTGAATTAGACTTAGCTCTTTCAGCGAGAAAATTAAACGTTTGAATTTCTTTAAGAGGCTTTATCTAAAAGTGGTTGATGATCTAATAACCAAGAAGGTCTAGTGTCTCGCCACAGCCTGGAAGTCAAATATTGAAATAAAATGTTTAATTGATTAACTGATAGAGCATTAAAATTGAAATTATAAAATGCTTTAATAGTTACTTAAATATTTTACAGTATCCTTAATTTAGAAAAAAAAAATCTTCTTAGAAAATTTTTACTTAGAAATTTTTTAAAAAAAGACTTAAATTTTTTTTTAAGTATCGGCTTTAGTTTCCATAAATTTCTACAAAATTAGTTTTTGAAAATTTGTTTAACTTAGAAAAATTTATCATTTTTTAATCTGTTTAACTTAAAGTTTTTAAGTTATTTTATAAACTTTTCTTTACTAAAATTTATTTTATATGTTACACAAACTTTTTTATCTTTAAACTTAGAAAATTTTTCTGCTTGAAATTTTCTTACTTAGAAATTTTTTATGCAACAATTAAAGTTTCTAAAATTATTGCAAAATTTCTTTTATCAAAATAATTTTTAGAATTTTTAAAACTTGATAAGTTTTTTCAAAATTATTTGAAACTCAGAATTACCCTTGGATTTTATGGTACCCCATTTTTTATGTGATCAAAGGGGGAGAAGAGAGAATTAAGTCTATAGGGAGGTAGCTTAAAATTTTTGTTACTTTTACTTAAAATTTTTGTTACTTTTTGCATATTATTGCAAAATTTATTATTTTTTACTTTATAGTACTTTATGTTGGTTTACCCAAACTTAACTTGGGTTACTCAAATCAAAAAGGGGAGATTGTTGGTACCCCAAGGTTGTTTTGATGTGATCAAACAAGTTATGTTAGATCCTGTTGTGTTTAACCCTGTGTCTAAGTGTGCAGGAGCTTAGGAGCACAGAAAGTCGAGCAAAAAAATGCAACTAGCGAGAAGGACGGCACGGGAAAGAGCCGACGAGCACGGGAAAGAGCCGACGGGCTCGGTGCGTCTGAGGAACGAGGTGCTACGGAAGAGTACCCGAGCGACGAGAAGGAGGTGCACGACGTTTCTGAGGGACGAGAAGCCGGAGCGAAAGGTTGTTCAAGAAGGCCGGAAGTTGGGTTTGGGTGAGCCCTATTCAGGATGGCCGAAATCACCCAAGCGAGTGGAGTCGGAGCGGAAGACCCGGACCGAAGTGAGCAGCACGGGAGCAGAGGGCCCAGAACCCAAAATTTATCATGATCGACGTGGACTTTGACTGACATGTTGGGGATATAATTCTATCCCACTCCAGACGCCTGGAACCCTTCCAGGTTCTCCGACCAAGGCTATAAATACAGTCTTAGTCCAGAAGGTAGGACAGAACAAACATCTTGAGTAAAAACACTTGTATGCTTTCAGTTTTCATTTACCTTCTTCTTTTCTGAGCTTTCATTGCTGTAAAGAGGCTTCTCCTTCTGAAGGAGATATTAGTGTGTTCCATTTTCTTGGATTAACAATCTCCCCGGTTGTTACCAAGTAAAACTTCGGTGCCTCTGTCTTTCAATTCATTTCTTATTTTGTTTATACAAGTGTTCTTTTAAAGTCTGAGAAGGGTTCGTTTGTTTGATACAAGTGGATAGTTTACTTTAAGTAGTTCCTTTATTTCTGCATCTTTGTTTGAGCAATTTTCTGTTCTTGAAGCCTTGGTATTGCATTTATGCTTTCTGAAAATTTTAGATTCTGCAATTTTGTTCTTCGTTTAATTCAGGAAATTCTGTTTTTGGAAATAGCAATTCTTAGTGTTCATTTTGTTTTCAACTTTGCTGTTAGTTTCTGAAATTTTCCACAAATTCTAGTTGAGTTGTGTTGATCTTAGGCTTGGTTTCTTTTCTATTTACTTTAGGATAAGTATCCTTTCCTTGTTAAGAAATTTAACTTTCTTGTTGAATTTAAATTATGCTTTAGATTAGATTTAGATAATTTTCTTCTCTTTTACTGGTTTGCATTTTGATTTTAATCTAGGATTTAGTTCAAAACACCATAACCCTACTTTTAAGAAGAAACCCCAAAAAGACCCCAAGAAGAGATTTGAATCTTAATCAAGCACTCTCCTACTAGGTTCCTGGAGGAAATCAACTTGGGCCCTATACTACATTATTTCTTGTGTGAATCAAGGGTTCGAAAACATTGTGTTAATTTGATAAGTCCATTCGTGACACGTAGAATTTTGCGCTTATCAATCACGCGATCAGTAGTTTTGTTCTCCATCATCAAATCCCTTCCTGCGAAAAAGATTCAACTAAATGATGGTTATTTTAGTTCGAAGTGTTTAAAGATCTGCAAGAAGTTCACTTGTAATGAATTTTTGAGGGTGCCACTGATTTGCTTCATAGGACAAACAATTGCATCCTTCTGAATTGTAGGGCATAATCACTCTTTGAAGATCACTCAAAAGATCACTTTGTTTGTGTTGAATATATGTAAATGGAAAAGAGGTGGAGAAGAAAGAGACTTCATTGTGAATGAAACATTAGTCATTCATTAAGAGTTTCAAGTCATATTAGTTGGTTTATATTGATTCACATGCATTGATGATGCGAACAAATATACGAAGAAAGACTCTCTCATGCGTGGGTATACAGAGGATACAAATTCAAAACCTGAATTACATTAAACCAAGTTAACTTACAAAAAAATGAATTAAAGGCCATTTTAATTAGGGTTTCATCTGATTTTGTGTATAGAAATTAAATAGTATTTAAATATGATGACGGATAATTATGAGAGATGTCTATTCTTGAATATTTCCTTAAGTTAAATGGGATAATGCTTTTTATGATAACCAAGATAGAAATCCCTCTTTTATTTTTGCAAAAAAAAAAAAAAAAAAAAAAAAAAAAAAAAAAGAGAGAGAGAGAGGAGCCTCGATTACATTGTTTGTAATTTGCTAAAATTAGAGGATTTCAATTCTAATTTTGAACTTCGATTTTCGGCTTTCCACCCAATCGATCATATATCTTTTACGGGTGATTTGAACCTCTAAATCTATCAACTTTTAAAGGTCATTTATCGCTCTATATTGATAAGTTGCATCCTCTCTTCTCCGTTATTAGTAAAGGATTGATCGAGGAAGACAAGGAGGAGGAGAGGAAGGGGATGAGCTCCCATCACAAACATTGTTCTTCATTGCCTCCATCAGAAGACCCTCCTCCCAAGGTGCCGAACAACTCAATCAATATTATTATTATTTTTTAAAAATCTAGTTTATTAATATATCATTATCTAATTGATATAAATATATAGATATAGATATATATATATCTTTTGACAAGGTCCTCCAATGGAAGAACATACCAAGGATATTAATCAGCCATCGCCAAGCTACCCACCACCAGGATACCAACCCCAAGGCTACCCATCACCAATGGGATACCCACAATCAGGTTACCCACCACCAGGATATCCTCCCGCAGGCTACCCTCCACCGGGTGGATACCCTCCACCGGGTGGTTACCCACCGTCAAATTACCCTCCACCCGGTTATTTCCCGCCTTATGCTCAACCACCTCCCCCGCAATATCAAAGCAATAATAGCCCTTCTTTCATCGAAGGATGGTAAGTATTTTTTCTTTCTTTCTGCATTTAAATTTTTATTATACCCTTTAGGGAATTTAGTTAATTTTAATTTAAAATGACTTAAAAATCTTCTGATGGATAGACTCATAAAACTCTCAATCATTTTGAAAAAAAATCAATGTTCTCCCACAAGTTTCTTTAACATATTCATGCCTTCGAAGATGAATTAAATGGCAAAAATTAAGAGTATTGAATTTTAAAACTTATAAAAGATAATAAAATTTATTCATTATAAGACTCGAAACAATGATACTTACTAATGAACATCATCAATAAATTCTTAGACTCTTCGGATTTTAAAAAAAATATATCAAATTTTTTAATTTTTAAATAGTATATGCTTCTTAATATATCTATACCCTTATATCTACTTTTATAAATTAAGAACAATAATTTTTTAAATGGATAAAAAAAATTAACAAAAGAAGAGAGGGGAAGTAAAATCATACAACTTAAGATTCTTACTAGCACAAAATTAATCTATTATTATTATTTTTTTGTTTAAAAAAGTATTTTTTTTCTCTTATATATATATTTATGCTTGTAGCTGTGCTGCTCTATGCTGTTGCTGCCTTTTGGAGGCTTGTCTATAACGTTGAATTGGAGGCTAAGGTGGACTTTTTTTTTAAAATAATAATTATAATTTTATATATTTTTTTCTTCCAAGTCTAATTAATCTCTTGTATTTAATCTTTTTTTTTGTTGGAGAGAAAACTCAAGCTTTGAGGGTGCAATGCGTGGCTTGGTTGTTTTTGATGGATTGGAAATGTATTATTATTATTATTATTATTATTATATATATATATATATATATATATATATATTTAATGTATTATTAATATATATTTATTTTGGAATGTAAATAAATACATATTGAAATTCGTCATCCTAACTAATTATTCCCCGCAATTATCCCATGTTATTGGTTATTGAGAGGAAATAAATCAGGTATGTGGAAGAGTATTTTTCACCAATTTCATCTGAATTTGACCTTTACTCTATGCGGTAAATACATATGTATATGTCTACTAGGCAATCAATGATAGAATATGAATATTTTGGAGTACTACAAAAAAAAATATTTTTAATTACGATAGGAGAACGAAAGGTCTATTACTTATTAAATTATTTATATCAAGGAAATAATTGTTGGGGCACTATGGAGTTAGAGGGGCTGGAGGGGTGTGAATAACTTTCGCTCACTTTGTCGATGATGATTTACAGCGGAAAACATGAAGTGAAACTCTACTAATGTTAACACAAGGATTTACTTGGTATACATTTTAAGAAGAGATGACTAATCTAAGGATCTACATTCGAGCACGCTCTCTACTATGTAAAAACTTATTCTCGGAATAATCTGAGTGCGGAGAAACCCCGTACAACTCAAGAATAAGAAACAATTCGAAACAAGGAAACAAATATAAATACAAATAAAAAATGATTTACACGTTGAACCTTAAATCCCTTGAACTTTTCTTACTTTGAATGTTTCTTGAAGGTGGGAAATATAGTAGCACTTTATCTCCCAAAACTTTCAAGAACTGGTGAACGAAGCAGAGATGAAGGTGGAGAGAGTTCTTCATTTGAACCTCACCAACGATTTTATTCTTCGCGATCTAGGGCTTCTAATCAATTAGGTTTACTCCCCAATCGATTGCCACGTGAGATCTGAGAGTTACCAGCTGTCTGATCTAGCAATCTACGCAACGGTCATATCCCAATCGATAGATTGGGTATTTGAATTGGTCAGCAGATCGATTCAGCTGGCTTCTGTGTTCACGCGAGAGGCCTCAGAATCAATTGATCAATCGATTATGGTTGCCTTGCGACATGACACTGCCTAATCGATTGATCCAATCGATTAGTATGGCCGGAATCGATTGGCCAATCGATTCCGCCACATTCTGTTCTTGCGAGAACATACCCTAATTGATTGGTCAATCGATTAAGCTGAACCAATCGATTCCGACCATTTCTGTGTTCTTGAAAAATCCTCATAATCGATTAGCTTAGGGTCAATCGATTGCCCAACCCTAACTTGATTAATCCAAGTGTAGGATTTCTTTGTCCAACATCCGGTCAACCATGACCTGCTGGGACTTCTTCATGCCTAGCATCTAATCAACCTTGACTTGTTGGGACTTCGTACTGAGTGTTCAGTAAATCCTTTGACCTACATAAACTTTTCTTTTCGTGCCAAGTGTCTGGTCAACCTTGACCCACTTAGAATTATTGTATTATGTCAAGTGTCTGGTCAACTGTTGATCCACTTGGACTTCCAAACACCAGATGTCCGGTCAACCTTGACCCACCTAGATTTCTACATGTTTGGCTTTACTCACCAGGATTTTTCACCACATAACTTCACTCACTTGGATTTTCCTACCTGCCTTTACTCATCAGGATTGACCAAATATTTGGGTTTTTCATCAGCCTAGCTTCACTTACTAGGACTTCCCAACTATCTAACTTCATTCATCATGACTTTCTCACTGCCTAGTTTTATTACTAGGGCTTTTCACACACCAAATATTCGGTCAATGCTAACCCACTTGGATATTCTTCTTCTGTCAACATCCTCGTTGGTCTTATCCTTATTTAACTTCCAGTTAGGACTTCCACAGTCAAGTATTCGATCAACCTTAACCTACCTGACTCTTCTAGTCAACCTGTGACCGTTAATTTCCAAGATGGACAATTACACTAGCAATCTCTATATATTGTCAAATATCTGGTCAATCGTGACCTATTTGACTCCTTCCTCTCATATTGTTAAATATCGAAAATCAAGTTCAGGCCAACTCAAGCTTAGTCAACTTTGACCCAAGAGAAATTGTACTAATAATAATAAATTATTTATATCTAATATTGCTTTATGTAACAAAACAATAAATTATTTGAATAAGGGGTAGAAGGATTTACAAAGAATAAGGGGTAAAAATTAATTGGGCATTTCTCAAATTCTGAGAAACATCAAATGAGTATAAAAAAAATAATTAAATGAGCATTCCATAAGTGATTTTATCTTGAAAATATTCATTGACTTAATACTATTCTAGTAGTAGTTGTATAAAACCTATCCAGTAACTATTATAATATATTTAGGATGAGTTTATAATTTAAGGTTTAAGATTTATACCATATAAAAACTACCGAGCAACTACTATAATAGATAGAAATTATCATGTAGCTACTATAATATAATTATTGGTGCAATATCCCTAAGTCAAGGTTGACCTGGTTGACTAAACTTGAGTTGGCTCAAGCTTGAGTCTTAATATTTGACAATATATGGAGATTACAGATGTAATTATCCGATTGGGGAGATTGTTGATACAATTCCCTTCTGGTCAAAGACTGATCAATTAGATGTGAAGAAGAGTCAAGTTGGTCAAAGGGTTGACCGGATACTTGACTGGAAAAGTCCTAACTAGAGGTTAGGAAATTGGAAGTCCCGGTGAGTAAAGCCAGGTAATTGGAAGTCCTGGTGAGTGAAGATAGGCAGTTGAAAATCCTGGTCAGTGAAGCCAGGTGAAAGACCTAGTGAGTGAAGTTAGACAATTGGAAAATCCTGGTGAGTGAAGTCAGGTGAAAGACCTAGTGAGTGAAGCTAGGCAGATGGAAAGATCTAGTGAGTGAAGCTAGGCAGATGGAAAGTCCTGGTGAGCGAAGCTAGGCAGATGGAAAGTCCTGGTGAGTGAAGCCAGGTAGACGGAAAGTCCTAGTGAGTGAAGCTAGACATATAAAAAGATCTGGTGAGTGAAGCAGGCACGTGGAGATCCAAGTGGGTCAAGGTTGATCAGACACCTGGTGTTGGGAAGCCCAAGTAGGCCAAAGGGCTGACCGCATACTTGGCACTAGGGAATCCAGATGGGTCAAGGGTGACCGGATATCTGGTGGAAGTCAAAGTGGGTCATGAAGGACAGGACACTTGGCACGAGACGGTAAGTCCAAGTGGTCAAGGTTGATAGGACACTTGGCATAAGGAGAAAAGTCCAAGTGGGTCAAGGATTGACTGAACACTTGGTGAAGAAGTCCCGATAGGTCAAGGTTGACCGTATGCTAGGCATGAGGAGTTCCAATAGGTCACGGTTGACCGGATGTTGGGTTTGGAAATCTTGGACTTGAGTTTAGGCAAGTCAAGGCCGATCGATTGACCTAAGCTCAATCGATCAGTCGATTGATTGGGAGAGTGCTGCGACAAATAACGGCCCAATCGATCGGCAGGTCGATTGGGAGCAATTATCTCGAGTACATAGAGTTGCCCAATCGATCAGCCGATCGATTGAGCAGTTGGAAATCGCGCAAGTCACGATAAAGGCTGAATTGATCGAGCGATCGATTCAGGCCTTCTCCAGCAGAGCACAGAGGCGCTTTGAATCGATCAGCCGATCGATTCAAGTCTCCCCAATTGATTGGTCAATTGATTGGGAAGTGACCGTTGCGAAGGAAGCGTCGGGATTAAAGCCTTCTTCCTCGTAGTGACTTGGTAGATCTCTCCACTGTTTTTCTCTCACGATTCTCACAGGTTCATGCCAGTTTTTTGAAACTTCTTGGAGTAAAGTGTTGCTGCACTTCCAAGGTCAAGAGATGTTCCACACAAGAAGAAGACGCTAGGGTTTCGATTGTATGTTGTAAATCTTATAAGATTTTACTTGTATTTGTTTCCCTTTTCTTTTTGTTGTATTGTGAGCGTTGTACAAGACTTCTCCATCTTTGGTAGTTACTGAGAAGGAGTGTTTTCATAGTGGATAAGTGAGTGAGGGTTGGATCCTTGGATTAATCACCTCTTCTTGAGGTGGATACCAAGTAAATCCTAGCGTTAGTGTTGTTTGAGTGTTTTCCGCTACATATCATCATCACGAAATAAGACAACGAAGTGCGATGAGCTATTCACCCTCTAGCTACAAATCAACCCCAACAATAATTTAGGGTGAGTTTAGAGTTGTAGTAATTATATAAAACTTCTACAATTATCTAAAGTAATTTTACTAAATTTTAAATAATTTTGACTAACTTGATAAATAATATTTTGATATAATAGTAGGATCCTAAATCGTAAACTTAAAATCTAAATTCATCCTAAATAAATTATAGCAATTATTAGATAGCTTATAATAATTATTAGGTAGCTTTTACATAATACAAATTTTAAATTCATTTTAGATAGTGGAGTTGCTACTAAAAGCATCCATATTGATGAATATTGTAACATCCACCGTATTATATAAAAAAGTATAAGATCTATATGTTATATATATATTATATTAATAAATTCATTCTCTCATATTCATTTTCACCTCAACACTTGAATTATGAGATCCATGTTACTTATACATTATATGAACATTTTCATTGTCATATAAATATACCATTAATTTTATTTTATTTATTGATTTTTAATTTTAAAATTAAAAATTTTAATTTTATGAATTAAAAAATTTTCTCTCACCTAGTGCATGTCTGCACAAGGTGAAAATTTTATTTTATTTTTTATATCAAATAATTCATTGAACACGTTTTATAAATAGAACATCGTTCAATAAAATCATTATTGACAGTCAAAATTAATATACAAGTCGTACTGATTTTAACACTAATAACATGTTATAACATACGTTTGATAACGCAATATGAAAGTCCTAATAATTTATAACATGCCTCAGGGCATAGTATTAGCGTATGGTATTTAAGTGTAATAATTAGGATCAAATCTCATAAATTGATGATTTAAAATTTATTCTATCAAAATATATATATATATATATATATATATATATATATATATATATATATATATATATATATATATATATATATATATATATATATATAACATGTTATAACATACGTTTGATAACGCAATATGAAAGTCCTAATAATTTATAACGTGCCTCAGGGCATAGTATGAGCGTATGGTATTTAAGTGTAATAATTAGGATCAAATCTCATAAATTGATGATTTAAAATTTATTCTATCAAATATATATATATATATATATAGTATGGTATTTAAGTGTAATAATTAGGATCAAATCTCATAAATTGATGATTTAAAATTTATTCTATCAAAATATATATATATATATATATATAGGGAGGCTATGCTGCGGACTAAAACGTGCAGACCGCTGTGGACTGCCCTCGTGGTAAAGTCCGCGTCACAACGTTTTTATTTGCATCTCGCCATGAGACCCTGACGTTGTGCCCTCATCTTCCTCCCCGCTGTGCCCTAGCTCCCGGCGCTGCCCCAACTCTCCGCAGATCCTCTTCCTCCCGACGCTGGCCCCGACTCGCCGCAGATCCTCTTCCTCCTGACTTCCTCCCGACGCTAGCACCAACTCGCCATAACATTCCCCCTCGCCTAGTCCCTCCCTGTGCCCTAGCGCCTCTTCCTCCCTCCCTGTGTCCTATCTCCTCTTCCTCCCGACGTTGTGCCCTATCTCCTCTTCCTCCCGACGCTGCCCAGACTCGCCATAACATTCCCCCTCGCTAGCCCCTGCAGAAGCCCTCCTCTTCCTCCCTCCCTGCAGAATCGCTTCGATATGAAGTGCAGAATCACAGCAAGGAGTGGAACCTCTCACAGGCGCAATATAACTCGCGATCCTCACTAGCTTGCGTAACTCCTCGCTGTCCTCGTCCCTTCATTGCCGGTAAAATCTTATTTTTATAAATTGATTTTTGATTCTTTGAAATTAATGTCTTCAAATTCATATGCTGGGAGGGTTGTATATAATCTTTGTAAAATTATGTAAATCATATTTAAATTTCCTAAATGCATCTACTAGTTATTTTACAAAAGAAGGTTTGACAGTGAACTTCAAGTAAAACATAAGTTCCTAATTTTGGTCAAGATGATATTTTCTGTTTGATTTCTCTTTTACATGGTCTGCTAAAGTGCTGAATTATTTAGATATTAGTAATATAACCATGCATGGAATGCAGGGGAGGTACATAATCCATAGAGTAATATCACCGTAAATAGGATTCTCATATAAGACCAACTTACTAAATACCTTCTGTGAGACCATGCTTTTCTGATGTACTTTCTAATCTGGTTTAAAAACATCATTAATACTTGATTTCTTTAGTGGTCAAAATTTTAAAAGTTTTGAAATATACAGTTATAAAGTTAATAAGTTGTAAGCATATGTTTTGAAATACACAACACAGTAGAATTATTTATACTTTATAGCAGTAGAAAAAAGTTATTTGGAAAGTGGTTATTGTTGGAACCTTTGTGCCCGCTAGAGGGGGGTGAATAACATTTCATCACGCTCCTTGTGTCGTTTGCTTTGTCTTGATAATGTACAGCGGAATACAAAGACAAAACAAAACAAAATACTCACAACGCTAACACCTAGGGTTTACTTGGTATCAACCTCAAGAAGAGGTGGCTAATCCAAGGATCCACACACACGACACAATCTCCACTATGCAAACCTCCTTTTCGGTGGCAGCCGGAGGCGGAGAAGCCTCGTACAAACTCACACAACAACACAACACCACTACAAGAAGAGAATACAGAAATACAAGTGAAATACACTTCTTCTTGCTTACTTGTTGCTCGTTGTTGCCTCTTGAACCTTGGAGAAACACCTCCAAGTGTCTTCAAGAACTGGCAGTGAAGATCTGAATGCTCGCGTGAAGAATCGCAGAAAAGTCGCAGATGAAGCTCGCAAAGAACTGCGGAGAAAACGCTCCGTCAAGGCTTTAAACAGTGCTCCCAATCGATCCAATCCATCCCCGATTGATTGCCATGTCAGCACCGCTTCATCCCAGTCGTCCATCGCTTGTTTCCTGTCCAACGATCACTTCCCAATCGATCGACCGATCGATTGGGACCATCTGAATCGATCGGCCGATCGATTCAGAACCATTCTGTGCTCTCGCGTACGCGCGAGAGCTTCTCCTCCCCAATCGATCGACTGATCGATTGGTAGCTCCCAATCGATCGACCGATCGATTAGGATGACTTTTGTGCTCGCGAGTAATGCTCCCAATCGATTGGCCGATCGATTGGAGCCAGCCCACACTCGCAGCACACTCCAATCGATCGACCGATCGATTGGAGCCCAGTTCAATCGATTGCCCGATCGATTGAACATTCTAGACTTGACTCAAACTCAAGTCCAAAGCCCCCAACCCAACTCCAGGTCAACCGTGACCTGTTGGGTCTCCATGCCTAGCATTTGGCCACATCCGACCAACCTCGAACTAGCCTTCTAGCCTCCTCCATCAGCCTTGTGTCCTTCGGATATCTCCCATCCTTCACGCCTTGCCTTCAGGAACTTCCTTTGGTCTCATCCTAGTTGTCGGATTATACACCACACTGGATCAACCTCGAACTAGCCTTCTAGCCTCCTCCATCATCGTCGCGTCCCTCGGATATCTCCCCATCCTTCACGCCTTGCCTTCTGGAGCTTCCAACGGCCTCATCCTAGTTGTCGGGTTCTCCTCGCCAAGTCACATTAGGACTTACCTTGCCAAGACCACATGCTTGGACTTACAACTTTTGCCAAGATCACACTTGGACTTTCCAATTGCCTGACTCCTCACCAGGACTTTCCTTTTGCCAAGATTACACTTGTACTTTTCAATTGTCTGGCTCCTCACCAGGACTTTTCCTTTGCCTAGCTATACTAGGAATTTCTAATTGTCTGATCTCACTTATCAGGACTTTCACCACCAAGTCTGATCAACACTGATCTACTTGGATTTTCACTCTTGCCAACCTTCCTGTTAGACTTACCTTTGCCTAATCTCCAATTAGGACTTTCCCAGTCAAGTCTCCTGTCAACCTTGACCTACTTGACTTCTCTCTTGCCTAACCTCCAGTTAGGACTTTCCCAGATGCCTAAGCTCCAGTTAGGACTTTCCCATTGCCTAAACTCCAGTTAGGATTTACTCGATCAAGTCTCCGGTCAACACTGACCCACTTGACTTGTCTTTTCATCAACCTGGTCAATCCCTTGACCATCTCCATAATCGGACGATTGCTCCAGCAATCTCCATACATTGTCAAACATCAAAACTCAATTCCCGACTCAAGCTTGACTCAACTCAAGCTTAGTCAAACTCGTCAAACATGACCTAGGGAAATTGCCCCAACAGTTATCTGTTTACCAAAAATTTTTAGTGTTTGGGGATTGAGCCATGGGTCTTTAAAAAAAACCCCTAATCTTTTTGTTATTGAAATATCTTTAAATTAATGAATTTGTTGTTTTTGTTGTAAATTTAAAAACATGATTTGAATCTTTGTTTTGCTTCTGTGTTATACCGTCATCTATTGTCAATTATGTATATTGTCAATTATGTTTTTCATATTGGTTATGCAGGAAACTTGCAAAACAACATTTCCTTTTATCAACGAATGGTAAATCATTTCATTTTAAGTTCTAATATTTTATTTATACAAAATTTTGAATATTCTTTTATTGTAGGGAAAACGTATGTTGTATTTGTTGGATATAATCCGTGTATTTATGAAACAAGGATAGAAGCATCAAGTCAAGTTATTGGCTTTAAAGGCGTCATACATCAATCATACAAAAATAGAATAGAGGCACAAAAAGCTTTTCAAGCGCACTTGGATAAAAAATTTGCACCAAGTTCCATTTCATCATGTGCAACTTCAACTTCGGAATCAAATTCAAATTTAGACAGACAACTTTTGAGCTCTGAAAAAAAAACTAAGTTGAAGGATACATTAAAAAAAAATAGAGCAACTTTTCAATTCCTAGTTGTTGTTATTGTTGGTGTTATTTTTTATTTTTTATTTTAATCTGAGTTCAAGTTGAACAATGATGTTGCAAGTGGTGTCTCGAATTTAAAACATATGTTATGTTATCTTAATATGTTGTGAAACATATGTTGTTGTTGTATGCTTCACATACTTGTTCCCTTTTGCAATCTAGAATCATTATGCTTACTATTTCTTCTTATTGTAAATTGTATTCTTCATTTTAAAATTATTATTGATGATGGAGAGCATCCTCCAAATGTTACTCTTTTATGAGCTATTTTGTAGTCCCTCAAGATGCTTCTTTAATTTTGGTGCATTTGATTATATGTTTCAATAGCCTGATAATTGTACAATAGAGATCTGGAAATAATAATCAGACAATACAAACACATGATTGAATGCCAGTTTAGCACAGTTACATTCTGATCAGGATTTAGCTAACTAGCATCATTGTGGTCCCTGACATCCTAATTTTGTTGGTCAAGATGATAACTGGATTCTTCTTCAGGATTGCCATGATAATTGGATTCTTCTTCAGGATTGCCATGATAATTGGATTCTTCTTCAGGATTGCCACCAACTCCAAAAAAAAAAAAAAAAAAAAAAGAAAGATCTTTGATTGGTAATTAGTGATGATGTGTTACTTTAATTTTTTGCAATCCCAAAATATGACACAAAAGATTTTGGTTACAATTACATATGTAATTAATCTTCATTCCTTTCAACTCCATCTAAATTCTTATTTGACTTCTTTAGTTTGCTCATGTATTTGATCCATGACCTTTTTTTTACTACCCATACGCTTTATGAAGGGGTGTAAACGAATCGAATTGAGCCGAATATGCTGAAAAATTTAAGGCTCGAATTCGGCTCGAAATAGGTATATTCGAGTTCGAGCTCGATTCGAAGCTCGAAAATTTTAAAATATTTGGTTCGAGTTCGGTTCGAATTAGGATTCGGGTTCGAATTCGGCTCGAAATATTCGAACATGTTCGCGAACTATTCGAATTATTACTCGAAAATAGGTTCGAAAGACTCGAAATTTATTTATTTAATATATATTTAACTTATATTAATAAATATTAAGGCTCGTGAGCGGCTCGCGAGCGGCTCGAACAATATAATTTGGGTTCGAGTTCGGCTCGAAAAAAAGTTCGAACATGTTCGAGTTCGGCTCGAATTCGATAGATTCGAATACGAATCGAATATTTTTCGAGCCGGCTCGAAAAGCTCGCGAGCCGGCTCGATTCGTTTGCAGCCCTGGCTTTATCTACATCTGATTGACAGATTGTTTTTATTAAATAATCCCTATCACTTGTGAATCCTGATATATGTTTTTTTGATAAATTGATTTTTGTTTTAACATCTTGTTTGGTGATAAAAACTGAGTAAATATTAATGACCTTTTTTACTACCATGGTGAGGTTACTAAGATCTGGTTGGTGCCATGAAAGATCTCTTCATTTGTTGTTTCTGGACAGACTTGCTCCTACTTTCATTGCAATCACGCAAATGAATCCAACTTATTTGTTGTCCTTGTTGTTTGTCTTATATGTTGAGATTCAGAATGATGTTATGAACCCAATATGATGCTATCTGCAACAGAAATATAAACACATTTGATGTAAGTTAATTTTTAAAACTAGCTCCAACAATAGACATTCAACATAATCTTACAAAATATAAAAAAATAAGAAAGGGAATTTTAGCATACTCTGAAAGCTAAAGAACTCTATCAATTAACAACAATTTATAAAAAATTGATAGCTAAAAAGCTAAGATCTATCCCGTTCATCACTACATAGGTCCAAACATGACGCGGAAAAATATATTTCTTGATCAATCAGGAACAAAAACTTGGACTTTATTCTGCCGGTATAACATAGATGCAAAATCAATTTATAAAAATAAGTTTTTACCGACAATGAAGGGACGAGGACAGCGAGGAGTTACACAAGCTAGTGAGGACTGCGAGTTATGCTGCGCCTGTGAGAGGTTCCACTCCTTGCTACGATTCTACACTTCAGATCGAAGTGATTCTGCATGGAGGGAGGAAGAGGAGGGCTTCTGCAGGGATTGGCGAGCGTCGGGAGGAAGAGGCGCTAGGGCACAGCATCGGGAGCGCTAGGGCACAGGGAGGGAGGAAGAGGCGCTAGGGCACAGGGAGGGATTGGGCGAGGGGGAATGTTATGGCGAGTTGGTGCTAGCGCCGGGAGGAAAAGGATCGGCGGCGAGTTGGGGCTAGCGTCGGGAGGAAGAGGATCTACGACGAGTTGGGCCTAGCGTAGGGAGCTAGGTCAGTCAGGAGGAAGAGGATTTGCGACGAGTTGGGGCCAGCGTCGGGAGGAAGTCGGGAGGAAGAGGATATGCGACGAGTTGGGGCAGCGTCGGGAGCTAGGGGACAGCGGGGAGGAAGATGAGGGCAGAGCGTCAGGGTCTCATGACGAGAAGTAAATGAAAATATTGTGACGCGGACTTTGCCACGAGGGCAGCCCATAGCGGTTCGCACATTTTAGTCCGTAGTATAGCCTCCCTGTATATATATATGGCTTATGTATTATATATATATATATATATATGAGAGATCAGATGGTTAAAGTAACGGATTTATCTAATAACTTATAACGTATATGTAGTTAGATTAATGAATATTTTCGGAAGGGACGTTTTTTGATTTTATTTATTTATTTATTTTCGAGAGACGCGTGTTGAGGATTGGGAGCGACGTCGCCTTTTGATTTTTTGCCAAAATAAGTGAGGAATATAAATAAGTTGACGAAGGATCGTGCTTCAAGATTCGCGCAGACGCAGATCGACGGCCATCCGCCCGCTTCGAGGAATATAAAATTAGGGCTGCGCGTAGGCGTCGGGTTCACGCGATCCTTCACGGCGAAGAAACGAAGCAGGGAAGCGGGAGATCGGCGCTAGGGTTTTGATCCAAGTATGCCGAAGAACAAGGGAAAGGGAGGGAAGAACCGGAAGAGGGGAAAGAACGAAGCCGACGACGAGAAGCGCGAGCTGGTCTTCAAGGAGGACGGCCAGGAGTACGCTCAGGTCCTCCGGATGCTCGGAAACGGCCGCTGCGAGGCGACGTGCATCGACGGATCGAAGCGCCTCTGCCACATCCGCGGCAAGATGCACAAGAAGGTCTGGATCGCCGCCGGGGACATCATCCTCGTCGGCCTCCGAGACTACCAGGACGACAAGGCGGACGTCATCTTCAAGTATATGCCTGACGAGGCCCGTCTCCTTAAGGCCTACGGTGAGCTCCCTGAGAACATCCGCCTCAACGAGGGCATCGGAGGGCTCGACGAGGAAGACGAGGGCGGTGCCGATGACTACATCGAGTTCGAGGATGAAGATATCGACAAGATCTAAGGTAGCCGTGTTCTCTCCTATCTGTTGATGAGATTTTCCTTATCGTCGTCTTAAATCCGCTTCTGGGAATTGGGTAATAACATATGTGTATGCTGTTAAGGTCTTGATTTCTGTGATAGTTGTCGATCTTGAATAAGGTTATAGTTCTTGTTTGATGTGATGAATGGTGCTTGTATTTCACTCCAGTGGGCTGTAAAAATAACATCTTTGAACATCTTTAGTTTGATTGTTGCTCTACCCTTTTGAACATCTTTGGATGTTTCGCCCAGATCAAATTCAAGCTTCAAGTTTTCTGTCTGATGATTGAAAATAAGCTCTAATACCTTGAGCTGTTCTTCCAAAATCTAATCTTTGAGCAATAAGTCGAGAAGAATGCTAGAAGAGCAAATGCTTGAATCCTTAAAATAACTAGCTGAAAAGATTTTTGCAATTTTCAACTTTTCTTTCAATCTCAAACAAGTTGATAGTATTTTAATTTTTTTCCTATTTACCAGAACAACACTTTAATGTCATGATATGAAAAATTACAAAGAAAATCTACACAAAAAAACCTTTAACAATACTACATTGCAAGAAACAGAAAGCATAGAACTCAAACAAACTAGTCTCCAATCAATGGTTCATTTTTCTATTAGGGAATTTAATACCCTTCGAAAGTAAAATTTCAGATCTGATATTTTTTAAAAAGATTTAGATGTGAAAAAGAGTTCAATTTAGATATGGCCTAAATTGTTATATTATTCAAACTATTCTATTTTACAAATAAATTTGTTTAATTTTTATTTCTACTCTATCCAACTTTGATAAATAACATAAAAGTTATTCACAAACATTAAGTTCATTTACAACCTTTTAATCGCTAAATATTTAACTCAACTGCAATGATGACTACATTGCGACGAAGAGGAATTCAATTGTTACTCGCTCGAACCATGAGAGACGGGTTCTAATTCTCATTTCTCACATGTCCTCTTTGCCAAATACCTCCTCGATCACATGAACTGTCGATAAGAACTCATCTTTCTCTGATCCGCCACTGCTATAGCTCTTGTCCCAAGCTTGAAGGTCGCCATGACCATTCAAAAACCCATCGGTCTGGTCGTCTTTGTAAACCAAGTTCACATCTTCTAATGGAAAACTACCAATAGGGTCCTCGAAACCAATCCCGTTGTGTGTGCCTTCAAACGATGTGCAAGATTCATCCTGGATATCGTAATCCACAGATGGGGGCAACTTGCTCCCGGCGAGTTGTGTACCAGATGCAAAAGTCGATTCTTCTGTATCGATGTATCCTTCCGCATCACCACAGGAATATTTCTCATCATATGTATGCTTGTAACAGCGGTGATTCTCCGTGCAGTCAACTTCCTCGATTGTTTCCATTTCATCAAGGTCTTCATCATCGGCAACATCATCTTCTTCAGCTGAAACAGGTGACTCCACAGAATCTTCTTCTGATACAAATTCACCGTCGTCATTTTCTTGCAATTCTTCGTTATCGCTGTCAACGTGTAGTGGGTCCAACCTATTCTGGACAGCTCGCCTTCTGAGCATGAATACATTGAAGTAGTAGCTGACTACCTCTTTGCTACTTTTATCAGGAAAAAATAGAGGCATTTTATTCCAAAAGTTGTTGCCCAGTGAGGCAGGATTCAAAGACACAATTTCAGCGAAAAGTTGCTCCTCCTCTTCGGTCCAACTTTGAGCCACCACCTCACCCATATTGCCAAAACCCAACTGTTCAAATCTTTCCAGACCTATGTCTTGTTTGATCCTTTCTCTTGATCTTGTAACATGCTGCCTCACACATCTGATCGAACCATCATCTATACAACTACAATCGACCTTGTGATGCAAGGCTGGGTCGTCTAAGGCAAGCAGAGAAGATTCTGGCATAGGCATTACCCGTGTCCCAAGCCATTTGTTGCTGTCGGTTTCAAAATTATGGTATGAAGAAGTCGTGATCGAGTTCCAATGAGAAGCACATTCAGAATCCCTCGATCGGTTCTTCAATTCACAAGGCCGCCACGCTGGAATATCAGCCTGATGATTGCCACCAATAGCAACACGCTTCCGACTGAATCCATAATAAAGAGGCAAAAGTATCTCTTCAGAGCGATCAAAGTCAGATGCTCGACAGCCATATCCAGAAGAACCCAGACAGAAAGGTAGCCTGACAGGCAACTCTTGAGCAAAGCAATGGCTCTTTAATTCAGTAGGAAATTCCTCCGAATCAACAATCAGCAGCTGATGATCCTTTGAATCGTCAAAAACACCTAAAAGAACATGTTTTATAATCACACGTTCTCTTTGAATCATATTTTACATAGAACAACCAAGTACCTGGAGATAACTGGGCGGCACTGGTGCAAATTTCTTCAAAAGAACTCGATTGCAAATGCTGATCGACTTGTTTTAGACGCTTGCTTGCTTGTAAACAAGACTCACTATCTGAAGGACGCTTTTTGTCCTTATCCGATAAAGCAACTTCATTGGTATTGCCTGTCACCCACAGCAAGCAAGGGTTGCTACTGAGATCCACATTGATGATTATTGTATAGATGATCAACAGTCATATTTTAAAAATATTTGTAATAGATATGGAAATCATTCTAATTATATACAGAGCATAAGAAAAGTTAAGTGTTGTTTTCACTAATAAGCCCCAGAATTTGCAGATTAAGTACCGGCTCAAATTACCTGATGCTAGCCCCTCAGCAGACGCAAATCCATACACATAATCTTCAGAATATGGTGTAATTTGATCATCACAAGCAAGATGTCTTTCACTTAGACAAGCAAATTCGTTGGGAAAACAATTATCATCATGAACAAAAACCATTTTATCCTGCAGAACTTACAAGCAAAAGAACTATAAATAGACCACAAAATAGATAAAAAAAAATATTCTTAACATTTATGTGCGACCATAAAAGCCAAATAGATGAATGTACACAGAAAATATCAGTATTTTCCTAAGAAAATAGTGGATTTTATGTCCCACGATTGACTTTAAGTGTGAAACTAAGTATATTATCAGCAAGATAAACCGCAGACTTGTCTAAAGAAAAGCAGCAATTTTGTAATTGACAGGCTCAGGATTCAACTGTTTCAAAATTTCAACATCCACAACATACAAGATATAATAACCAATAAATTTAGGTAAAGAAAACATGATATCACATTGAAAAGTAAAGAAACATTTCATGTCAAAGGAAAAGAGTGGACTCTAATATCAAGTAATTGGGTCTGTGTGTAACCAATACTACTGGCAGCAAGTCAAATACTATACTCATGCAGTTTTTAAATAAAAAGAGACATTGGTTTAGTTAGGGACAAGAAGTTTAATGTCCATAGCAACTTTTACAGTATTCCAGCTACATCCCAAATCAACACAAACAGAAATTTTCAACTTAGAATATTCAGCATTAAGCAACAGACTCCTCAAAACACAGTGATCATTTAGGAACTTTGCGTGTCACACAGAAGTTTTCAATATCTTTCATGAACTGAATGTCCTAGAACTACCAAAATAGAATACCACTATAATTACTAATCTTTTGTAATGTTACTATGTTGGATCATCCAGACCCAGTATACACTTCCACAGTTTCCCCTGGAAACAATTTTTAGTTTTGAACGTGAATTAGACAATTATGATCTTGCAATTACTGATACAAATCAGGCATAAGGATGTAACGATTTGGGCCTTTTTTGTGAAAATACCGAGTACCACAAAGGTTTTATTTGTGGGAAAAACTTGAAACCAAAAATTTAACTCCATTAGGGAAACCCACACTGACATGGAGGTTTTTGGTTAATAAAATGAATTGCAAATAAAGCTTCAACACATTAGATCCTCAATCAGTAGCAGATGTTTGACGATCAGAAGTTCAAGTGCAACTCGAGGCAAATTACACTTAAATAATGATAGAAATCCCTAAATCTCAATCATCTCAACATAAAGGAGTAGGTTCTCTAACTATTACATGAAGCTTAACTTATTGTATCAAATTTTCAAGTCCAGCAATCGGGCACATCATGCCTTATATTTGAGGACTGCACAGTCACAACATCAAGTGACCAATGAAGTCCATGACTAGGAATGAAAGCGCATATAAAAAGGTAATGCATAATCGAGATGTCCTAGTTTAACTAACATGAAGCCATCGACATCAGTGTAAAGCTATGTCAGACAACTAAACATTGAATATTATATTTCATTTTCCAAGTACATAATTGAAATCATAGATGAAGACAGGAGCATTTGCTGTAATACTAACCATTAATGAGAAATCCAGCAAATGAGCTCGTGCGCTTCACGCTTGAAGTGGAATATACTAGCACAATTAGAATGATAAAACAATTCTGATAAAATGAGGATGTGTCTCAACAGATAAGCAAGCTGAGGGGGATGAGATTTGACCAAAGTAATAAGTCAAATGAAGAAGTTCCTATTCCTGAATGAAGAGACCTGGCCGAGATCCTGAATCGTAAGAATAAGATTGAATCACTAAAGGGGAGACCTTGAAAATCCAAAAGGAAATAAATTTACATAAAATTCTAGGAGATGAGTGAAGATATAACCATTCCGGTTCGCTACCCGAAGCAAACTCTAAACCAAGATTTAGATCTCACAATTCAACAAGCGTTTTATGAAAAATCAATATGGGGCAAAGATAGGGGCCTATCCAAACAACCTATTGACGAAACCGATTAGAAATTCGAGAAGAATTCGAGAGCAGATTAACGACAGAAACCCAAACCCTAGAAAGGATAACCCTAGATTCAGATCTTACCGACCAAGAAACCTATCCTGCAAAATCAAGTTGGGGGAAACATAGAAACCTAATCATACAACCTAATGACGAAACCGATTCGAAGATCGAGGAGAAATCGAGACCCGATCGGCCAACGGAAACGCAAACCCTAGAAATTATCGCGTGATTCGAACTAGGGACGAAATCAGTACCAATCGGAGGAGAGGAACAAGGGGAGATCGAATAGGGCGTCAATTATGGCGTTCGAGGGGGCGATTGGAGGCCGATCGGAATCGAAATCTGTGAAAATTTGGAACGGAAATAGAACGAAAAAGGCGAAAAGTCCTCCTCTCGTTTTTCCGATAAATAAATAAATAAATAATAATATTTTCGCGTCGGGCGATGAGGGCAGGACTCGTAGAAGCGTATCCAATTTACTAAAATGCCCTTTTACACGTGGTCAAAACATACACTATAAATCGGTCCTTAGTCAATCAAAAACGACGACTTCCTCCTATTTTTTTAATTATTTTAAAAAATATTTATCAGTCACTGTTCAAAAACTAATAACCTTTTATATTTTAATTATAAAAAAATTAAAAACATTTATTAAAATGGATTTAATAGTATCAGAAAATGAATGTAAGAATATCTTTTATTTATCAATCAATACAAAAAATGCTTAGAAATCTAAAACAAAATGCTCACGCCTCCGTGTCGCCGATGTTGTCGGCCACGTGTCATCAGCCCCTAATCCTTGTGGTTGACTAAATGACGTGAGAGTTGACCACTAGTATTGCGCGTCCACCGAATTGTGCCAGAATCGTGAATATTACCCGGATGCCTCACTCACACGCCAAAATGCTCCGTACAGTGGGATCCACATATGCGCACTGTGGCTCAGAACGTGGGTATGAACGTATGAACACTCCTTTTTAAAATGCTGATGGTGAATGTAGAGATAGAGATTAGAGCACGAGCAAGAAAGCAACCGTCCTGAATTGTTACTTGTTGACGCTTCCCCAGGGGCCCGACCCATAGTAGTTGCTTACGGGGGCCAATAAAATCTATTGTTTATTGGAGTACGGTAGTTGGTAACGATCAATGAGTATATTTAGAAAATATGGAAAAGGATAAAAAGGTTGGCAGTGGCGAGTGGCGACGAGGAGATGACTCTTCGGCCTATGTCCTTGGAATTTCACCAAATTACAATTTGGTCCTCGTCCTCTTCTTCATCACTCCCTCCTCTCTCTCTCTCTCTATCTGCTTCGCTCGAGAGTGAAAAAACTAGGGTTTGGGTGTTTTTTTAATATCCTTCTCGTGCGACGAGATCTCCGATTCCACAAACGATGCGCCGGCCGCCGGCTTTGCTCCGCCGCTGGGTGTGTCTTTCCTCTCTATTCTGGTTCCTTCTTCTCCTCCTCCCACTGGGAACCTTTGCCAGCTCGGTTGAAATAGAAGCGCTGCTCCAGTTTAAGGCTTCCGTTACCTCCGACCCTGCCGGGGTTCTCGCTCTCTGGTCTGAATCTAGCGGTTCTGGCCACTGCGAGTGGCCTGGCGTCTCCTGCGACGAAAGATCCAGAGTAGTGGCGCTCAACATCTCAAGCCAAGGTGGAGGCGGCGCGGGGTTTGCCTCCTGTTCCCGTTCAGGACCGTTCTGGAAGCGCTGCCCGGATCCTGCGCGGCGGCTCGGTGGGAAGCTGAGCCCTGCTGTGGGCGTACTGGCAGAGCTTAGAGTGCTTTCCTTGCCGTTCAATGCCTTCGGTGGGGTGATCCCTGGCGCGATCTGGGAGTTGGAGAAGCTCGAAGTGGTCGTTCTCGAAGCTAACTCGTTCTCCGGCTTCCTGCCGTCGAAGTTCCCACCTGCTTTGAGGGTCCTAAACATGGCTTCGAATTTGATCGGTGGTGAGATTCCTGTTTCTCTTTCTAGTAATGCTGATTTGGAAACAGTAGATCTCTCTGGCAACCAACTCAATGGCACCATCCCTGGTTTTCTCACCAGTTTGGTTGGCCTCAGAGAGCTTTATCTGTCGTTTAATCAGCTTGGTGGTACGATCCCAGTTGAACTCGGGAGTGGTTGCCGTAATCTGCAGCATTTGGACCTTTCCGGCAATCTTCTGGTTGGTAGCATTCCTCGTAGCTTGGGAAATTGTGGTGAGCTTCAGTCGCTCATTTTATCAGCCAATCTTTTGGATGATGTCATCCCTCTAGAGTTTGGTCGATTGAGAAAGCTTCAAGTTTTGGACGTTTCAAGGAACTCTCTTAGTGGGCCTGTGCCTGTTGATCTCGGAGGATGCCTGGAATTATCTGTTCTTGTGCTTTCTAACCCTTACAATCCAACAATCTTGTCTGAAATTTTGAGCTATGCTGACAGTGAGGAGTTCAATTATTTCCAAGGTAAGCTCGCTGAAAACATTACAATGCTGCCAAAACTTAGAGTGTTATGGGCACCAAAGGCAATGCTCGAGGGAGAGATACCCAACAGTTGGGGTGCTTGCAAGAGCTTAGAAATGGTTAATTTGGGAGAAAATATTTTTACTGGGGGAATCCCAAAAGCTTTTGGCCAATGCCACAATCTTAAGTTTCTTAATCTGAGCTCAAACAAGCTGACTGGTTTGATTTATCGGGATCTTCCCGTGCCTTGTATGGATATTTTTGACATAAGTGGGAATTTTCTTTCTGGTTCCATTCCAATCTTTAATTTGAAATCTTGTCCTATTTCTCACTTGCCACCGGATGGCCTAGCTTCTGGCTATTCTTCATTCTTTTTTTATAGAACAAAGGTTAGAATCTCATTGGCGATTGGTCATGATATTACAGTTTTTCATAATCTTTGCCAGAATAAGTTTACCGGCGGTTTGCCATCTTTACCACTTTTGACTGACAGATTAAGCCAGGCAGTCTATGCTTTCTTAGTGAATGACAATAATATCTCTGGGCCGCTGGATGATGTGGCATTTCATAAATGCAATGAATTGAAAGGAGCAATCATAGATCTGAGTAATAACTGGATTTCTGGACAACTCCCTTCAGAAATTGGTTCTACATTCCTTTCACTTGTGGTTCTTAATGTTTCTGGTAATCAGATCACTGGTGTGATTCCTCAAGATATTGGGCTGTTGACTAATGTTGTTCGTTTAGATTTCAGCAGAAACCTTTTCCACGGTGAGATTCCCCCAACGTTTGAGAATTTGGAGCATTTGCAGTATCTCTCACTGCAAAAGAACAATCTTACAGGGAGCATCCCAGCTGGTTTTGCTCAGTTGCATGATCTCGAGGTTTTAGATCTTTCTTCTAATTGTCTGTATGGGGAAATTCCAAGAAGCATTTTAAGCCTGAAGAATCTTAGCATTCTTCTTCTTGATAATAACAATCTTTCTGGAAAAATTCCGATTGGTTTGGCTAGCATGCCATCTCTGTCAATGGTGAATGTGTCATTCAACAATTTGTCTGGATCATTACCAAACAATGCCAGTGTATTGACATGTGACAGTGTCCTAGGAAACCCTTTGATCAAGTATTGTCCTGTAAAGTCTCTCTCTATTACACCATCTGGATGGCAGGGGCGCAGTGCACAAGATTCTACTGATTCTTCATCTGCAAGTCCATCAAACAATAATAACAAGACTGCTTTTAGTAACATTGAGATTGCCTCAATAGCATCAACTGCAGCCATTGTTTCTGTCCTTTTAACTTTGATTGTCGTCTACATATACACAAGAAAATGTGCCCCGAGATTTGCTGCTCGATCTTCAAGAAGTAGAGAAGTCACGCTTTTCACAGACATTGGGGTTCCAATTACATTTGAGACAGTTGTGCGTGCTACTGGCAACTTTAATGCAAGCAATTGTATAGGACATGGAGGCTTTGGTGCAACTTACAAAGCAGAGATTTCACCTGGAGTGTTGGTGGCTATAAAAAGGCTTTCCATAGGAAGATTTCAAGGATTACAACAGTTCCATGCTGAGATCAAGACACTTGGGAGACTGCGGCACTCAAATCTTGTTACTTTAATAGGGTACCATCTCAGTGAGGAAGAAATGTTTCTCATTTACAACTACTTATCAGGCGGAAATCTTGAGAGGTTTATACAAGGGAGGCACAAAAGAGCTGTTGATTGGAGAGTACTGCACAAAATTGCTCTGGACATTGCATGTGCACTTGCTTACCTGCATGATCATTGTGTACCTCGCATTCTCCACAGAGATGTTAAACCAAGCAACATTTTGTTAGACAATGAATGCAAAGCGTATCTTTCTGATTTTGGTTTGGCAAGGCTTCTGGGGAACTCAGAGACACATGCTACTACTGGTGTGGCTGGAACATTTGGTTATGTTGCTCCAGAGTATGCAATGACTTGCCGTGTTTCTGATAAGGCTGATGTATACAGCTATGGTGTGGTGCTGATGGAATTGATATCAGACAAGAAAGCCTTGGATCCGTCATTTTCTCCATATGGGAATGGCTTTAATATTGTTGCTTGGGCATGCATGCTTCTCCGTGAGGGACGGGCTCGTGAGTTCTTCATGGAAGAACTCTGGGAAATTGGGCCTCACGATGATTTGGTGGAAACATTGCATCTAGCCATCATGTGTACAGTTGATTCACTTTCGACAAGGCCAACAATGAAGCAAGTTGTTCAGCGGTTAAAGCAGCTCCAACCTCCTACTTTCTAGTGCAAATATACCTGCATAATTAACCCCGTCATAGTAATTACATTTCAAATTTCAGGTGGTCCTTTTTTCTAATCACCTTCATGAATAGTTTATCAATCTTAAATTTAGTCCTTTAGGTGATGATGTTGGCTGATTTAGTTGCGAAGACAGAGAAAGAGTCAGTTGTATATTGACCAGATTGATTCAAGATATATCACTGTAGACTTTGTAAAGTTTGTTCGGTATTTTCTCCATGTCCATGACAGTCAAGGTATGCCTTTCTTTCACACCTTTTAACTAGTCTACTGATTTCAAGAGAACGATCGTGTTGGTATTATAAAGTTCCTTTGGCAATTCTTTTTACCTGTCCATCTACCTAATTCAATGTAACAGGAACTGATTAATCTTTGGCCACCTTTGTTGTACTTTGTTTCATTGCATAATCCAATTGTTTCATTTCTTTACTTAGAAAGAAAATTCTGATAATTGTTATGGACACAGCGCACACGATTCATAGATATTATTTAAGTGAAACTAGTTTGTGCTGCAAGACTGCTCACGAAGTGGCACAAACAGCATAGGCAAACATTTTCTACTTCGCACATAACATTTTAATTAGATGTTTGGTGCTACAGACTATCATATGGAAGTTTCACTTGTACCAAGATAGATTCCCAGTCCTTGACAGTGTTGTCTTTAGAGTAACATTGTACATAATTTCTGTTAGTATTTGAGTTTTACTCATGAAATTTTAATGTGGATTAAGGCATTATTTTTTTTGGTAGGTTCTTTTCTTTAGGAGAATAAAATCATTTAGACAGTTTTTTAAATTGGTGTCTTGTTTTCAGTTAGGAGATTTATCTCAAGTTTCATCTAATCCTTTCTAGCTATAAAATTGTTCTATTAGTTCATTTCTAATTTTGCTTGGGTTGAAATCTTTAAAATGGGCCTATAATATATAATTACAATTAATCAGACTGGGTAATATCGAGTCAGGGTGACCTGTACTATAGTAAATTGGGAAGCACTTGCGACAGTTGCGTGGGAGACAACTAAATGTCTTTACCATTGTACCATGACCTGGGGGCTTTAAAATAGGCCTACAAGACCCTTATGGTATTCGTCTTTCAATTTTTCAAATTAATAATATTATGCCTCATTAATTCTGAGCTCTTTATGGGTTGTTCCTCGTGGTGTTTCAAGGGTTTTTGTGTTTTAGTGATAGTTCGTCTCTCAAATTCTTTACGATATGATACGACATTAATTGTATGTTTACATTAGAATTTTATTGTAATAAAAAGTGATTATGTTTTCTGGGTTATCAAGTGATTAAGTACAATCTGTTTTTGGATTATATAAAGGGAGATGAATTGCAGTTTGATTAAGGGGTGGAAGGAGTTTTTCTCCGAGAATTTGTGTCTGTTGAAAATTAATCTGTTTTATTATAGTAAATCTGTTACAGCATTTTAATAGGGATTATATTACAACTCTATAACTGAGAAGTGTAAATGATTTTTTCCCCTCAATTTGTCTGCTTTTATATCTGGCCATTTCCATATGAATCAGGTGTAGCTATGAACGTGATTCAACCCTAAGCACTTGGACTGGATAGTTTCATCCAAGGGGTTTTAAGAGTTCAATTCTTGCCTTGACCAAGCTCTTTTTGAACCCCAGACGGAGCCATTGTCAACACGCAGAGTTACCCAGCGGGATGAGACTACAAACTCACTCTCAACCCAATTGATCCCAACAGGAACAACATAAAAAAACTACTGACAATAAAATAGAAAGAGAAACACTTGCATTGAATTAGCCTGACAAGAACACAATTACCTCTGATTGATTTTAGTAGAATTTTTAAACTAATTTATCTAATCTATGCCCATGCTCCTTGTTAAAAAAAAATAAAATCAGATAACATTAAATTTGAGGTGATCCGTTTAATTTCATAGAATTTTTTCATCCACTGTGAGGCGGAGTATTCGGTCAAAATCGGATTGACAGAATTAAATAGATCAAAAATTGAACAAAATAAAATTTTTTCGATTCAACAGAATTGATCAAATTTTTTTATAAAAATTGAATCTAACTAAACTGAGAAAATATCAATTAATTTGATTCTGTACTGAATTAGTTAAAATTTTAAAATTTTATTTTGTTTTAATTAAAAAATATGATTTTATTTAATTAATAATATTTTTATTATATTTTTAAATAAAAATAATTAAATTAATATTTTTATCCTATTTATGTGATTTAACTGAATTATAAAATTTAAAATCGAAATTAAAACGAATTAATAAAAAATAAATCAAATATTTTTTAAAAAATAAAAATTGAATTAACTAACTGAATAGTTAAATTCGATTAGTTCGAATTATTTGATTTTATCAAATTTTTATTTATATGTAATCAGTCGTAGTTATGTTAACTACGGATGATCTCGAAATTTAATATCTCATAGTTGTGTGTTTTATTTAGAAATTTTTTTTTACAAATATGTTAGAGGATCAAATTATGAATATATGGATAACAACTTCTTATTTAATGTGGTAAAAAACGATTCGCTCGTCCTCAGTGTCACCATCAATCTGTCTCTAAGTCAACATGAAAAAAGTAAATCACGAATGATTACTAACCATTAATGTAATGACTAAAGTATAAGGAAAGACATACTTAGACATGTTAAATTTTAACCTCATGATCTAATATAGTAACATTTTATATCTTAACCATTATATCGTCCTGAAGGATAACTGCTCCTTATTCAAGGTGATAAAAAGTGAATACGCTCGTTCTTAGCATCTCCGTCAATCTGTCTCAAGATCAACATGGAGAAGATAAATCACGGACGACTATTAGTTTTTGGAATAATGACTAACACATAAGGAAGATATTTACCTCAATTTTACCGAGATTTGAATTTTAAATCTTATGATGATAACATCTCATGTGCTAACCACTAGATCGTCCCGAGAGGAGAACCAATTAATGCAATACCATGAATTTCATCAACTGATATCGATGCCGAAGATATTGAATCCAAATTGTCTGAACACATACACACTTCAGAGTCTAAATGCAATCAAAGCACAGGAGCACACAGAAAATGGACAGAATGGGGCATGGAATTGGTGGGTGAGGGAGCAAAGCCTGCAACCAGTGATGGGGTCTTCAACCTTTCCGAGGCCCTTTGCTTCCCTCGTTTGCTGACATAAATGAAAAAAAAAAACACAGTTGATAATACATTCAGTCATCTCCCTAGGAACACAGCAAATATTTACTCCAAATCTTGAATCGGATCAGATCCACAAACACCAACAAAAGCAATATCCATTTAAATTACAAGATCATGAACATTTGAACCATGTCTGAGTTGGTAAATCTTAGGTGGAACAGGTCTTAATTTGCATGCATGACTATGCATAAAGAAGCATGGTTCCCTAAGGTAAGCGGTCGCAGACCATGAATGTTTATATCATCATCCAGAGGGCATTATATTCGAGAAATTCCAATTAATTGTGGCGTTGGACTGTTTATACCCATCTATCCTTTTTGATTTATCTGGATGATTAATAAATTTTTTTTTTAATGAGTCTAGTCAATTATCTTCAGAATTAATTGAATCGTAGTGACTAAATACTGAATTATAAAAAAAAATGAAGCATGGTTTACAGTTTGTTTGTTACTAATGGGTTCATTCTTATTTTGAACCACCAAGGTGTGCTTACCATAGCCTTGGGCTATTATATTTTACAATCCTATTATTTCCGGAATAAACCATCCAGTTCTATGTTTTATCCACCGAGTAAATTAAAAAAGTACGGGACGAACGTTGATGAGAGAAATGTAAGTCTCTTGCCACCCACGAGGATATTAAATTCTTCTCTGTGATTCTGGAATTGGAGACCAGATTTGACTTCTGAACATGCAAATTATTTGATAACTTAATGTTCAACGAATAAGAAAACAATATAAATAAAATATTATATAGTAATTCAATGATCAATGGCGTGAAACTAAAATTGAAAATTGAATTTAGTTTGATTCGATTTAATTATATATATATTTTTTAACTTCGTGGATGCCCATTCTTATAACCTACACAAACCAAAACAGCCCCACATTCATGTCTTAAATTCAGTGGCTTGGTTGATTGGAGTTCTACAAGTAAATGAATTCACATGTCCTATGAAGCTTATCAAGAGATTAAGTTAAAAGCAAGAAAAGGCGATTAAAAAAAAAAAGAGAAAGAGATAAAGAGGTGGAGTATTTAATTTGTGGCACGGGTTTCGCATGCACATCAAATCCTCTTTGCTTTTTCCTGCGAAGTGTAAATTGCCCGAGGAGCTCATTCATCTACTTCAATTAATCAGAGAGATTAAAATGAAAATTAACATTAAAAAGACTTTGAGTAAGGTAAAGAAGTATCTCCAATCACAATTTGAATTTTATATGTAATCCACACTTATAAAAAATTTTATTTCCACTTCCTATATGTAAAATTTTATTTGCTTCAACTCATTTATGCAAATATTGTGACCTAATTAGTTTTATTTGCTTCAACTCATTTATGCAAATATTGTGACCTAATTACCCTCAAAAATTTTAAGTACAAAAGATCCAAAAATGAATATAATTCTTCTTAAATTCAGCACTTTACATTACATTAGAATTGAATATATTTTCTATTAAATTGAGCATATTTTTTTTCCTATTCTAATATAATTTCTTCTAAATTCAGCACCATGTAAAAAGAAAATCTAGTATATTTTCTATCTAATTAAATATCATTTAAAGAAAATATAGTATATTTTTTTATCCAATTGAGTATCATTTAAAAAAATCTAGTATATTCGAATATATTTTTTATGAAAATTATCCTTCATTTTTTTTAAATATAAATAGTCTAAAAATGAATATAATTCCTATTAAATTCAACATTTTAAACTAGAATCGAATATATTTTCTATTAAATTGAATACGATTTTTTTCCTATTTAATATAATTCCTCCTAAATTCAGTACCATTTGAAAAAAATCTAATATATTTTTCATCAGTATCATTTAAAAAAAAATTAATATATTTTTCATCCAATTGAGTAACATTTAAAAAAAATTTAATATATTTACATCCAATTGAGGTGGAAAAAGAATTATACTCAATTTGATAAAAAATATACTAAATTCTAATTTAATATATTAAATTTAAGAGGATTTATATTATTTTAAAACTTTTTTATACTTAAAATATAGGGACAATTAAATAAGTATATTATATTAGAGAGTAAAAATAAAGATTTTTTCTAATGAAGAATGTATGTAAAGTTATCTTGGTTAATGGGGACTTTATGTAAATTTTCCTAAAGACTTTTTTTTTTAATTTTTTTTTTAATTTTAAGAAAAGTACCTGTGGATGAATGATTTTACCGTAATGCCCTCGGAAGCAATGCTTTTGGCTCTTTTTATATATATATATACCTGCGAAAGAGGTAAACTGTGGGGCTGTCGAATTGCGTCTCCCAATCCATGCACTCCGCTCCGCTGTCTCGCCAACTCAACATGGAGGCCGCCGCCGCCGCCGCCGCCGTTGGCCTCGATGACTCCGACCGCGACAGCATCCGTTCCTCTTTCAGCACCGCCATCGACTCCCGCCGCAGCTGGATCAGCGACATCAGCTTCGGCAGCTCCAGCTCCGTCTCTGTACGGTCCTACTTCGGCGCCGGCGACAGCGGCGGGACTGGCCCTCACCACCCGAAGCTGAAGCCCCACAAGGCGAACCAGGCCGAGTGGGAGGCCATCCGACGCCTCCGCGCCGCCTCCTCTGGCCAAGTCCGCCTCGAACACTTCCGCCTCCTGCGCCGCCTCGGCAGCGGCGACCTCGGCAACGTGTACCTGTGCGAGCTCCGCGCCCCCGCTCAGGTGGCCTGTCTCTACGCCATGAAGGTGGTTGACCGCGAGGCTCTCGCCTTCCGCAACAAGCTCCATCGCGCGGAGGTCGAGAAGGAGATCCTCCGCACTCTCGACCACCCTTTCCTCCCCACTCTCTACGCCGACTTCGAGGCCGCCCATTACTCCTGCCTCCTTATGGAGTTCTGCCCTGGCGGCGACCTCCACGTCCTCCGCCAGCTCCAGCCCGGCCGCCGCTTCCCTATCTCCTCCGCCAAGTAAATTTTCCCGAATCTCCCTCTTGTAATGGCCGCTGGAGCATTTTGACAAACAACTTTCCTGCATTCCCAGATTTTACGCGGCGGAGACGCTGTTGGCGCTGGAGTACCTCCACATGATGGGAGTTGTCTACCGAGATTTGAAGCCGGAGAACGTCCTCGTGAGGGACGATGGCCACATCATGCTCTCCGACTTCGATCTCTCCCTCAAGTGTGACGTCGTCCCCAAACTCCACATGATGCAACGCCTCGGCGGCAGCAAGCTCCCGGCGAAGACCCCTACCGCCTCCTGCGTGCCGCCCATGCAACCCGTTCTCTCCTGCTTCTACGGCGGCGACAAAAAGGCAAAGCGGGCGCCGCCGAGAAAGAACCCCGCCGCGGACGACGGGGAACGCGAGAACGACGAGGAGGAGCAGATCGAGGTCGATCCGGAGCTGATAGCCGAGCCGATCGCGGCGCGATCGAAGTCATTCGTGGGCACTCACGAGTACCTCGCGCCGGAGGTGATATCCGGCGGCGGCCACGGCAGCGCCGTCGACTGGTGGGCGCTCGGCGTGTTCCTCTACGAGATGATCTACGGGCGGACCCCGTTCAAGGGCGACGACAACGAAAAAACCCTCGTCAACATCCTCAAGCAGCCGCTCTCCTTCCCCCCGTCGCCACCCGCAGCAGACCTCAACAAGTTCCCGGAAGACATGGCCGACGCCCGAGATCTGATGGCGAAGCTCCTGGCGAAGAACCCCAAGAAGCGCATAGGGAGCACCAAGGGCTCCGCCGAGATCAAGCGGCACGACTTCTTCAAGACCATCAACTGGGCTCTCATCAGGTCGGTAACCCCACCGGAGGTGCCCAGAAACAGATCAAAGAGCAGCAACAGACCCCCTCAGGCGGTGCCGCAAAAGCTGAGCAACAAAAAGCAAAGCGATCACGAGCCTCCCCAAACCCCTCACCACATCGATTACTTCTAACTAACCGCCACGACTCCAGCTGTGGGCCAGCACTCTCCTTCTTGGTGTACATTTTCGTAATTTCACATCCTTTGGAAATTTTAGTTCGCCCTCTGAAATTTAACTTAATTCGATTTGGTCCCTCCGCGATCAAATTAAAAACTTTAGATGGAGAATTAAAATTTCCTTCTCTCCTCTTAATGTCTCTCTGATCTCTTTTGGTTGCTTTGTGGTCTTTCTTTTGACCTGTGAGCTATCATTGTGGTGGTCTCCCTTTTGGTGAACTCGAACTCTCGAAGGCTTTTCAAGTTTCATATTTTTTGACCATATTACAAAGGAGCAAATGTGTTTATTTAGAAGCCCAAGGGGGTTTTGCGTCAAATGATAAGATAATTAATCGATCCGAAGAGCTGCATAGGTGAACCCATTTAATCGAAATGATCGATCCAGCAGAGAATATATGCCATGATGCCGGCTATCGTGCGTTGGATTTTGCCACTCTATTGACAAAAAGGGAAGAAAATGAATATATTTCCAATCTTGCATTATTCAATCTCTAACTCTTGAGCGAGTGGGCAAAGCATTCGAATGATGAAGTGCAATGGATTGCTGCTTTGGCTGGCTTCATGATGGGAAACTACTTACAAGGCCATCATTAGTTGCACCAATTGAAGTCCACTCGATGCAAACTAAGATGTAATTAGGACTAATCTTACTGTATAATTAATAATTTAAATCCATTAATACTCATCTCTCAATTGATTTGGTGAAATACAAAATTAAGTTACGTTAATATCTCTTTTTTTTCTTTTCAAAACTTATTAGTAATTTTAACTTTTTATTTTTCTTAAAGCAATGACGTATATCCTAATTTTTACTATTTGCATCTCTTCTTCTCACCATTTTAATCTTCATTGATTGTTTATCGTTCTCTCCTCTCCCTCTCTCTAATTTTACTACAACTTTCTCATTCTTATTATTTTTATAGCACAACATATCAGTCCATTTATTTTGACTTTTTTGTATATCGATATAGCTTCATCAATCTATCTGTATCTCATTGATTATTCGATAAAAATCACAACCATGTTTATCTATCTTTATATTCCATCGATTCTTCCAGTGATATAAGACATTCTCACGACCTAATTTGAAATATGATTAATAACATAAATTTTATTTTATTTTCGAATTAAGATTTTTATAAATTAAATCATACTAGTATTAAATAATATCGTTTAATTATTTAATAATAAATATTTATTTTATATAATTTATACGTATTTATGTGTTATACTACGGACGTAACGCGTGTGTCATATGGCTAATTAGAATTATTTTCCTTAATGATCCATGATACTCTTTATGGACCCTTTTTTTTTTGTTATTCTTTTACATGGTTTATGGCATCATGATTTTGCAAGGTTAGTGGACCAGAATTGGGCCTCTGATTAAAGTAGTTGGGTACGTTTTTCCCAAAGAGCCTGGTGTTTGTTTGGACATTCTCGATTAAACGTGAGACCATGCCTGCATTTGATTATTCGAAAGATTAGTTGTGTTGTGAAACATTGTGGTTGTTTTTTTTTACACCTGGGCTAAGGTGCTGTAGTTAGACCTCCAAATATGGATCTCAGGTGATGCGGCGATAAGAGTCTACCTGACACGAGTCAATGACCATGATGTAGGTTAAAGTTAAGACGGTCAACACCAAGGCTTAAGCGAGGCTCAGTTGCATCTGGAGGGGGAAGTGATTGATCGGCCGATCGGAGGTTCCCTTGTCTGATCGGCCATCTTAGTAAGCGAAGATAGTTAACTCGATCGACAGGAAAACAAGATAAGCGAGCTGGGAGCCTAAGCCGAACAGGGCACCTGTCCGACTCAGAGAAGGGCATTGACATTATATATAATGAATTGATAAAATGATAGAAGAAAAAACAACGGATAATTAATAAAAGAGGAAGAAAACCAAATAAAACACTCTATCTATCATTAAATGAGAAGAAGATAAGACTAAGACATCCTCTGCTAGTAATCAATAATATTAAACAGGAGAATATGGAAGGTCGCCCGAAAAGGTATAAAAAGGGGATACCAGGTATGATGAAAGACATGAAAAAACTTTATCCTGAGTACTTATTATTTTCCTCTCTTGTTTATGTTTCTGACTTGAGCGTTGGAGGTCCAACGTCAGGGACCCCTTCCCTGGCATGGTTTTGTTTTGTAGAGAAGAGGTCTTCATCCAGTTAACGGAATTGCTACTTCCTCGGCTATCTAGCTTCGCGCCTTCGGACAGGATCATTTTGGCGCCGTCTGTGGGAACGTAACCTGCATCCGAGCAAGAAGATGGAAAACACTGGACGACTCACCATAGTGGCGCTGACACAAGAGGATCTCGACGCATTAATATAGGCTCAAGTGGCAAAGATGTTGGAGCAATAGCAACAACAGGCGACGATCGAACGAAGAGTACAGGAGCCTACAACTTTCGCGGAAGGTTGCCGGGCTGAACGAGAAGATCAAACCAAACATCTTTTCAATCGGGACCCGAATGGAAAGAGGTCGATTGGCACCTATGGGGAAGAACCTCATGCACCAGTCCCCTTGCATCAAACATTGTTCTGGACCCCCGCAGAAGAGAGGGGCCTGGCCGGTAGAGATCGGGGATCATCCTCTGATGATGCACCCGTTCGAAACACAAGAAAAAGGAAACCTAGGGAGGACGACTCGTCCGAACAAGTCAACCAACAGTTTTCAGAGGGAACTCTAAATGACCCTCTGCCAAAGCACTATACCCCATTGATGATTGGGGAATATAATGGGGCGACCGACCCCGATGACCACTAGGCTAAGTTTGACAACGCGGTCACGCTGTACCAATACACGAACGGGGTAAAATACCAAGTTTTCCTTACCATGTTGTCTGGATCAGTGCAACGCTGGTTCAAGCATTTGCCGAGTGGCTCGATACAACTTTAAAGACTTTCGAGCGGCATTCCTACATCATTTTGCTAGCAGTTGTCGCTACCAGAAGACGAGCATGAACTTATTCTCAGTGAAGCAAGGGTCGCGAGAGGCCTTGAGGACATATATCCAGCGCTTCAATCAGGTGGCGATGGACATTCCGGCGGTCTCCTTGGATGTTTTAGTAAACACATTCACTCAGGGGCTTGCTGAAGGAGAATTCTTCCGGTCACTTATCCAGAAACCACCAAAGGACTTTGGCTATCTACAAAAAAGGGCCAATGAATACATCAATGTAGAAGAAGCCCAGACAACCAGCAAAAAAGAGCTACACGCTGAACTAGTGGCGGTGTCCAAGCAACGTCAACCGAGCAGCCATTAGCCTCCTAAAGGGCCCCAATCGGGGGGAACTCAATCACAACATGAGCCGAGGACGCATGCCGTGCAGCACGTTGGATCCGGACGCCCAAGCACCTCCAGGGGTCGCCGATGTTTTGATCCTTCCATCAGTCAGCGACTCATAATACCCGGGATTGTTACTTGGCTAATAGACCAGACCCGAGAAGGCGGTATCGTCAAACATCATCGCCCGATCGGAGATATAGGCGTCGATCAGTTGGGCAGAGGGAAGGCAAAAGGACAGAAATTGAACCATGTCGCAATCCAGCTCAACAACGAAGCAATCTGAGTCCAGTTCGGGAGCAAGTCGAACGAAGATAACCCTCGGCTCGGGAGGAAGAAATAGGAGCAACGCCGCTCAGGAACAGATAGGAATGATCGCTGGAGGGGCGACCGACGGTGATTTCAATAGGGCGAGAAAGTTGCACGCTCAGTGACTTCAAGTTTACGCGGTTAATTGTAGCAAGGAGTAGGCCAAAGGACATGAGATCTGTTAGGATCCTTCGTACGGCTAGAGAGGGGGGTGTGAATAGCCGACCCCAAAACGCTCGCGTTTCTTCCTACGATTAGGTTAGTGCAGCGGAAATACAACGTAGAAAGAAAACAGGAGAAGAAAGACAAACCATATAACGAGGTTCGGAGATGAACTCCTACTCCTCGGCGTGTCCGTAAGGTGGACGAAGCCTACCAATCCGTCGGTGGATGAGTCCCCGGAAACCCGGCTAATAGATACTCCTTGTGGGTGGAGAAACCTCACCACAATCTTTGCAACAGCAATAGGAGTACAAATAGGAACAAGAAAACAAGAACAGAAATGTAAACAACACTTGCTTGCCTTCTTGAAGTCAGCAGGAACCCTGGTGAAGCAGCAGCTTCTCGGATCCAAGCCTAGCTAGAAAACCAGCAACAGGAAGAAGCTCACACGAAGCTTTAGCACCCAACGAGCTCAACAAAGCTCAGCAGGAAGAAGAAGCAGAAGCTTCAGGCAGGAGAGAACTTCCAGAAGGAAGAAGAAGTAGCTAAAGGAGAGAGCATCAAAGTCCCGAGCCCTCTTTATACCGCGAAGAAGAAGAGAGAACTAGCGTTGCGCAACGGCAGGTGGACCGATCAGTCAAGCGATCGGTCAGATCTCTCTCGATCGGTCTTGGGACCGATCAGACTGCTGATCGGTCCCCGCATCGATCAAGACTTCGCAGAACTCGCCAAGTTCTTCGATCATCTCCGATCGGTCCGTGGACCGATCAGTAGTACGGATCGTGGTCATACCTCCTCCTTTCTTTGCCTTCGCTTTCTAATCGGTCTGCAGACCGATCAGAATAACCTCAGTAAGCCACTGATCGTTATCTGATCGGTCACCAGACCGATCAGATACCCAGCGTATCGTTGGATCGATCCACTGATCGATCCAGAGCTTGGGTTTTGCCCAAAACAAGTTTCAAGTCTTCCAAACCAATATCCGGTCAACCTTGACCTATTGGTATCTCATGCTTAGCATCTGGTCACTCTCTTGACCTGCTAAGACTCCCTACCAAGTGTCCGGTCAATCCCTTTGACCCACTTGGACTTTTCTCTTCGTGTCAAGTATCCGGTCACTCCCTTGACCTTCTCAACACCAGATGTCCGATCACCCTTGATCCATCTGGATTTTTCCTTGCCCGGCTTCACTCACCAGGACTTTCACCTAGCTTCACTCACTAGGGTTTTTACCTGGCTTCACTCACCAGGATTTCCAATCTGCCTAACATCCCAGTTAGGACTTTCCCACTGCCTGGCTTCACTCACCAGGACTTTCCACACTGCCTAACATCCCAGTTAGGACTTTCCCACTTGCCAAGCTCCCTGCTTGGACTTTTCCCTTGCCAAGCTCCCTGCTTGGACTTTTCCAGTGCCAAGTCTCCATACTTGGACTTTATGCGTGCCAAGCTCCCTGCTTGGACTTTCCCAGTGCCAAGTCTTCATACTTGGACTTTTCAGGTCAACCAGGTCAATCCTTGACCTAGGGTTGGACCAATAAACTCCCAACCATCTATTCTTGTCTCACATCAAGAATAGAACTCTCTCACGAGTGTCAAACATCAACATGCAACTCAACTAGGTCAACCTTGACCTAAGGTTGCACCGACAATCTTTCCAAGTCAAACATCAAAATACAACTCGAGTCAAGTCACCTCGAGTCGGGTCAACCAGGTCAACCTCGACCTAAGGTTGCACCAACAAGATCAACTTCAGACCGAAGGATTTAGAGGGGATAGAGATCTTCCATGATGACGCCTTGATTATCCGAGCGGTAATAGCTAATTATATTATTCACCGCACGTTTGTTGACACAGGAAGTTTGGTGAACATCATATTCAAAAAGGCGTTTGATCAGCTGCAAATTGACCGATGCAACTTACTACCCATAACGACTCCACTCTACGGGTTCATCGACAATAAAGTGTTGCCGATCGACCAACTGCACTTGGTCATCTCACTCGGGGAAGAACCGTTGAAAAGGATACGGACGACCAATTTCATCGTGGTGGATGCATCATCAGCCTACAACGTCATCCTGGGTTGACCGGCTCTGAATGAGTTTTGAGCAATGGTATCCACTTTCTGCCAAAAGATCAAGTTCCCAGTAGTGGACAAGGTGGGCAAGGTCAGAGGTGATCAATTGGCCGCTTGGCGTTGCTATGTCGAGATGGTTATAACGGAAGCACAAGCCGCTAGGAAAACACCACGCTTGGAGGTAAGCACTATCATGGAGAAGCCTCCTGCTCTGGTCTACGATGACAAGGAGGAGATTCAGATCCATCCGAACTGATCGGAGGCTACAACCTTTATCGCTGCCGATCTAGAGAGCAAGAAAAAAACAGAGTTGGTCGCCTGCCTCAGACGAAACTATGACGTTTTCACTTGGACGACACACAAATTATCTCGCATTTCTCCGAGGATGGCTTAACACGAGCTACATGTCCGATCGAACGCTCGACCGATTAAACAGAAGAAGAGAGACTTCAGCTCGGAACAAATTTGATCATCCAAGCAGAGATAGAGAAATTACGGGAGACCAGCCATATACGGGAAGTACAATTCCTGAATTGGCTCGCTAACATGGTATTAGTCTCCAAGCCAGGTAATAAATGACAGATCTGCATCGACTTCCGCAACTTAAATAAGATATGCCTGAAGGACTTCTATCCATTGCCTCCGATAGACCAAATGGTGGACTCCACAGCAGGTTGTAAATTAATATGCATGCTAGACGCATACCAAGGCTACCACCAAGTGCCACTCACCCGAGAAGATCAAGAAAAGGTCAGTTTCATCACGGCTAACGGAACCTATTGCTACAAAGTCATGTCATTTGGGCTAAAGAATGTCGGAGCAACCTACCAATGGTTGATGAATAAAGTGTTTCGCAAGAAGATCGACCAAAATATGTAGTTCTATGTCGATGGCATACTAATAAAATCCCTCCGAGCGGTCGACCTCTGTGTAGACGTCGAGGAGATGTGCCAAACTTTGAGAGCCTATGAGATAAAGCTGAATCCTAGCAAGCGCCTGTTCGGTGTGAGGAGCGGTCATTTTCTCGGGTATATCGTGACCGAGCGGGAGATTGAGGCAAATTTAAGTAAGGTAAAAGCCCTACAAGACACACCCCTACCCCGCAATTTGAGGGAGGACCAACGATTGACCAGGTGGATCACTACACTTTCAAGGTTCATCTCTAAGACGCCCGATCGAAGCCTGCAATTTTTTAAAGTACTGCCCCGAGCTACCAGATTCCAATGGAACGAAGAGTGCAATCGAGCTTAGGAAGAACTCAAGGAGTATCTTAACTCCTTGCCTGTGCTAGCTAAGCCGAATGCTGGAGAAATTCTTTAGATCTACTTGTCATCCACCGAGCATGCGGTCGGATCGACATTGGTTAGGCAGAACGACCATGCATATCAACTTGTGTATTTCTTAAGCCATATATTAAAAGATGTTGAATCTCGCTATACTGGTATCGAAAAGTTAGCTTATGCTCTGGTACTTGTCGCTCAGAGACTTCATCCATATTTTCTTGCTCACCTGATTGTAGTCATAACCAATAGTGCCCTGGGAAGAGTCCTTCTCAACCCAGAGGCATCCGGGCGGTTGATCAAATGGACAACTAAATTTAGCGAGTTTGATATCTAATATCAACTCCGAACGACAATCAAAGCTTAGGCCTTGGCTGATTTTGTTATAAAGGTTCAGAACACCAGCCGACAACAACTTGGAGAATATATGTTGATGGTTCGTCCAATTGACAAGGCAGCGGGGTCGGCATGCTACTCATTTCACCACAAGAAGACCAGATGAAACTTTCCATTCGGTTGGATTATTGGGTCACCAACAACGAATTTGAGTATGAAGCCTTAATAGCTGGCTTACAGGCAACACGGCATGTTGTAGCCATAAAAGTTCTCATTCACTCAGATTCTTAGTTGGCCGCCCAGTAACTATCAGGAATATTCGAAATTAGCAACTCCCGACTCAAGTTGTATGCAAAAGCTTTCGAGAAGCTAAAGGTAAATTTTCAGGAGGTCATTATATAGAAGATCCCTCGGTCGGACAATCAAGTAGCAGATGAACTGGCTAAGTTAGCCAGTTCACTATCACCAATCGTGATCAACCAGCCGATTGAACAAGTCTTGCTGGTGGCGCACATCGATCGGATGGAGGGAGTAGTTTACTCAAGCGATTGGAGATTGTCACTGATTGAATTCCTCTGAGCGGGTATCATGTTGACCGACCAAGAAGCAACACGCATATTAAAGAAAAGGGTCGGGCAATTCACCTTGATCGGGGATCAGCTTTATAAGAGAGCCTTTTCTAGACCCTTACTCAAGTGCGTTGGATTGGAGGACGCAGAGTATATCCTATAGGAAGTGCACCAAGGCTCCGAAGCCATCTGGGTGGTCGTTCCCTGACTTGAAAGATCCTCCTAGTCGGATATTTTTGGCTAACTCTCCAAGAGGATGTCGCTTAGACAGTTGCCACCTGTCTGTCCTGTCAAAGGTATCACAACATCCCGTATCAACCAACCGAGGAGATGAATACATCCACGGTGTCTTGCTTATTCAACCAATAGGGCATGGACATTGTAGGGTCATTCCCCATGACGATCGGTCAGCGGAGGTTCCTGCTTGTCGCTGTGGACTACTTCTCAAAGTAGGTGGAGGCCAAGCCGCTAGCAAGAATAAGTGAGCCAATGGTCATCAAATTCATCTAGCAAAACATCCAGTGTCGGTTCAGCATCCCCGCCAGCTCGTCTCAGATAACGGGAGGCAATTCGCTGGTCGGAAGTTCAAAGAATGGTGCGAAGGTTACGAAATCTAGCATGCCTTCACCTTAGTGCCTACCCCCAAGGCAATGGCCAAGCGGAAGTCGCCAATCAGGAGATACTCAGAGGATTGAGAGCTCGGCTCGACCACACAGGAGGCAGCTGGGTCGATGAACTCTCAAGCGTCCTGTGGGCCATGCGCACGACCCCAAAGGAGGCGACTGGTGTGACACCATTCCATCTGGTGTACGGCAGTGAAACACTAGTCCTGGTGGAAGTTGGCGTGGAGTCTGACCGAGTGCAGTACTATGGCGAAGAAAATGGCGAACGGAAACTGATGGAACTGGACTTGGTCGATGAAGCACGAGAGAAGGCTGCCGTTCAAATGATGGCATATCGACAGCGGATGAGGTAGAACTACAACCAAAGGCTGATCCTGAGATCTTTCTAGGTCGACGATTTGGTTTGGAAAAGAATGAAGCCGATCGAGGGCGTCACTAAGCTTGAGGCGTTATAGGTGGGACCCTATAAGGTCATACAGAAACTCCGCTCGGGGGCTTACTATTTGGAGGACGAAGACGGAAGATGACTCGAGCGACCTTGGAGCACGAATCATCTCCAATCCTACAGCCCCGGGTGAGGTGCATGAGCAAATGTAGATGTACTTATGCATATGCCTTCTGGATGCATGGTAGACATGAATAAAAATTAAAGTTTTCCAGACTCTTGTGTCGATCGGCCAAGTTAAAAGTCGAGCGACGACTATAAACTCCTATTTTCATCAGCGGTCGAACGACGACCTTAAACCCTTGTCTTCATTAGCGGTCGAGCGACGACCTTAAACCCTTGTCTTCATCAACGGTCGAGCGGCGACCTTAAATCCTTGCCTTTATCAGCGGTTGAGTGACGACCTTAAACCCATATCTTCATCAGCGATCGAGCGATGGCCTTAAACCCTTGTCTTCATCAGCGATCGAGCGACGACCTTAAACCCATGTCTTCATTAACAGTCGAGCGGCGACCTTAAGCCCATCTCTTCATCAGCGGTTGAGTGGTGACCTTAAACCCATGTCTTCACCAACGGTCAAGCGATGACCTTAAACCCATGTCTTCATCAGGGGTCGAGCGACGACTTTAAACCTATGTCTTCACCAACGGTCGAGCGGCGACCTTAAACCCATGCCTTCACCAACGGTCGAGTGGTGACTTTAAACCCTTGTCTTCACCAATAGTCAAGTGACGACCTTAAACCCTTGTCTTCACTAACGGTCGAGCGGTGACCTTAAACTCATGTCTTCACCAATGGTCGAGCGACGATTTTAAACCCTTGTCTTCATCATCGGTTGAGTGACGAACTTAAACTTGGAACCGATCGATCAGATAAACAGATAAACTCATTGCCGATCAGTGAAGCCACACTTTGTTGAACCCCGTGATAGTTTTGATGTGATTAACCAAGTTAGTTAGGTTCTGCGTTTTGTCTGAACCCTGTGTCTGAGTGTGCAGGAACTTAGGAGTGCAGGAAGTCGAGCGGAAGACGCAGCTACCGAGAAGGATGTCACGGGAAGGGAGCCGACCGGCTCTGTGCGTCCGAAGGACGAGAGAGCTGCGGAAGAGTACTCCGGTGGAGCGAGAAGAACGCGTGCGGCGTTCGAGGGACGAGAAGCCGGACGGAAGCTTGCTCGAGGAGAAGGCCGAGAACTGGGTTCGGGTAAGCCCTATTTCGGATGGCCGTAATCACCCAAGGAGCCGAACCGGAGCAAGTCAACTGGAAGTTGACTTGTCAACAGTTCGATCGACCGAACCCCTTGATCGGTCGACCGAACCCTTCTATAGCCGAAGCCAACCGCAGCAGACACGTCGACTGCCATGTAAGAATCTGACCGTTGGTGAAGCTGATCGGTCGACCGAACCTCTTGATCGGTCGACTGAACCGAAGCTAATCCAGAGACTTAGTCGCAAGATGATCGGGCCAACTCAGTTGGAAGACCGTTGGCCGATCGGTCGACCGAACATAAGGATCGGTCGACCGAACAAAAGCTTTATCCTCAGAGACTACACCTGGACAGAAGACTTGGCAGGTACAGCAGGTTCGGTCGACCGAACCTGGGGATCGGTCGACCGATCCCTCTCGAGTCAAACCTGATCCCGAAGGTTCAGGTTATAGGATAAGCACTAGAACCCCTATATAAAGGGGGTCTCGGGTAACTATTTAATACAACGAATTCATACGAAAAAGCAACTCTGTAATTTCTGTTTAAGCAACTAGTGAGCTTTCAAAGTGTAAAAGACTTTTCCGCTTTCAGAGAAGGAGTTTTCTTACTGCGCCTTTCATCGCCCTGGATTAACAACCCTCTTGGTTGTAACCAGGTTAAAACTCTGAGTTTTATTTCTTTTCTGTCATTTTGTTTTGTTATTAAGTGTTGCTTTATTTTAAGAGTTGAAAAGCTTTGAGGAGGGTTATTTTTACTTGCAGGCAATTTACCCCCCTCTTGCCGGTCCCCGCTGCACCAACACACTTGAGTTTACGCGATGCTCGAAAAATGAGTCGAAAAATTAAAATACTAGAAGAATATAAAGGTTAGTCGGATGGACAAGCATTCAGTGATACTTCAAATTTTTTACAAAGGCAAAACTCTCAACAGGCTCACTCCAAATAATCTAAGAAATCATTGAGTAGTGACTTAGTTAGCTTATCCCGACTGATGACCTTATTTGTCAGAGCGGAGGGGAGGTAGCCGCCTTCCTTCAGTTGATGGAGCGTTTCGTCGATAGCAAGGTCGAATAGACGGAGTGGTCGATCAACGACCTTATTATTAAAAGCATCCGAGTGGATGTAGGCCTGCTTCATGAGATCAAACCTGTTCGACTCGGCTCCCTAGTAAGTCTCCAAGGCCGCATGGGAAGCCTTCATCTCTTCCATGAACTTGGCCAGCTCTTCATCTTTTGTGGCCAGTTGGGCCTTCGCTGCGGTATGGTCAGTTGATCGTCCATCCCGCTCGGCCTTCAAAGTGGCCTCAGTGTCCTTTAGATTTTGGGCCAAACCCCGAAACTCCTTATTTTTTATCTCCAAGTCCTCAATGGCTCGGATCTTCCTGGCATTCACCAAATTAAACTTGGACTCGAAGGAGCTGACCTGTTTATCAAGTTGAGCCAATTGGTCAGCCTACTCGGCTCCTTTGCTCTTCTCCGCCTCCAGTTGCTCGGTGCTCACACTCAGATCAGCTCTTAGTTGAGCCACTTCAGCACTCATCTGCTCCAGCTACGCTTGGGAAGCAGATGATTGGCCGCTTGGGTCCCGTAGTTGCTTGACTTCTTGCTCCAAATATGCCAACCTTTGACACATGGCTAGGCTCTCTACCCAATACTGCGAGGAGGCAGAGAGTTCTTAGGGGAGCGGTGACAAATAGTAACATATAAAATACTTATCCCAGTAGACATCTGGGTATAGCTATCGGCAAGCGCCCCTGGAGGCATGACCGCCACACGGGCCCGTGCATCAGTCCATATCTGTGCGAGCGGACTCTGGATGATTATCTGGTGTTTTGGGGCCCAGGATCCAGCGTCGTCCGAGTCACGCCATTCATCTGTCGGTAGATGGATGACAACCGTTATATGGTGCTGGCCACTCGAAGCAGACGGGGCCGAGGTTTCTCTGCCACCTGACTGAGATGTTGACGCTGGGCGGATGTGAGACTTCTGGGTCTTCGGCGGTGGTAGGTGACTGATGGCACGTAAATTGTCTCTTGGGGCAACCCAGACGATGAATGTGTCTGGTCGGAGGAGAGAGACACAGGGAATTCCCCAAGGACTTGCTCAAGAGGTGGAAGGGAAGTTTCACCCCGCTCGAATAGGGATGGAAGAGGAGTCTCACCCCGCTCGGAAGGGGGTCGAGAGCTGATTGCAGTGGGAGTCTATAGGGTTGAGGTAGCAGTACGGGAGGAACCTTTCACTTGGTGCCTTTTTCGGTGTTAAAGGGGCTCATCGGAGGTTGCCAACTTCGAAGCGACTGCTATCAGGATTATAGACGACCGTTCAGGTGGAAGGTCCGCTGTTGTAACACCCACGAAATGATAAGCTATACTTATGGGTATTTTTTCTTTTAGAATAAAAGAAAAAAAAAAGAGAAATGGAACTACAAACCAAAATGAAATAAAAAGAAAGAGATGTTAAGGTTTGAACCTTGAACCTCCCAAAAATGATAGAGTTAAATTGGTGTATGGCAACCACTAGAGTAATGAATAATATATGAATAGAAAAGAATGGAAATAGTAGTTAAAAGTAAGAATATAATTAAGTAAAGGAACAAGAGAAAAGCAAGTAGCTTTTCTCCTCTTCCTCTTGGTTAAGAAAAGAAGCAAGCAAAAGACAAGTTGTCTTTCTTTCTTCTTCTCTATTTTCGTGGGAATTAAGAGAGTGAGGAGATAGAGGAGTTAAGGGGATGAATGGGGACATGTTCATTTTCATTGGGAATAAATAGGAATGAGAGAAGAAAAGGGAAAGAAAGTTGGTTAATTATTCCTTCCTTCTTCTTCCTCCTCCTTCCTTCTCCTTCTTCCTTCTCCACCGAGGCCTAAACCTCTTCCTCTCTCATTTCCGAAAATCCAAGCTAAGTTTCTTCTTGCTAATAAAAATAAATTCACAAGAAGGAGTCCTCAAGATCTACTCCTTACAAGCAAGAGAAGAAAGGAGAAAACTAAGAAGAGAAATTTCTTCTTCCTCTTAACAAGGGTACCATCTTCCTTAGGAAAAACAAGCAACAAGTTGTAAGTATCCCCTCACCTGTGGTACAAGTTGTTTACGTGCTTTCTATAAGGTTAGAATGCTTAAAAAAAAAAAAACCTAGGATCACTTTTTGGAAATTTCGGCCAAAAACTTGAACAAAGATTTTAGATAAAGTTTAAGACCAACTAAGCATGCTCACTATGTTCTTATGATATGTACCCTAGTATAGGAATTAGTGAATGTTTCTTATGCTTGTATGCTTACCTAAAACTTAGATCCATGCTCTTGAACTTTCGGCCAAGTGTGAATAAAAGATTAGGAAGGCTTAAGACCTAAACTAAATATGCTCACTATGTCTTTATGATATGTACCCTATGATAAGAGATTAGTTTAGTGTTTTTATGCTTGTATGTTGCTTTAAACCTAAATCTATGCTCATGAAGTGTTCGGTCATAATAGAGAAATTGACTAAGAGAGGTTAAAAATTTAGTCTACCATGATCATGACTTGCTTATTAATATGTTATGAAAGTACTTAGTGTTTTTTCACACTTGTATGATTTTTGGAACCTAAATACATGCCACCTTAGGGAATTAGGGTTTCGACCATGATCAATTTTAGGGTCCAAGGAAGCTTAAAAATTAAACCTAGCATGCTCATGAATCCCCTTATGATATGATATGATATGAAGTTAGCTAGATATTCATGCTTGTATGTTGTTTAGAGCTTGATTTTCTTCTTCATGAACTTTCGGTCATGATCAAATTTAGGGTCCAAGGAAGCTTAAAAATTAAATCTAGCATGCTCATGAATTCCCTTATGATATGATATGAAGTTAGCTTGATATTTATGCTTGTATGTTGTTTAGAGTTTATTTTCCTACTTCATGAACTTTCGGCCATGATAAGGATCAAGACCTAGGAAAGCTTAAAAATTGGATTAACATGCTTATGACTTTCCTTATGATATGATATGAAGTTAGCTTGATATTTATGCTTGTATGTTGTTTAGAGTTTATTTTCCTACTTCATGAACTTTCGGCTATGATAAGGATCAAGACCTAGGAAAGCTTAAAAATTGGATTAACATGCTTATGACTTTCCTTATGATATGATATGAAGTTAGCTTGATATTTATGCTTGTATGTTGTTTAGAGTTTATTTTCCTACTTCATGAACTTTCGGCCATGATAAGGATCAAGACCTAGGAAAGCTTAAAAATTGGATTAACATGCTTATGACCTTTCTTATAATATGATATGAAGTTAACATGAGATTTTTATGCTTGTATGTTGTTAGAGCTTAATTCCCTTCTTCATGGACTTTCGGCCATGAAAGAATTAGAGACCTAGGGAAGCTTAAAAATTGGATTAACATTCTTATGACTTTCCTTATGATATGATATGAAGTTAGCTTGATATTTATGCTTGTATGTTGTTTAGAGCTTATTTCCTCCTTCATGAACTTTCGGCCATGATGGGATTAGAAGCCTAGATGTGCCTCACATGTTACGTTATGAATTAAGAGATATTATTTAATGATTCCATGCATGATTATGTTTTTCTATGATAGGTGATGTGTTCATTTATACCTATGAACCATGCATGATAATGTCTCTTATGATGTGCTATATGCTCAAGTATGCATGCTTTATTATATGACAAGTAATATGCTCATTTATGTATGCTTATGATCCATGCATGATAATGTCTCTTATGATATGTTATGTGCTCAAGTATGCATGCTTTATGATATGATAAGTAAATGCCTAAGAGTTACTTCCCTATTTGTTGGGATTAAGAGCACTCTCTATGATATGACAAGTGAAGACCTAAGAGTTGCTTCCCCTTGGGGACTAAGAGCACTCTTCATGATATGACAAGATATGATATGCTATGTTATGACATGAACCATGATATGCTATTTTACTTTGTATGGCTTGTACCAAGGGTGAGCTCCATAAGCGGCCCTAGGCCGACGGACTATGAACGGATCTAGTAAAAAGGGATGAGCTCCTTAGTACGCCCCTAGGTCGACGGTCGTAGTACAGACCTAGTTTCCTAGTAGGTTCGGGGCTAGCTACCCTGTCCTAGGGATTGCGCGCATTTATGTATGTGTGTGGTACAAGCCGGGCCCTCATGATGATATTATGTTCAAGTACTATATGATATGTTTAAAGACATCTTGCACATGACATGACACATGTTTTAAAAGACATCTTGCATGATATGATTTATGATATGATATGCTATGCCCTTATGATTTATATGACATGATGCTCTTATGATTTATGATATGATATGCTTTTATGATTTATATGACATGATGTTCTTTTATTGATGATATGATACATCATGATATTTCTTTATGATATGCTATGCCCTTATGATTTATATGACATGATGCTCTTATGATTTATGATATGATATAGCATGATGTTCTTTATGAGATGATATGTTATGATGCTATGTTTTCACAATATGATGTTAGATGATTATGTTTCCATTGTTATATGCTTATATGATTATGCTATGATATATGGTTTTCGTGAGTAGAAAAGGATCTTACTAAGTCTGTGTGCTTATAGCTTACTTTCCTTGTACCGCAGATAAAGGCAAAGAATGGATGAACTAGGGGAGCCGCAGGAGAGTCAAGAGATGTGTGTGGTGGTGACTCGGCTAAGACAAATAAAAGACCTGCTTATATTTTTTTTTATGTTCACATGAACTAAGTTTATTTATGTTAATGTTCCGCATGACTTCATGATACTTCCGCTGTTTTACTTTGGAAAGAAATTTTAATATGTATGTATGTTTCCGCAAGTAGTAAAGTAACCCCGCCCTACTAGCAGGAGGGGCGGGCGTTACAGCTGTGGCAGCCACGGCATCACTCGTGGTCGTCTGACACCCTCCGGCTCCACTTCCTACCACTTGAGTTCCTTACTCCTCATCGAGTGGATCCTTATATGAACTGACCGGCTGCAAACTGCGACCCTCCAATTCGGCCACGACTGCTGCATTGTTCTCAGCGTCCGCGAGCTTGGCTTTGCCGGCCAGACGTGCACGCAACATGACTTGGGCTACAAAAGAAAAAGAAAAATCAGTTAGATTCAAAAGTTAGACCAAGAAGGAGCGCACCTAGGCTGGACGGAAGTCTTGTGTGAATCGGACTCAGACCGAACACATAGAGGACACCCTCCAGTAGCAACTTGTGTATATGATATTTCTGACCGGTCAAGCAGGAAGTTGCATGGAGGTAGTCCGAGTGGTTATTGTATCTCTTAAACTTTGGAGGGTTCGACACCTCTAATTGCCACTTGGTTGGGAAGTCTGACGACTCAGGAAATCGAACAAAAAAGTAGTAGTCCTTCCAATATTTGTTGGAGGATGACATCTTGTCAAAAAAGACTAAGCCCACTCGTGCCTAAAAAAGAAAAGTCCTTGGCTCAGATAATTTGGGATAATAGAAATAGTTGAAGAGCCGAGGAGTAAGAGGAATGCTGTGCAAGTGGAATAAAACGATGACCCTGCACAACAGCCAAAAGAAGTTCGACACCAGTTGATGAAGAAAAATGCGAAAATATTTACAAACGGCAGAGAAGAAAGTGTGGATCGGGAACCATAGACCGATGGTAAATTGGTCCCTAAAAAATATACAAAACCCGGAGGCGGCTCTTTCGGGCGGTCAAAAGCTGAAGGAAAACCAATTTGATACTCTGATGGGATCTCAAAGGTAGCTCTCAAATTCTCAGCATCACCTCCATTGAACCAGAACTCAATGGATGTATACCATAGCCCGGGGATAGAGGCAGGAAGTTGAGAAGAGCTTGCCATTAGAAATCAAAGGACACAAAGAAAGAAACAACGAAGAAGCTCGAATGGAAAAGAGGACACTAAGAGCGATGAACAACTTCGATTGAAAAGAGATGATGACTTACTAGAGAGATCACGGAGATAACTGGAGAAGGATCGCGGAGAAGGTGAAGAGCACGGTGTCACCAAGATACTCACAGACGAAGATGAAGATGCAAAAGTGAGGCAGAGAGTGAAGCACACGAGGTTTATAAACCTCGCAACCGATCGACCTCATCCGTCCGATCCAAGGTTACAAAAACCTAGAAGTAGATCCAGCTGTTGATTTTGAAAAAGTGCATGTCTCGTCACAAGTGAATGTTCGCCTGTCACATCGAGCATGCGGCGTAAGCAAGGGACAAGTGTCCTACGGTCATCGGATAACATTCAATGCACTTAATTAAAAGGGTATGGCCGCGTGCTCCTCCATAATTAGCAGGGATTTGCACGATCTTCAAGAAATTTAGATGATGTCAGTCGCAACCGAACTCGCCCTAGGAAATACATAATAGAAGACAATTTGCCAAGTATTGCTGCTCATCTTACCGATCGTTACTAGGAACGAGCTCGATTAAGGAACGAGCCTGATCGACACAATGAACGAGCTCGATTGGCACAATGAACGAGCCATCGGGCTGAATCCAACAACGTCAAAATGCAGCTGCGTGGCAATTGGCTTGTAGATCGCCTAGCATTGGGGCCGCATGGGCTTCAGAGTCGTCTAAGACACATCTTGTCGAGTCAGTCGAACTTGTAGCCTCCTTCAACTAGACTTGAAGGGGAGGCTTGTGATGAGGTGATAAGAGCCTACTTGGCATGAGTCAATGGCCACGGTGTAGATCAAAGGTCAAGGCGGTCAACACCAAGGCTTAAGCGAGGCTCAGCTACATCCGAGGGGGGGGGGAGCGGTTGATTGGCCGATCAAAGGTTCCCTTGTCCGATCGACCATCTTAGTAAGCGAATACAGTTAACCTGGTCGACAGGAAAATAAGATAAGCAGGCTGGGAGCCCAAGCCGAGTGGGGTACCTGCCTATCTCGGAGAAGGGCATTGGCATTATATACAACGAATCAATAAAATGATAGAAGAGGAAACAACAGATAATTAATAAAGGAGGGAGAAAACCAAATAAAACACTCTATCTATTATTAAATGGGAAGAAGACAAGACAAAGACATCGTCTGTCAGTAATAAATAACATTAAACATGAGAATATGGAAGGTTGTCCGAAAAAGTATAAAAAGGGGATACTAGGTATGATGAAAGACATGAAAAAACTTTATCCTGAGTACTTATCATTTTCGTCTCCTGTTTCTGTTTTTGACTTGAGCGTCAGAGGGTCAACGTCAGAGACCCCTTCCCTGATTTTGGTTTTGTTTTACAGAGAACGAGGTCTTCATCCAGTCAGCATAATTGCCACTTCCTCGGCTATCTAGCTTCACGCCCTCGGACAGGATCATTAGGAATCTCAAAATTGATACTTAGCTGTGGCGAATTACAATGAATTTTCCCTTCAATGCGTAGCAGGCTTGAGAATGTGGATCATTTGGATCGACCATCATGAGTGTTTCCCGATTTATCTTGATTGCCGATGGAAAACTTCTATAGGGTCGGACTAGTTGTCCCCAATTGACTAGAGACTTGATGCCAACTTTAAAAAAGGAAAACGTTGTCATCGTTTGAAGCCATATTTGTGAAGATATTGACCAATCATAGTTAGGGCATGTTTGGTTGAAGGTTATTGTTGATAACCTTGGTTATCTACCTAAAGTTATGTTATTTAACCATGTTTGGTTCAAGTAATTAGTAATTCTCAAGTAATGGAGCATGTCCATCACGTCAGCAAGTGGAGGTATATAACTTGGAATATGATTACCTCGGAAGTGTGAGGTTTTACGTGATTTCGAGGTTAACAAAAAATCCCTAAATTCTCCTTCAATTTTTACCCTTTTAGATGAAAATACCCCTAAATCTTTATCAAATCTCATTATACTTGAGATATAATCAAAGCCCTAGCTGACTGTTTCTCCCCCTTCGTACAAATCTTCTTCATTTCAATTTGCTTTCAAAATGCCGACCGGTTCTCACATCTTTGGATCTATTTGTTTTAGAAGCTTGCCGTCGGTGTAGAGGTAAGTTCCTAGTTTACAATTTTGAAATTTTAACTCTCTTGTTTTACTTCTTGTTTGGTTTGCTGCCCTTTTTACATAATAGACAGATATGACTCGGTTGTCAGTAAGGCAAGAGATGAAAATGATTTATGTACTCATTATGCACATGAAGATGGTGGAAAGCAAGATATTTATGTTTTTGTCGTTGACAATTGTCTTAGTTGTCAAGAGGAGTGCTAGGTTGAGGAGGAACATATCATATGCTAATTAGGCATTATGTAGATATAATATTAGATCTATTAATATAATATTAGATCTATTAATATAATATTAGATCTATAAACTTTATTGAGATGGTTTTTCATAATGATCGATAATGTGTTGATAACGGTAGGATGGATAGAATATCTTTAGCTAAACTTTGTTATTTTCTTTTCTTCGTATTATTGCACATAATGTGAAGAATAAGGTTCTAAAACGCCAAACAGCTAGATTTCGCTAGACAATTAGTAGGCAATTTCATTTGGTTTTGAACTCTGTTCTAAGATTACACAACATTTTGTTTAGGAAGTCAAAACCAATCCTAGAAAATTACATGTATGAGAGGTGGAAATGGTTCAAGGGGTGTGTGTTTACATATAAATTTTCACTTATAATATATATAAGTTGTTATTATTCGTGTGATGTTGGATACATAAATGGGGAAGGATTTTTGGCACCATAAAGAGGTCAAAGATATCACTTCATTGAATGGAGGCAAGGTGGAGGCAAGGTTACCAACCAACGACAGTCAAAGAGTATTTTAACATGAAATACCTCAAATAAAAAATTGCATTGAGAGGTGTTTTGACATTTTAAAAGTTAGATGAGCTATATTGAGAGATAAGTTTTTTTATTTTGTTAAGACTTAATGTAAAATTATTTCTGCTAGTTGTATTCTCCATAATTTTATAAGATCTAAAATGACAATTAATCCGATAGAGAATGAGGTTGGTCTCCTTGACTCAAAGGAAATCCATGATGAGGATGATGATGATCAGAAATTGTGAGATAAGTTTTGCTTGGACTGAATGGAGAGACAAACTTATGAATGATATGTTCACAAGTTGGCAATCATCAGTTAATTAAATATAATGTTGTTTCTTGAAATTTGGATTTTATTTTCATGTATTTGAACTATTTGATTATGTTGTATTTGGGTTTATTAACCACTTGAATAATTTGAACAATTTGATTATGTTTGAATAATTTGATTGTATCTGGGTTTTATATATTATCTATTTAAAAATTTTGATTATGTTTTGCGCATGCACAATGTTGTATTTGAATAATTTAATTTTAGTTTTCAATGGAAGGAAAGAACTAGAAGAGGCTAAAAGCAGTAGCAACAGTTAAGGATGCACCAACTTCATATCTATTATCAATCTCAGCTGAACAAATAGAAAGTTCAATGCCAATGAAGGTTAAAAGAAAAACTCATAGCATCAAACACTTGTGGACAAAACAAGAAGATGCTGCATTAGTTGACAACCTTGTTGAGTTGAGTAAAGATTCAGCTTGAAAGAGTGAGAATGGTTTTAGAATTTGGTACTTGCTGTATTTGGAGAAACTCGTGGCTGCTAAAGTGTCATCAAGCAATTCGAAGGCTAGCCCTCATATCGAGTCAATGTACAAGCTACTGAAAAGGCAGTTTTGTGCTATCAACAAGATGTTGAATCATAGTAATGGATTGAGTAGAACGATGTTAAGAAGTGTATCATTGTAACAAAGGATGTCTTTGATGATTGGATTAAGGTAACTTTTTTTAATTTTGTGGTTTTTCATTTCTTTGATGATTGTGGGATGTTTTTCTAATGATATATTTTTAATTTAGAGTTATATGACCGCTATTGGTTTAAGGAACAAAAAGTTCCCCCACCTTGATGACTTGATGTTCGTGTGATGGAAAGATCGTTCCATAGGAGTTGGTGTAGACCAGCTAATTCAGTAGAAGAGATAAATTTATGTGATGAAGAAGTTGACACGTTTGAGCGTGAAATAGATGAGCAGGCTCAAGTCACGAAGATGAAGAATTTGTCAAAGATGAAATAAGGAAATTTGAGATGGAGACTCCAGATTCATCAGTTTGTCCATTAAGCTAGAAGCCAACTACTAGAAAGAAAAAAGGGAAGTCTAATAATGTTCTAGGTGAATTGGTGAGAGATATTGAGAGATTCATAAGTATGTTACTGTTGTTATGGAGGCTAATGAGGAGATGAAAGAAATTTTCACCTACTTCAAGAAATAAACATAAAACATTGATAGAAAAATGAGAATATATGATGAGTTAATGAAACTTTCTTATTTCTCTTAGTATGAAATTATGGGTGTCGAGGAGTACATCCTCAAGGATGAATACAATGTTGGTAACATTTTTGTATTGCCAAAGACAGTTAGGAGAGATTATGTGGTAAAACAGCTCTTTCAGATCGATCCATATAAACCAAGCTTTGACTTCCAAAATGAATTAGATATTTGAATCAGGTTGTTGGTACTTATATTTTAATATGCTTTTGGATAGTCATGATATTATTTTGGACAAAACTTGTTGGATGAATTTAGATTTAATTTGTTGGATGATTTCCATTTTGGACAAAACTTGTGGGATATATGTCACTGTAATTGAGAGATATGCTTCATATTATTTTTTGTTCTTTTATTTTTGAGATGCAGATATGCTTCCTATTATATGATTTTCCTATCATCTTTTCCCAACATTTCCTTCTAAATTAATTACATTGAATTTTATCATGTAGTCGCAGTGTTATAGAGATTTGGAAGCGACTGAGTAAATGATGGGTGTCGAGGAAATACTCATATTAATAAGTTTTTAATATATCTAGACTCAAATGTGAATGAAGTTCCCTAGTTGAATGAAGTTCCTAACAAACGTACAAAGTCACTAAAAGTGAAGTCAACAAAAGTGTTTAAGGTTAAACCAAGGGTAATACAGTAAAATATTAAACTAGGCTATACACTAAAGTCTTCAAACAAATAAATTTTTATTGAATTACTTATTGTAGAACCAAATAACATTAAATTATATTTTATTCTTCATAACCTTGGTTATGTGATTACCTAGTAAACATATAATTAAGGTTATGCATAATAACTTGAAAGAAGGTTAATATTTACATAAATAGCGTTGCTCCGGTGAATCAAATTGGGGATTATCCAAGGTTTTTATCTTTTTCTTTTAATTTGTTTGTTTATATTCCATAATAATCTTTAATTATGAGAAATGACCGCCTAGTTTAAGCTAGTAAGGAAAGAGATTTGGCTCGACATTTGGGTCTAGTAAGCTAGTGCTAAGGAATCAAAGTCGGAACCAAAAAGCACTTGGAAACTAAGTTCAAAGTCATAGGGTGCTCAAGAATCGGAGGTAGCATTAGAAGGCGCTCGAGAATTGGGTTCGAGGACAAATGACACTGTTTCAGAGACTAGTGCTCAAAAAATGGCCTAGGGCAAATGTGTTGGAAGATTGTTAATGCAATCATTCTGCAGGTCAAGGTTGACTAGTTTGGCTAAGCTCGAGTGGATTCAAGCTTGAGTTTCAATGTTTGGACAATATGTTATTGGACAATATGTGAGAAATGTCAAGTAGGTCAAGAAGGACCAATACTTGATGAGTAAAGTCCTAATTGAAAATTAGACAAAGCAAGTCCTAACTTGAGGGTTAGGTAAATGGAAAGTCCAAGTGGGTTAGGGAGGATCACACGTTGGCAAGGAAAACCCAAGTGGATCAAGGATGATCACATGTTGGCAAAGAAAAGCCATAACTGTGGTTAGGCAAAGGGAAGTCCAAGTGGGTCAAGGAGGACCACACATTAGTAAGGAAAGTCATAATTATGATTAAGCAAAGGAAAAGTCTAAGTGAGTCATGGAGGACTACAGGTTGGTAAGGAAAGTCCTAATTGCAGTTAGACAAGCAAAGTCCAAGTGGATCAAGAAAGATCGCATGTTGACAAAGGAAAATCTTGGTTAAACAAAGAGAAGTCCAAGTAGGTCAAGGGGAACTGCACGTTGGTAAGGTAAAGTTATAACTGCAGTTAGGCAAGAGAAAAATCCAAGTGGATCAAGGAGGATCACATGTTGACAAAGGAAAAATCCTAATTGCAGTTAGACAAAGGGAAGTCCAAGTGGATCAAGGGAGACTGTATGTTGGCAAGGTAAAGTTCTAATTGAAGTTAGGCAAGAAAAAAATCCAAGTGGATCAAGGAGGATCACATTTGATGATCGGAAGTCCAATGGGAAGTTGGTAAAGTCTAAGTGGGTCAAAAGGTTGACCGGACACTTGGTGGAGAAGTTCCAACAGGTCATGGTTGATCAGAGATTGAGCAAGGGAACCCTAGACTTGGATTAAGCAAGTTAGGATTAGATAATAGATTAGGTGATCGATTGAGACCCGTGCCAACTGGTTTATTGAGTGCATCTCTTCGCGAAGTGCATGGAAAATTGATCAGGTGATCGATTCACCCTGAACCCAATCGATCAAATGATCTATTGGAAGTTGGTTTTTCGAAAAGCACAGTGCATTGCATTATGCTGAATCGATTGGGAAGAATTTCAATCAATTGAGAATATCACGAGAGACTTAATCAATTAAGCTTGGTCGCAAGCGAACAGAGAGCCTCTGAATCGATAAGGTGATCAATTGAAGCTGCTTGATCGATTGAGTAACCAATTGGGAGAAGCTCGCGAGCAAATAGAGAGTTTAGTAATCGATTGGGTGATCGATTAAGTAAGTCTGTAATCGATTGACTAATTGATTAAGTGACGAAGAAAAGAGTTATTGCGAGATTTGGACTGCTGAATGCGCTCGCGTGGCGATCGGTTGGGAGTAAGGTTAATTGATTGGGAGCGCTAATCTACGGGATATAAAGGCATGCAACGTTGAAGATTCAAGCGCAAAAACTTATCTGATTCTTTCCGCTAGTTCTTAAAGATTTTTGGGGCAAAATGCTGCTGCATTTCCAAACATCAAGAGGCGATCAACAGCAACAAGAGATTAAGAGCAAAGGTTTCTCATTGTAGTATTCATTTCTTTATTCTTGTTGTATCTTTTGTTGTATTTCTTGTGTATTCTAGTGTTGGAGTTTGTATGAGGCTTCTCTGTCTCCTAGAAGGAAGATCTCATAGTGTACTATGAGTGAAGAGAGTAAACTCTTGGATTAATCATTTCAAGGAAATGGATACCAAATAAAATTAAAGATATTAATATTTACTTTAAGTTTTTGTTGTAATAAATCATCAATAAAATAATTAGAGCTAATTACTTTTTTTCTGGCTCGCCGGAGTATCACGACAAAATGGCTCGTGTATTAAAAATATGAATTCAAGAGAGGAAAGAAGCTTTGGAAGGGGGCGAGATACAATGATAAACGTTAACAATTATTAACAACAGAGCGATTATCAAGAGAGGGGATCGAGTTAGGGATCATTGTTAACTGGAAAAATAATAATGCAACAGGAAAGGCTCAGTCTCATGCACTCACCTTATTCGTGCTACTATTTTTCTTGTCCTCAACTTCTCACTTAAGCATCAAGGGGCTTTGCCGGGACAAGAGATGTGCCTGACTACGTGTTAATCTTGGATATGAAATCCTTCTACGTGATATGGAGAACACAAGAAACCCTCAGCCGTCGATACCTAAGAAGTATCTGGCTGTAAGCATCCGAGTTCGGATGTATCATTTATCTTTTGATAATCTAACTAGTAGAGGTGTTAATTCGGGTAAATTAGATCGGATTCGGATCATATTAGGAATTTTTTTTTAAAGTTCCAATCTAAATCCGACCCAAATTCAAATTCAATCTGAATTTCTTAAATCTGAATATGGTGAAGTCAATCAACTTGAACCCAGCCTAAATAATCTAAAAATTCAATTCAAATGATTTTTTTATTATTATTTTTCTTATAATTCTTCACTTTTATTTAAGATTTCGTCATTATCGTACTAATATTAATATTATTATACATAAAATTATCTTAATTTTTTAAATAAAATTTAATTTAACCTGATAAAATACTCACTAAGTGATTAAATCCTAAATTCGGATCAAGTCGGGTCAACCTGAATCTGACCCGACCCAATCTAAAAATTTTCAATCCAAAATCCCTCCAACCCAAACCTGACCCGAATCTAAAAATTTCTAATCCGAATTTGATTTCTTTCAGATCGACTCAGGTCAAGTTGTTAGGTCAAATTTATTTAAACACCCCTAGTAATGAGTAAGCCACAATGGGAAATAAATAGAGTTGGCAAACTATTAGAATAATATTAAAAAAAAAAAGACAAACAATACTAGAGAAATTAAGTTAAGTGTATAGCTAAGTCTTAAAAAACTAATAATAAGAAAGAAATTATCCACCAAAGTAAAAATTAAGTATAACTAATTCTTTTCTAAAATAAGAATCATATCTATTTTTTTATAAAATCTATTCCATCGATTTAATCATGTACAAAATAATTTTGAAAAAAAAATAGGGTATCCTTTTAATTTTTATTGAAAAATCAATCCAATTTATTTTGTACCCTCAATCAACGAACCTTTGAAACTTAAAGAATCGCCCCCACGGATTGATAGGTTGGTAATTACATAATGGTTACTCTAATGGGGTTGGAATCAATTTTTAACTGATTTTTTTTCTTGCAAAAAGTAACTAAAATAGAGTAAAATACTTCAAGTGAGCCGGCGATACTGGATCATCTTCGGTGAGTCTTAATACCTAGGGTAATGGTGTAATAGTTAGGTCTTTTAATAGAAAATCAAGAGACTTAAGTTTTGAATCTCAACTATGACGCACTATATAAGATTTTTAGACATAAGAATATTGATTCTCTAAATAAGCCTCCATAAATACTTTTTAATTTATTCTAATAGCTAGTAGATAATTTTTATACGATCGTATTGGTCATCTCATGATTAGTTGATTCGAATAGTTGAACATACATTATCAATTAAAAAAATAAAATATTAAAAGAAAAAAACAGGTAAAGAAAATTAAAATGAAATAAAAAATAAAATATTAAAATAAAATGAGGGTACAAATCAATCACTCTAGCTCACCTAAGATAACTTTAAAATAAATAAATTAATTTTAATCAATTTTGACTGTACTATGATAATTTTAATAATTGTTCTTGAATATATCGTATTAATTTTAATTAAAATTACTATTATAATAGTACAGGAATTAAAAATATTTTAGCGATAAAAAATAGGATATAGGACCTTTTATTAGTTTATTAATATGGGAGCAAACGTTTGATCCTAATAAAAAACAAAGAGCTCGTACTTTTTTAATGTTTGCTCTAAATTTGAGTATATTCGGCACATTATTTTGGCTTTATCTTCAACTTTGATGCTTGGCAGTGGGCGATAAAATCACTGCAGACGTTCGTGTTAAATTTAGAAGGGTTTAGTTTTTTCTTATGAATAGGAATAGGAATAGGAATAGAAATAGGAATAGGAATACGAATAGAAATTGAAATGAAAATTATAATATTATGAAATAAGAATGAGTATGAGTATAAATATCACTCTTAATAATAATATTTATTTAGTTGAATATTTTTTATCGGAATAAATTAAAATTTTTATTACCTTTAAAAGAAAATAAGAGAAAGAATTAGATGTGAGAGAAAAATATGATGAGAGAGAATGATGAGAGAGAAAGTATGATGAGAGAGAAAATGTAATGGGAAAAAATGAAGAGCGAGAAAATAATGAGAGAAAATGAGGAAAGATAGTGTAATGGGAGAGAGCATGATGAGAGAAAATGAGAGAAAATATGATAAGAGAGAAAGTATGATGAGAGAGGAGGAAGAGAGAGAAAGTATAATGAGAAAAAAATGAGGAGAGAGAGTATGATGAGAAAGATTGAGGAGAGAGAAAGTATGATGAGAGAGAAAATGTGATGACAGAGAAAGTTTTAAGTCAGGGTATTTTTAAAATAAGGGAATATTTTGATTGTTCAAAATAGAGTAATGACTCATTGAAAGGGGGGGCATAGGAATGAGTCATTACCCAATTATAAGGATTCATTCCCTTATTTGTATTTTCATTCATGTAATCCAAACATTAACAATGACAATCAATGATTGTTATTCCCATTCTCCACTCTCATTCCCCTAAATTAAACGCCTCCTTAAATTTGATTTTGGATAGAGATAAAGTTAGTGGGTTGACGAATGAGTGAAAGGGACGGGTTAGTGGGACACTGGTCAAAGTAAATTATTTTTTGCCATATACAAGATAGATGAGATAGAAATTAGGGATATTAGTAGTAATAGTTAAATAATCTACCCAATGTATTTGAGTTAATGGACCAAAGCATCCACACCGGTTTTAATAAAAATTTTATTTTATTAAATTTAGATATTTATTTTTTAATATATCATAAATTTAGATATTTACTATGTTCTATTATCCATTTATTAGTCACTCGGAGACTTCAACGTTCGTTAATACACGCCCCAAATGATTACTGGTATGGACGATAATTAGATGAGACAGAAATATAACTTTAATTGCTAAATGGTTAAGTCTAATCCGAAGCCCAACTTTTCCAAAGTAGAATACCAACTCTATGTATTTTCAATAAATGATTGAAAAATAGATAGGGTATTAATTGTGTGCTACCCTCTTCCTGTAGTAAGGCCGAGCTGACCGCTTGCTTAGTTGCTGATAGATATAATAATAATTTTTCCCCTGGAACTAACTTGAAGAGGGTTTCTAGGATGGATAAATACTCTTTGAGCTCAGGCTTGATCATATTTTTTATCCTACTCGAATTTAGAAGATTTATGAAGAATTTTGAAGAATGGAAGACTTTGGTCAGTCGACCAGAAGATAAATCGAGATAGTATTATGATATGACCGACTAACTTTGTGCTCCCAGAGATTGTAAGGAGGGGACATCTTTTGGAGCACTTGAATCTTCTGTAACAACCCAAATTTCCTCATTTCGAGTCCCAAAAGTAATTTAAAAATATTTAGAAATACTATAAAAATATTCTAGAGATTTTTAGAAATTTTTAGAGTATTTTTATGCAATTTTTGGAGGTCGTTTGGTATTTTTACTAAACGAAAGAAGTTTCGACAAAAAAATGTCCAAGCCGAGATTCGAACTAGAGACCTCCGGCCGAACCAAGATTTAAACGGATCCAGCTAACCAAGTGTGCCAACGGGTGATGTTGATTAAATAAGGGATAATATATATTTAAAGGGTAGTTGATAATAGAAATAGTTAGTTATTAAAGGGAGAACTTAGGGATTATTTTCCAAAACCTAAACTTTTCCTCACCTTTCTCTCCCGACGGCGCCGTTCTTCCTCTTCTCGGGCGAAATCGCAGCTGGAAGCTAGGGCTTCTTCGGTCGTCGGCTAAGGTGTTCTCCAAGAAGTTTTCTTCACTATCACAATCACCTCGTCGAGGAGAGCACATAGAGGTGAGGAAGTGGCCGAGATCTTCACTTCTCCGAACCCTAGAAGTCTTCTCCTTCGGCTGTAAGTCCAAGAACACGAAGTGTAAGTAGCTTCTCACCTGCGGTAGGAGTGGTTTTCGGATTGTATTTCTCCTTGTTTTTGAATCTGCCGTGAGCTTCCATGTTTAGATGACTCCTTGTTTTTGAATCTGCCGTGAGCTTCCATGTTTAGATGATTGTTGTGGTGAACCTTGGATAAGTGTAGATATTACTTACATGAATAAAGATGAAATCCTTGGATAAGTGATTTTCCTGTTTCCGAAGCTTTGCATAAGTTTTATATAGGTTTCAAGCTTCACCTCAGTTTTTTTTAAGTTCCAGCAGATGTAAGCATACCACCATCTTCATGCATCAATTTCTTTTATAGTAATAGTATTTTATTCTCCTTATGCCTTGCTATGCTGGAAACGATTCAGAATTTGCAGACCTGTTGAGAGCATGCTTTAGTGTAACATGTGTTAACTTTGATAGCAGCAGTAATTTTCCCTTAGGCTATGCTCGGTTAGAAACAAATCAACATGAGTAGATCCATTAAGTTCTTGTTCTAGGATGCCATGAAACAAAACAAGCTTTACATAGGTTTAAAGAGAAGATCCCAGCAGGTTTTAGCTTGTGTTGGAGCTTACTGTACAGTTTCATATTTTCTTTTAGCATTTAGTTTAAGTTCTGTTATATGTATTTCAGTTTTGGTATGAGGTTTATATCTCTAGTTCTAGTTTGTTTTCACTTAGAAGATTAGAAGCTTATCCATGCTTAACTCAACTTACAAAGCTAGTAAATATAAGATGCATAAGAGTGTGTTTAATTTCTGTTTTAAGAGTTAATTATTATGAGGATTGTACTATAAGTTTCTTCGTAGTATGTTTTCATAAATAGTTTTATGAGATAGTTCTATGCTTTTAGGTTGCTTGTGACCTTAAACAGATTCAGTTTTGTTGGTTTAACATTGGAATAGCTAGAGATTATTGAGTAGCATGCATTCTTTGCTCTTCTTCTTTATCTCTGTTGTAGCAAGATTTAAGGTTTTAATTCCAACAAGTTTTAGATTTAGTTTAAGCTTGTATGATATGCAGATCTTTACAAGTATAGTATGCAGAATAGTATGCAGATTTTATAAGTATAGTAAGCAGATTTTTGGTTTAAGCATTTCAAAGTTAGAATTTGCTTAAACATTTCAGTTTCTTTTTAAAGAAGTATTTTTTTAAAAGTATTAATAAGTATAAGAAAGATAAAGAAAATAAAGAAGAAGGCCAAGGCCTTAAGTAGATCTCAAAGTCAAGACTTTAGGGATTTTGGCACATAAGATGCTTATTAAAATGTCAAGACATTTAAAGAAGAAGTAAATAAGTATTTTATTTTTAAGAGGCTAGTACCCGACTTCCGAGGTTGTCGTTAAATAAATCCATATGACCAATTCTGAGGTCTTGGCCCTGATAAGACCGAGGTCTTTACCCTCGTAGGACTGGTGGCTCGCTACCCCAGTTTCTATTAGGGAGCACGCTTTGGTACTAAGCCTGGGCCCAAGAGAAGTTGATTACTATTTTGAAGTATTATAAGTACAAGCTTTTGAACAAGTAAAATAAGTTTCACATAAGTATAAAAATATAAAAGAATAAGTTTTAAACAAGTGAGATAAAAGAATAAGTTTAGAACAAATGAAATAAGTTTCACTTTGTTTTAAAATCAGTAAGTTTAGGTTTCTTTTGTGCTAGCATATTATTTAGATTAGTTTACTGTTATTTGCTATTAGAGGAGCATAAGTAGCTTTACATGTTTAGCATTTCAGCCTGATAGTTTATTGAGCATGATTAGCTTTACCTTTCAGCATGCAGCTTTATTCTTGTGTATCATGAGTATGCAGATTATTTTCAGTGTTTTGCTATTAGTTGAGCATGAGTAGCTTTTCTCTTTAGCATTTCAGTTTTAGCATTCTTCATATTATATGCTCTTTCGAGTTTGGTGAGTTAGATAGCGTTTACTAAGCATTGGCTTATAGTTTGCATTCCTCCTACTGTAGATAAAGGAAAAGCTAAAGTATAAGGAAGAAGGCAACAAGATGGTGGGGATGGTGTGTGATGTTGAACTATGGAAGCCTCATGACTTGGTTAAGAAGTTGTTTAAAGTCCTTCTTTAATGTTATTAGAGAAGTTGAGATTGTTAAAGAGTTGTTTCCTTTTTCTTATGTTGCTAATTGAGTTTATTCTGCATTGTTAGTTTGGTTGTTTTCCACTGTTGGAGATTTATTCATTTGCTATTGCTAGAATAGTTTTATTTTTAAGTTGTTGTGTCTTATTACTGCGTGGTTGTGAAGTATATATACCAGCCGCATGTGGCTGATGGTTTATTTTGCATGTATTGATGATTATGGTCACCGGTACAGGGGAGATTCTGTCAAAATTTTTCGGTAAGGACTTCTCGTGGTTTCAATCATACCGGTTAAGTAGAGTTAGTAGTTAAGTAACGGTCATCCTTAGAGAGTAGTATAGTATAGTAAGAAGGGTGGTCCCTACAGTTGGTATCAGAGCAGTTCCTATTCTCCAGCTTCACACATCAGCACCAGCCTTGTCGTCTTCAAGTAAGAAAGTATTTATGTTTTTCCTTTTATGCTTTCTTTATTATTTGTAGTATGGATTAATTGCTTATATGCGCTTTAGTAAGATAGAAGTTTTGTTTCTCTTTTATTCATATACATAAGTATGTTTAGAAAGGATAGAGAAGATATCAAGTCTTTTTCTCTGCATAACTAGATGTCAAGAAGAGGACATTTCCGTACCGTTCGTACTGAGAACCAAGATCAGGAGAGCGAAGATCTTAGATCAACTGAGCCCAATCTCTCTGAAGTTGTTGCCCAACTCCAGAGACAAGTAGCAGAGCAGCAATAAGTGATTGTCAATCTGATGGCTAAACAGTAGTCAGTTCCTCCTACTCCTCCAACTATCAATGTGGAGACTCCAGTGGTAACTGAGGTTCCACCAGCCGCCCTGGAAGTCGTCACAGCACCTAGGAGACAAGAAGCATATCTGATACAATGGCTGAAGCTGAAGCCGAAGCCAGAAAGTTTCTCAGGCACGACTGAGCCCTGGGATGCTCAGGCTTGGTATAAGATACTAGAGAGCACCATAGAGCTTCTTGACTGGCCAGAAGTCGAGAAGGTCAAGTGTGTCTCTTTTTGCCTATCAGGAAATGCTCGTATGTGGTAGGAGAGAGAGTTAAGAGCAAGAGAGTAGTCAATCAGATGAGCTGGACTGACTCCGAGACAGAGTTTCACGAAGAATTCTTCCGCCAACGGATCACCAATAAACATTATAAAGAATTTATAGAATTCAGAAGGTGAACCATCCTTTGAGTTCACGGGAGTGCCGAAGAGGAAGACCCAAAAATTTCTCTCCTCCCTAACAGCTCACCAGATGTTAGCCAAAGGGTGTGCTGGTTTTCTTGCATTCATTGTGAGCACAGAAGAACAAGAAAGACCCAAGTAGGAGGAAGTTCGGATAGTCTGCGAGTATCCAGAGGTATTTCCAGAAGAGCTACTCGGACTACCTCCCAACAGAGAAGTGGAGTTTGAAATTGAGTTGGTTCCTGGTACTGGTCCAATTTCAAAAGCTCCGTACCGAATTTCTCCAGCAAAGCTAAAAGAGATACAAGAACAACTTCAGGAGCTGCTTGACAAGGGTTTCATCCGCCCTAGTCATTCACCCCGGAGAGCTCCAGTATTGTTCGTTAAGAAGAAAGATGAATCTATGCGGATGTGCATAGATTATAGAGCGCTGAACAAAGTGACAATTAAAGAACAAGTACCCTCTTCCCAGAATAGATGATCTATTTGATCAGCTAAAGAGGGGCAACAGTGTTCTTTAAGATAGATCTGCGCTCTGGGTACCATTAGCTGAAAGTGAAAGGAAATGATATACCCAGAACAGTTTCCAGGACCAGATATGGACACTACAAATTTGTAGTCATGCCATTTGGTGTGACTAATGCACCTGTAGTCTTCATGGACTTAATGAACAGAGTGTTCAGAGAATATCTCGACAAATTTGTCATCGTGTTTATTGATGACATTCTAGTCTATCCCAGAACCCCAGAGGAGCATGACACACACTTGAGAATAGTCCTGCAGACCCTACAACAGAAACAACTTTATGCTAAATTCTCAAAGTGCGAGTTCTGGTTAGAGCAGGTGGCGTTTCTAGGTCACGTCATTTCTAAAGAAGGTATTCAAGTGGTTCCTGCCAAAATAGAAGCGGTCAATAACTGGAGTAGACCCAAGAATGCTAGGGAGATCAGAAGCTTTCTTGGTTTAGCTGGGTATTACAGAAAATTCGTGGAGGACTTTTACAGGATAGCTTCTCCACTAACGGCCCTAACTAGGAAGAACAAGAAGTTTGAATGGTCAGACAAATGTGAGCAGAGTTTCCAAGAGCTAAAGAAGAGACTGACCAGTGCTCCTATTCTAACAGTTCCAGAAAGTGACAAGAGTTTTGACATCTACAGTGATGCTTCCAAGATGGGACTAGGAGCTGTACTCATGCAAAAAGGAAAAGTTATAGCTTATGCTTCCAAGTAACTCAAAGACTACGAGAAGAAACTACCCCACTCATGATTTTAAGCTGGCAGCTGTGGTCTTTGCATTGAAACTCTGGCGACACTATTTGTATGGAGTCCAGTGCAGAATTTTCACAGACCATCAAAGTTTGAAGTATTTCTTCACCCAGAAAGACTTAAACATGAGACTGTGCAGGTGACTAGAGTTGGTCAAGGATTATGACTGTGAACTCCTCTACCACTCTAGTAAATCCAACAGAGTGGCAGATGCACTAAGCAGAAAGTCTAGTGCACTTCTGATATCTTTGTCATCATTAGCCCTGCCACTGCAGAAGGAGTTGTCAGACTTTGGTATGGAAATTATTTATGGGCAACTCTCTGCATTGACCTTAGAGTCAACCTTGCTTGAGGATATAGAGAGAAAGCAAAGTGAAGATCCAGATATCCAGAAGATCAAGCAAGGGATACAAGAAGAAGACAATTCAGAGTTTAGAGTATCAGACAGTGGAATCCTCTATCAGGGGAACCGCCTTTGTGTTCCTAATGATGAGGAATTAAGAAAGAAGATTCTAGAGGAAGCTCATAGTACGCCATACTCTATGCATCCTGGTTCCACCAAGATGTATCAGGACGTGAAACAGAGGTTCTGGTGGTCTGAACTCAAAAGAGATGTTGCTAAATATGTCAGTACCTACCTGACATGTCAGAGGGTTAAAGAAGAACATCAGAGACCAGGAGGAGTCTTGCAACCCCTTCCAATACCAGAGTAGAAGTGGGAAGACATATCCATGAACTTTACAACAGGTCTTCCGAGAACCACGAATGGATATGACGCGATATGGGTAATAGTGGACCGATTGACCAAATCTGCTCATTTTCTAGCCATCAAGGTGTCCCACTCGTTGGAGTGTATACTGAAAGCCTAAGCTTTGTAAACATTCATTATGAATAAAGAATCACATTTGGTCATATTGTCTACATTTTGTAGTTGTTCATTTAATTTATATTATAGATAACATAGTATGTGGTGTCACATGCAGAAGATGATGTTATCAGTACCTTATAAATTATAAACAGTAGCTCACAACCAAAATGGAAATGAAAAAACCATTAGAAGGTCGTAGTGTAATTAGGTATTAGTTTATCTTGACTATATAATTACACTAGTACACTCAGAGTGTATTGAGTAGGACCATTTGAGGTCGTTTCTTTTATACTGACTTTATAAAGGAACAAAGACCTCGGTTATTATGGAAGTGTGTACTCTTAATCCTAATATAATAACAAGCATATATATTTGATATTTATTTCTTTAATTTATCAATGGGTGAGATTTAGTTCGATGAATCAATAAGCCCGATAAGTTGGAAAATGATATCACTTATAGTGTGTGTTGTTGATTATAGAAGGAAACTGTGTCCTAGAGATACTAGGTTGATAATGTCCCTAAGAGGAGCTCATAAGAATTGTCATGTTAAACCCTGCAGGTGGACTTAGTCCGACATGACGATAAGGTTGAGTGGTACTACTCTTGGATTTAGATATTAATTAAATGAGTTGTCAGTAACTCACTTAATTAGTGGACATTCGATATCTTAAACACAGGGAGACTAACACACTCATAATAAGAAGGAGCCCAAAAATGTAATTTGGGATTGGTGCGGTAGTTCAATAATAGTTCTCTAGTGGAATGAATTATTATTGATAAAATTAAGTTGTGTGTTCGGGGCGAACACGGGATGCTTAATTTTATCGGGAGACCAAAACCAATTCCTCCTTTCGGTCCCAATCGTAGCCTCTTATTTATAGAGTACTATACCCACCTATACCCACCTTCTATACCCACCAATAGGGGGCCGGCCAAGCTAGCTTGGGAACCAAGCTAGGGTCGGCCTAGGTATAAATTGGGGTGGCCGCCCCTAGCTTGAACCCAAGCTAGAGGGGCCGGCCAAATTAAATTAAAAAGGGATTTTAATTTTAATTTTTATTATGTGGAAGAAATAATTTATTAAAGAGAATTTAAATTAAAATATCTCTCTTGTAAAAGATCTACAAAAGATTAAAGAAAGAGATTAGATCTCTTTCCTTATTTGTAGATTGGTGAGATATTTTATTTTCTCTTTAAAATTATCCACATGTTGATAAAATTAAAATTATAGAAATTTCCTTTTATCAACCATGAAGAGATTTTTAAAGAGAAATTTTATTTTTAAAATTTCCGGAAATAAATTAGGAAGTTTTAATTTGTTGATTAAAACTTGTCTAATTTATTTCCTCTTGATGTGGCCGGCCATTAGAGTTTAATTGGGAAATTTTATTTTATTTTTCTCAATTAAATCATGTCAAGGAAATTAAGGAAATTTTATTGTAATTAAATTTCCTAATTTGCCTAGGCCAAAGAATATAAAAGAAGGGGTAGGGGTGCCTTCATGAGACACAACCTCTATTATTTTCTCTCCCTCTTTTGTTCCTTGGTGTGGCCGGCCATCCTTTCCCTCTCTTCCTCTTGTGGTGGCCGAACCCCTCTCTTTCCTTGGAGCTCTTGTGGTGGCCGGATACTACTTGGAGAAGAAGAAGAAGAAGGAGAGGAAGCTAGCATCTCTTGGAGCTTGGTTGGTGTTTTGATTTTCTTCCTTGGTAAAGCTTCTTTATTGGCCGAACCTAGCTAGGAGGAGAAGAAGGTAGTTGGTGGTTTCTCATCTCGGAAGATCGTTGCCCACACAACGTCCGAGGTTAGAAGAGAAATATGGTAGAAGATCAAGAGGTTTTTCTACAAGGTATAACTAGTAATTTTTCTTTCCGCATCATACTAGTTATTTATGGAAATAATACCAAATACAAGAGGCTTACGTTCTAGAATTTCGAATATGTTTTTCGATGTTGTGTTCTTTTGTTTTTTTCTTTTCCTTGTGATTTGATTGTTCTCTTCGGTTAACCTAAAGTTATTTTAGGAAATTAAATATTAGATTTCTATAAAAGGTTTTGTCTAGTCGGTGGTGGTTGCTCCCATATCCAAGAAGGTCATGTGCCTCACCACGTCAGTACTGGGAACCAATTATGGAAATTAATATTTAATGGAATTAATAACTTAAGGAGACTTGGGTCGAACGTGTTAAGTTCCGCAGGAGATCCAAGTCAAAACCTAAAAGAACAAATAGATTAAGTTTTGGATCAAACGTATTAAGTTCCGCAGGCGATCCAAAATTTAATTTAAAAGAACACATGGTAGCTAGGAAAAGGTTCAGACCTTTGTACAAAATTTTTGTACAGTGGAACCTATAGGTTTTCCGAGTAGCAACCAACACCACTCTATAGAGCAATTGGCACAGCTGTATGTTAAGGAGGTGATCAGACTTCACGGAGTTCCTAAATCTATTGTTTTTTATAGAGATGGGCGTTTCACCTCTCACTTTTGGGAGTGTGTTCAGAATGCACTAGGCACCAAACTCAAGTTCAACACAACCTTCCATCCTCAGACTGATGGACAGACAGAGCGAGTAAATCAAATTTTAGAAGATATGCTCAGAGCTTGTGCGCTAGATTTCAAGGGAAGTTTGTGCAAGTATCTATGCTTAGCTGAGTTTGCCTACAACAATAGCTATCAGGCCACCATCAAGATGACACCTTATGAGGCGTTGTATGACAGGAAGTGCAGATCACCCATTTGCTGGCAAGAAGCAGGTGAAAGAAAAGAAATGGAAGTGGAACTGGGCATTCAGACTGAGCTGATAGATGAGACTACTCAGGCTATCCAGAAGATCAGACAGAGAATTGAGACTGCCCAGAGTAGACAGAAGAGTTATGCTGACACACGTCGTAGGCCACTAGAATTCCAAGTAGTGGATTCAGTCTGTCTCAAGGTTGCTCCTATGAAGGGAGTGATGAGATTTGGCAAGAAGGGCAAATTAAGTCCTCGCTATGTAGGACCCTACCTGATCACATAAAGGAATGGGAAAGTAGTTTACAAGCTGGACTTATCTTAAGACATGTCAGCGATACATAACGTATTTCATGTCTCCATGATAAAGAAGTGTCTCCACGACCCTAGCCAAGCGATTCAGCCTCAGACAGTGCAGATCCAAGAGAATCTTAGTTATGAGAGCAGACCTACACAGATAGTGGACAGAGAAGTTAAGAGACTAAGGAACAAAGAAGTGCCACTAGTGAAGGTCATCTGGCAGAATCAGAAGCACGAGGAAGTTACTTGGGAGCGTGAGGACAGTATGAGACAGAAATATCCAGAGTTATTCTAAGTTCGAGGATGAACTATTTATAAGGTATGGAGAATTGTAACAACCCAAATTTCCTCATTTCGAGTCCCAAAAGTAATTTAAAAATATTTAGAAATGCTATAGAAATATTCTAGAGAGTTTTAGAAATTTTTAAGTATTTTTATGTAATTTTTGGAGGTCGTTTGGTATTTTTACTAAACGAAAGAAGTTTCAACAAAAAAATGTCCAAGCCGAGATTCGAACCCAAGACCTCCGGCCGAACCAAGTTTTAAGCCGATCCGGCTAACCAAGTGTACCAGCGGGTGATGTTGATCAAATAAGGGACAATATATATTTAAAGGGTAGTTGATAATAGAAATAGTTAGTTATTAAAGGGAGAACTTAGGGATTATTTTCCAAAACCTAAACTTTTCCTCACCTTTCTCTCCCGACGGCGCCGTTCTTCCTCTTCTTGGGCGAAATCGCAGCTGGAAGCTAGGGCTTCTCCGGCCGTCGGCTAAGGTGTTCTCCAAGAAGTTTTCTTCACTATCACAATCACCTCGTCGAGGAGAGCACATAGAGGTGAGGAAGTGGCCGAGATCTTCACTTATCCGAACCCTAGAAGTCTTCTCCTTCGGCTGTAAGTCCAAGAACACGAAGTGTAAGTAGCTTCTCACCTGCGGTAGGAGTGGTTTTCAGATTGTATTTCTCCTTGTTTTTGAATCTGCCGTGAGCTTCCATGTTTAGATGACTCCTTGTTTTTGAATCTGCCGTGAGCTTCCATGTTTAGATGACTCCTTGTTTTTGAATCTGCAGTGAGCTTCCATGTTTAGATGATTGTTGCGGTGAACCTTGGATAAGTGTAGATATTACTTACATGAATAAAGATGAAATCCTTGGATAAGTGATTTTCCTGTTTCCGAAGCTTTGCATAAGTTTTATATAGGTTTCAAGCTTCACCTCAGTTTTTTTTTAAGTTCCAGCAGATGCAAGCATACCACCATCTTCATGGATCAATTTCTTTTATAGTAATAGTATTTTATTCTCCTTATGCCTTGCTATGCTGGAAACGATTCAGAATTTGCAGACCTGTTGAGAGCATGCTTTAGTGTAACATGTGTTAACTTTGATAGCAGCAGTAATTTTCCCTTAGGCTATGCTCAGTTAGAAACAAATCAACATGAGTAGATCCATTAAGTTCTTGTTCTAGTATGCCATGAAACAAAACAAGCTTTACATAGGTTTGAAGAGAAGATCCCAGCAGGTTTTAGCTTGTGTTGGAGCTTACTGTACAGTTTCAGATTTTCTTTTAGCATTTAGTTTAAGTTCTGTTATATGTATTTCAGTTTTGGTATGAGGTTTATGTCTCTAGTTCTAGTTTGTTTTCCCTTAGAAGATTAGAAGCTTATCCATGCTTAACTCAACTTACAAAGCTAGTAAATATCAGATGCATAAGAGTGTGTTTAATTTCTGTTTTAAGAGTTAATTATTATGAGGATTGTACTATAAGTTTCTTCATAGTATGTTTTCATAAATGGTTTTATGAGATAGTTCTATGCTTTTAGGTTGCTTGTGACCTTAAATAGATTCAGTTTTGTTGGTTTAGCATTGGAATAGCTAGAGATTATTGAGTAGCATGCATTCTTTGCTCTTCTTCTTTATCTCTGTTGTAGCAAGATTTAAGGTTTTAATTCCAACAAGTTTTAGATTTAGTTTAAGCTTGTATGATATGCAGATCTTTACAAGTATAGTATGCAGAATAGTATGCAGATTTTATAAGTATAGTAAGCAGATTTTTGGTTTAAGCATTTCAAAGTTAGAATTTGCTTAAACATTTCAGTTTCTTTTTAAAGAAGTATTTTTTTAAAAGTATTAATAAGTATAAGAAAGATAAAGAAAAGAAAGAAGAAGGCCAAGACCTTAAGTAGATCCCAAAGTCAAGACTTTAGGGATTTTGGCACATAAGGTGCTTATTAAAATGTCAAGACATTTAAAGAAGAAGTAAATAAGTATTTTATTTTTAAGAGGCTAGTACCCGACTTCCGAGGTTGTCGTTAAATAAATCCATATGACCAATTCTGAGGTCTTGGCCCTGGTAAGACCGAGGTCTTTACCCTCGTAGGACTGGTGGCTCGCTACCCCAGTTTCTATTAGGGAGCGCGCTTTGGTACTAAGCCTGGGCCCAAGAGAAGTTGATTACTATTTTGAAGTATTATAAGTACAAGCTTTTGAACAAGTAAAATAAGTTACACATAAGTATAAAAATATAAAAGAATAAGTTTTAAACAAGTGAGATAAAAGAATAAGTTTAGAACAAATGAAATAAGTTTCACTTTGTTTTAAAATCAGTAAGTTTAGCTTTCTTTTGTGCTAGCATATTATTTAGATTAGTTTACTGTTATTTGCTATTAGAGGAGCATAAGTAGCTTTACATGTTTAGTATTTCAGCTTGATTAGTTTATTGAGCATGATTAGCTTTACCTTTCAGCATGCAGCTTTATTCTTGTGTATCATGAGTATGCAGATTATTTTCAGAGTTTTGCTATTAGTTGAGCATGAGTAGCTTTTCTCTTTAGCATTTCAGTTTTAGCATTCTTCATATTATATGCTCTTTCGAGTTTGGTGAGTTAGATAGCGCTTACTAAGCATTGACTTATTGTTTGCATTCCTCCTACTGCAGATAAAGGAAAAGCTAAAGTATAAGGAAGAAGGCGACAAGATGGTGGGGATGGTGTGTGATGTTGAACTATGGAAGCCTCGGGACTTGGCTAAGAAGTTGTTTAAAGTCCTTCTTTAATGTTATTAGAGAAGTTGAGATTGTTAAAGAGTTGTTTTCTTTTTCTTATGTTGCTAATTGAGTCCATTCCACATTGTTAGTTTGGTTGTTTCCCACTGTTGGAGATTTATTCATTTGCTATTGCTACAATAGTTTTATTTTTAAGTTGTTGTGTCTTATTACTGCGTGGTTGTGAAGTATATATACCAGCCGCATGTGGCTGATGGTTTATTTTGCCTGTATTGATGATTATGGTCGCTGGTACAGGGGAGACTCTGCCGAAATTTTTCGGTAAGGACTCCTCGTGGTTTCAATCATACCGGTTAAGTAGAGTTAGTAGTTAAGTAACAGTCATCCTTAGAGAGTAGTATAGTATAGTAAGAAAGGTGGTCATTACTCCTTCTCCGACTTGACTTCAATTTCTCACTTAGTCACCATATATCCGAGGAAGCATTCACTTTTTCTGCTGAGAAGGAATTTACTCGGATTTAGTTTAAGCTCGTATTTCCTCAAGGTGTTACCTGTTTCTTCAATATCAATTATTAAATCCCCAGTCTACCCGGGCTTGATGAGAATATTATCCATATAGACTTCCACATTCCTCCTGATCTGGTATCATTTCTTGATCGCACGAGGCCATAGGGACTCGATGATAGTCCTGTTAAGCAACTAGCATATAAATGAACTCGTATCCAGAGGTATAATCCACCAGTTGATCTATACAAAGAAGGGGATAACAATCCTAAATGCAAGTTATGTTGAGATCCCAAAAATCGATACATGCCCGCCATTTTCCTCCAAGCTTAGAAACTAAGACAACGTTAGCGAGCTAGGTTGGGAATTGTACTTCCTGAATATGGCCGACCTCCAAAAGCTTAGTAACCTCTACTCGAATTATCTTGTCTTGATCTACCACGAAATGTCTTCATTTTTACTTAATCGACTAAGAATCAAGAAGAATGTGTTGGTGCAATCGACATCTAAGGTTTCGATGTTTGACAATATACCTAAGTTTGGTCAATTTGACCAAGAGTTGATCCAAACAGGACTTGATGTTTGGAAAAGAGAAGTCTAGTTAGGACTAGATGACTAGCAAAGGTAAGTCCTAACCAAAGGATAGACAGGTGAGAAGTCTACTGAGTGACTAGTCCTAACTGGAGGTTAGGCAAAGTGTAAGTCCTGGTGAGTGAAGCCAAACCCTAGTGAGTGAAGCTAGGTAGTGGATGTCCTGGTGAGTGAAGTCGGGCCCTAGTGAGTGAAGCTAGGTGGTGGAAGTCCAGGTGAGTGAAGCCAGATAATGGAAGTCCTAGTAAGTGAAGTTGGTCAACCCTAGGGTAGGTAACCTTAGGTTATATGTGACTGACTGGTTTTCGGTCGATCGGACCAGCGAATCTTGAAATCTGTTAACACTATCTTACTTTACTATTTTATTTATTATGCTAACTCAGTGTTGTAGGGAAGTCCAGCTAGGTCAATGGGTCGATCAGATAGCTAGAATGAAGTCCAGACAAGTTGACGGGCTGACCGGATGTCTGATAAGATGGTAAGTTAAGGTAAGTCACTGGAGGAGAGTGATTTTGTGAGGACGCGCTCTCCGTTTGAGGGAAAAATATGCGTCGATCCAACTTAGATCTATTTGGAAAATCTAAGTTGAGATCTTGACTAGATTCTGGTCTCGAGGAGACAGAATCTAATTACTACTCTATTTGTCATATTGTGCTAACTTTATTTTGCAGGGTAGTATAATTTTTATTTACCTTGGACTAACCTTTTCTTGTAGGAAAAAGAGTTGCTGAAAAAGGGGGTCCGGGCGCTCGAAAATGGTCCGGGCGCCTGGACCAGGCGCTCGGAACTGGTCCAGGCGCCCGGAATGCCCGAAGCTTATCTCATCGCCAGCGTGGAGCACACTGATTGGTTGGCCGACGTCACGGTCTAGGTGCCCGGAAGGGATCCGGGCGCCCGGAACAACTTATATAAGCAGTCTTCCACCAAGAGCCAAAGATAACTTTTTCTACGATTGCTCTATTGCGTGCTGCTCCAAAGAATATCCTACGACACTAGGAAGCTCCTCCAACAACCTACGACTCAGTTTCATTTTCCTTGTTGTCGGTATTTTTTATATTTTGTGTACTAAATTGTGTAATACTTTTTGCAAATTATTAGTGATTGCCCAACGAAAGTACTCTCACGTGCAGCCCTTAGAGTAGGAGTCGACGAAGGTTCCGAACCAAGTAAAATTGGTTTGTTAGCGTTGCTTCAATTTTTCTCTTCCGCTGCGTACTCGATTTAATTTACGATTTTCAACAATCGCTATTCCTCCTCCCTCTAGCGAACTTTAAGATCCAACAGAATGTTGAGTTAATGGATCATCAGAGCTGGAGAAACGTTGGTCATTTCTTTTGTTAACTAGGTGAAGATGTCATGGTTTGTTGAGAGATAAGACACCAACTTTTGTTTCAGGTCAGGGTGAAGATATGTAGTTATCTGGATGGTCCTGTTTTCCCGTTTGGGATGAATCTGAACCTCTTCTTTCTTTTCTTCTAGTTGGTAAGATTTTTCATCATCTGTCACTCGAGCGATAGGAGTGTAAAAAATAATTTGCAACATTTCCTGAACTTTTCAAACTTCGAGGGAGTCAATTCGGACAATGCCAACATAGCACCTCTTGAAGCTAATCGATCTCTCTTGACTTCTCCGACTTGATCACCCACTAAGAACTTAATTTTCTGATAAAACATGGAAATTACTACTAAAAAGCATTTAGCGTTGATATTCCCAATATAACATTGTAAAAGGAAGAAGTATCTAACACCATAAAAGACATCCATCTAGACCTAGTCCTCTCTAGAGGTTCTTCTCCGAGTGATAGGGAGAGGTAGAGCTGGCCGAGCAATTGCTCTTGATTCCTAGTAAAGCTGAATAAGGGAGTAGCCGTGAGTTGTAACTCCTCATCATCAACTTGCATTTGATCAAGAGCCTTTTTGAAGATGATATTGATTGAGCTGCATGTATCTACAAAGATCCTTTTTATATTATAATTAGCAATCAAAGTTTGGATTACTAGGACGTCCTTGTGAGGGGCGTCAACTTCTTCTAAGTCTTTCAGCCCGAAGCTTATAAAGGGATCGACTCTTTGCTCCTGACTGATCCCGATTAAATAATTTTCCAATTGATGAGTGTGAATTTTTCAGCTCAAATTTGAATCTCTGTCGATCAGTCCTCCAGAAATCATGCCAACAGTTTCCTTGAGGGAGCTTCTAGCTTTGGCCTTGCCTTTGTCTTTTTCTTTGTCATTTTCTTTCGGAGGAGTCGATGCTTTTCATTGCCGCTTGGGAGACGCCCAAGCATGCCTGTCTGATTAGTAATCTTAGTTGTCATGGTGATCCACTCGGGAAGTAGTGGGATGATAAGGTTCGAGAGTGTATTAATGGTGCATAATATATTCCCTAACTCTTGTCTTCCATATGTATTAATGATGCATAATATCTTCCCTTACTCTTTGTCTTCCATATGTATTTAATGGTGCATAATGTTTTCTCCAACTCTTTATCTTCCCTATGTAATAATGGCCAGTCGACGCTAACATTAATCGTCTGTGATCCGATCCGGAATCTGAGTCAGATGGAGGCCGGCTGCGCTGTTGCTGGCGTTGACGGAAGGCGATGGAGACCTCCTACGAGTACAGTACTTCACGAGCGGGTTCAACGGGCTACTGACGAGGGGTAATGACTAGGATAGCGAAGCGAGAGTTCCCTACGCACACGCAGACGAACACCCTCCACGTTAAGGACCAAGAACCAGGGAAAAAGTCCCCGGTGCATGCCCTCCGACGCTCAAGTCAGGTACTTTTTCCCCAGAAGAGCAGTAAAAATTACAGAAAGTAGTAGACAGATGTAAAAAGGTGAGTGAGTGTACCTGTGACAAGGAGAGGACACCCCTTTTTATATGACCATGTGTACCTAGGGCTTCTGGCAAGTGTCAGGGAATGTTGGGCGTCAGACTCTGTCTGGCGGTGGGCGACACTTGGCATCCTCCTATAGGTCGGAGGAAGGTTCTGCTATCAGCTGGTCACAAACTGTTAGAATATACCCTGACACACAACCGATATTCTCTGACAGGTGGTTAAGATTCTCTGACTCTGCCGTGATTTTCGTTGATCGAGCGTGAACAAGAGAACTTCTGACAACCAACGATTGCCAAGTCTAACCGGGAACAAGAGAACTCCTGACAACCAGCGATCGACCGATCTGACCGGTGTGCATCTGAGTAGTCCATCATATCCCGACAAGGCGCATTAAGTTAGTGTATATGAGTCTGCTGTGAGAAAACCCGGCCGGTAGGGATGGTTCCTTCTCCTTCTTCCTTATTCCTGGTGTTACTAATCTGACTTCTTGACCTAGGCATCCCGACCAGTTCACCCGTCTGAATTCCCGACCTGGACCTCTTACCCGAGTAACTTGTCTGAATTCCTGACCTGGTCATCTTGACCGAGCATCCATTCTGAACTCCTGACCTGGGCCCCTTGCCCAAGTAACCCATCTGAATTCCCGACCTGGGCATCCTGACCGAGTAACTTGTCTGAATTCCTGACTTGGTCATCTTGACCGAGCATCCATTCTGAACTCCTGACTTGGGCCCCTTGCCCAAGTAACCCTTCTAAATTCCTGACCTGGCCATCCTGTCCGGGCGTCCATTCTGAACTCCTGACTTAGGCCCCTTGTCCGAGTAACCCATCTGAATTCTCAACCTGGACATCCTGACCGAGCGTTAGCTGGGTAACGACCTTTAACGTTACACCCCCTTTTTAGGACGATACGTCTTCTCGACCTTTGACTACCACGTCCCTTTGACTTCTGATTTCCATGCCCCTTGACTTCTGGACTCCACGCCCCTTTGACTTCTGACTGGCACGTCTTCTTGACTTCTGACTGTCACGCCCCCTTGACTTCTGACCTCCACGTCCTTTTAACTTCTTACTGCCACGTCTCCTTGACTTCTGATTGCCACATCCCCTTGACCAGACCCTACCATTATGTACCATATCATAAGCCTCTCCCTCAAGTCTAGTCGAAGGAGGCCCAGGTCTGACTGACTAGACCAGAATCCAATTTCACTTGACCCTCTTACCGAGATACTAACCACTTCTCCTTTTCCCCTGGTCATTGGGAATTTATCCCTCTATTAGGTGTTGTACAACTTCCCAGATGTTTGGGCTACTACACTCATTACTAGATTTGGGAATGTATAACGTTTCCTTAAATGCAACATCATTTCTCGGAGGAAGTTGCATGCCCCAAGGAAAATGCTTTATTTTTGTCTCTTTAAGAAGAGCTAACCCCCTTCCTACACTTATGCTTTCCTTGCGCTCTTACACGCCATGGAACCTTCAATGGGGTCTGACGAAATATCATCCTTACGTCACCAACTTACCCATTTGACTCAGTTACTTGCCCAGAAAGATGAGGCTTTATTGGAGATGACTCAGAGTATGGACCTTCAGTCTTCCCTTCTTCGAGAAATGGAAGAACTCTGGTTGGTTGCTAAGTCTCGGACCAAGGCTGAATCAACTTTGAAGCATAAGGCTTATGTAGATTTGGAGAGCTAAACCCACTTTATCACATATATGAAGATAAAACACGAGGCTTCTTTGACCCTTATTGGAGAAGAAAATCAGATAAAAGACGAAACTATCACCCAACAACGCCTCTCCCTTCAACATATCAAGCCGGAACTAATTCAGGTACGATCTCAACTGGAGCAAGTAGGTCAAGCATATAACTCTAGCCATCAGATCCCACCCGATCCTGCCATCTGAAAGGGAGTTTAGCATAACTATCACCCCTACTATGATAGTGTGTATTTCAAAGAATGTCCTAGGAACTTTATCAAATGAATGCTAATCAGACTATGCTGTGAGCCTTTGCTCATGCTTTTTTGCTTGTGTTTTCTTCCTTTCTTTTGTGGTATTTCTTTTTTAGTGTAACCCTTTCAAATTATTGAAATTTACGCCGAGGTGAGGGTCTAGAATCCAGGCCGAACATCGAGGAATGTGAGAATCAACTTACTTATAACTCGCACTGGGGCGAAAGGCTAGGACTCGATCGAGAGGTCGTTGGGTATGAGAGCAGACTTACTTATAACTCGCGCTGGAGCGAGAGTCTGGAAGCGTGAGAGCATGCTCACTTATAACTCTCCCTGGGGCGAGAGTCTGGAACCCGACCGAGAGGTCGTTGGGCGTGAGAGCATGCTCACTTATAACTCGCGTTGGGGTGAGAGTCTGGAACCCGACCGAGTGGTCGTTGGGCGTGAGAGCATGCTCACTTATAACTCGTGCTGGGGTGAGAGTTTGGAGGTATGAGAGCATACTCACTTATAACTCGCACTGGGGCGAGAGTCTGGAACCCGACCGGGAGGTCGTTGGGCATGAGAGCATGCTCACTTATAACTCGCACTGGGGCGAGAGTCTGGAATTCGACCGAGAGGTCGTTGGGCATGAGTGCATGCTCACTTATAACTCACACTGGGGCGAGAGTCTAGAGGCATGAGAGCATGCTCACTTATAACTCGCACTGGGGCGAGAGTCTGGAACCCGACTGAGAGGTCGTTGGGCGTGAGAGCATGCTCACTTATAACTCGCACTAGGCGAGAGTCTAGAACCCGACTGAGAGGTCATTGGGCGTGAGAGCATGCTTACTTATAACTCGCGTTGGGGTGAGAGTCTAGAGGCGTGAGAGCATTCTCACTTATAACTCGCACTTGGACGAGAGTCTGGAACCCGACTGAGAGGTCATTGGACGTGAGAGCATGCTTACTTATAACTCGCGCTAGGGCAAGAGTCTGGAGGCGTGAGAGTATACTCACTTATAACTCGCACTGGGATGAGAGTTTGGAACCTGACTGAGAGGTTGTTGGGCGTGAGGCATGCTCACTTATAACTCACACTGGGGCGAGTGTCTGGAACCCAACCGAGAGGTTGTTGGGCTTGAGAGCATGCTCACTTATAACTCACACTGGGGTGAGAGTATGGAATCTGACCGAGAGATCGTTCAAAATTCCCTTGGAGCTGGTCTAGAGATCTGATTGACGTCTGAAGGTTGGCTCAGGAATTAGTCCAGGAACTCCTGCTTTAGTGTTGCATTTAGAGGTCAAGCCAATTATGCGTAACTTGCGATGTCCCCTACAATCTCAAAAATACCTTATGTAAGCTTTAATTAAACAAGCAATCTTTAAATTTTACTCTGCTTTCGAGGTAGAAAAAAAAATGAGAGTGCTAAATTCAAATTGATGCTTCCTTTCGTCTTCCTCCCCCTTTCCTGAGGTAACCGCGTGACCATTTGGATACCTGACGTATGGTCTTCCTTTCCCTTTCCCGAGGTAACCGCATGGCCGTCCTGCGACCTGACATATGGTCTTCCTGCGCTGAAATGCTGCCATACACAAATCTCCTTCTATGATTTCCTTGTCACGTCCATCATTAATATCTTTCATCGGGGAATGACACGTGCCCCACGGACCTTTCCTACTACTGTGATTGATCATTGCTTTTCGGCACACGACCCTAGATAACTTATGCCTTTTGATCTGACGGCTCGAGTTATCATACCCCCCCCCCCCCCCCTCGTTTCAATGCTTCCTAAGGGTTTTACTTTATAAACCCTAAAGGTTGTCCGTCGTCGCCTTCTCACTGCTTCAACTGCCTTCGACCTTTCGCCTTCTTCCTGCTTCAACTGCCTTTGCTCTTCCGACTTTCTCTTGCTTTCACTTGCTAAGCATTCCTTTTCGTATTTGTCCTTTGTAAGTGCTCTCCTCTTCTTCTTCCTCATTTCCATTTCTTTCATGGTTGGGGAGAGGGAGATACCCTGGTACTCGTATTTTATTTCTGACTTAGATAACAGTGACCTGTCATCGATTCATACCAGTCTGTGCCTTACTGATGATTATCAACTCCAACCTCCGAGACCGAATGAACATCCGTCCTCTCCTCCTAAAGGATTTGTAACTTTTTTCAAAGACCAACTTCTCGGAGGCCTTCGCTTTCCCATTCATCCCTTTTTCTCCTCTCTAAGTTAGCACTTTGGCATCCCACTTTCTCAGTTTGCTTCTAATGCCTTCCGCACCATATGCGAAATGGTGATTCTCTGTCGCTTAGATCGAATTTTCTTGACCCCCCAACTATTTCTCCACTTTTACTCCCTCAAGCGATTAGAGCTAGGTGTATTTATGGTACAATCCTGAGTCGGGTATAAATTTTTTAAGGACATGCCTTCTTCCAAAAAAGGTTGGAAGTCTCTCTTTTTCTTTGTTCTCATGCCTGAGTCAGTATCGTGGCCGACCACATGGCGTTATACCCTCCCCTCTGCCTCCAAACTGCGAGAACACCAACATCAACCCGACTGCCACACAGCTTCAGAGAAACTTGGTGGAGTGCAACTTCACCTGTCTGTGATTATGCGAGAGGGTTTTTACATATCTTCGGGCTTAGCCCGGTCCCCACGGCTATAGGAGCTCCTTTTGGTAAAACCGCGCATCTTCTTCTCCCAATCTTCGCTAACTGAGGTATTTTTCCTCCTATTTTGTAGAGGCCGCCATGTTTCACGCTTTCTCATCCGACTCTTCTAAGCTGTCCAGTAGCATTTTGAAGAACTTAGGGGAGGAGATCGCTAAGGGTTTAACAACCTCTTCTGTGACCCCCAAAAGTGAACCAGCAGGGACCTTGATCCAACTCCTTGTGGAACCTGAAACCTCTGAAGCAGGTTCTGTCCCTGTGGAGCCGCCCGAGGAAGAACGGGCCCCTTCTCCTCCACCAGATAAGTGCCTGCATCTTCAACGCAAGAGGAAGAGAGTCACTCCTTCCGTCCAATCATCTCCCTCTCTTCCTCCCTCTGGACAAACCTCTTCCAAGGCCTCCAAGGCTAAGACAAAGACTCCTTCTCGGATGTCTCCTCCCCCAGATCCAGAAGTTGCAGATTCTACTCCAGCCCAGGCTGTGACTCCCGAGCAAGCAGTCGTGGCTTCTACTCTGGCACAACCTGTAGCTCCCGGGCAGGCTAGATACCCAGTTGGAGAGCAACCCGGGGGTTCTTCGACCCCTTTAGTCCCCCTTCCCGCGACTACTTCAGATCCGACTCCTTCTCGTACCAAGGAGCGATCCAAAACTAGATACGCCTTTTCTTCTTCCTTTCACTTACCCTTCATAGCTAGGCTGGACTCTGTACCTGTGGACAGTCCCTCCTCTCTTTGTGGTCATGTTCAGCTACATGGGGCCTTAGCTACTTTCTGGCAAACAGCTAATGAGCAATTTTGGGAGGGCTCACTACTGGAGGGGACATATCTGTTTTCTCAGCGCCTATTATCGGTGAGTCCTTCTTTCTATCTTTTGGAGAACTGGGTTATTGTTAACTCGTCTCTATTCTGTACAGACCTGTTCTATGAGCTTAAGTCTTTCCCATGTCGTGGCTGGTTTGCAATGAGAAAACGAATCCTTGAAGGCTCGCATACGAGAACTGGCTATAACCTAGCAGAGCATGCTTGATCCCGCAACCCCTGGCGATCCTATACAATCCTACCTCCACACGGCCGGGGAATCCACTCAATCAGCTCAGTACTTAGCCCATATAGCATCAAACAAAATAAAGACTCTGGAAAAGGCCCTAAACACTAGCAAATTCCAGTTGAAATTAGAGGGGCAACGTCGTATCCGGATCTTGGTCGATCTGGATGAGAAAGAATTGGAAGTGGCCACTCTTTCTGATCAACTAAAGACCATGCAAGAATCTTATGCTGCCCTAGAAAAAGACCTGGCGACCACAAAGGCGAACCTACCCACCAGCGGTGACCGAGAGGCGACCCTTAAAAGTCAGTGGGAGGCCGGGAAGGACACCATCAAGTCCCTGCAATCAGATCTCCTTAAGGCCACGGAGGAAGCTTTTAACGCTGCACAAGAACTGACACTAGCGTGGGCCGATGGAGATAAGGCTAAAGGAGAGCTAGCTGACTACAGGGCGGGAGAGACTGGCCGCCTGAAGGCGTACCAAATTTCCTATGTCAAGTCCACCACTTTTGGTAAGAAGATAGGTGATTTGATTGACACGATGCTGTGTTTTGGCGGTGTGGGTGTTGTACGTCAACTGTTTGAACAAGGCCTCCTCCGATCTGCTCCTCCAGATAACTTTCTGAATAGGACCCGCCTTGTGGAAGAGCTCCCTGCTGAAGCTTTTCCTTCCTTCAACGACGACGAGAACTTTGTATTCCCTTCTGTAACTTGATAGTAAACTAGACCTGGGTGTAAGCTCCTGACTTTGAACATTTTCTTGTTAATGGGTGTTTTGTGTTGGTGTCCCTTTCGATTCGCTTAAAAGATCCATCAAGCGAGTGATTCTTTTGGAGCGCTCCCTCTCGAGGGGTATGTTACTTTCTTTAAGAAGAAATTTGCTGTCAGTCTCCGCTTTCCCGTCCATCCCCTTTTTTTTCGCAGTGAGCCACTACTTTAGAATTCCTTTAAGCTAGCTATCTCCCAACTCCTTGAGAATCATGTGTGGATTTGTTGTCCTCTACGAAGTGTGTGATATCTCCTGGTCTCCTCGCTTGTTTCACTACTTCTTCACCCCTCCCCGACAAAGCGAGGGTTTGTTCCGTCTCCAAGCCCATATTCATACAACTTTCTTTTGTTCCATTCCTTCCTCTGACTCTGACTGGAAGGATAAATATTTTTTCCTCCATTTCCCCTCTGTTGTGGAATGGCCGACTCGATGGCAATCATCCCTTCTCGCAGCACCTCACTTGGGGGGTTTTCAGGCCGATCCCCTCTTATGGAGGCTTTTGCCCAGCTATCGTGTTGATGACTGAATATGCTCACACTGCTGGCTGAGGATGTGCTATTCCTGTTCAGGATAAGCCGCATTCCCTTTGAACTGCCCCACTCCCTAGGTGAGTCCCACCTGGCCTTAACTTGCTTTTCTCTACTTTTTGTTATGCGACTCTAGTTCTAATGTTCCTTCCCCAACTAACACCTTGAATCGTGCTTCTGATGCCCATCCTCTTCCCTTAAGCGACCAAGAAATAAACCGCCGAGGCTGTCTTTATTGGAGGATCTTGCGGCCGGCTTGAAAGGGGGTTGGATAGACGGCGCCTCCAAATCGCTCGCTTTCTACGTATTTGTTAGTTGCGCAGAGGAATATAAATAATACAAACACAAATACGAAAGCTAAATACAAATACAAAGAACAAGAAAGAGCAAGCAAACCAACACGCGTCGATTTACGTGGTTCGGAGATAAATCTCCTACTCCACGGCGTGTCCGTAAGGTGGACGATCCCTATCCGTCGGTGGATTACTCCCCGGAAGACCTCCGGCTAGCTCAAACCTCCTTGTGGGTGGAGAAACCTCGCCACAACACCAACCCAAAACACTTGGACACAAGAGAACCTTGAGCACTTTTGTGACTACTAATTAGGCTTTAACCAAGTCTAATTTCGTCACCTTGGTCGGCCATCCCAAGCTCCTTCTTATAGAGCTTGGAGCAAATCAGCATCCTGATTTGCCCGTTACCAGTCGACTGGTCCATGCATCAGTCGACTGGTGCCAGCCCAACGGCTCTCTGCTACAGTGCATCAGTCGACTGGTCCAAGCACCAGTCGACTGCTACAGTAACGCTACAGTAATTGCTACAGTACTGCTACAGTAAAACCCTAAAACTAGGATTTTACTCCGAGTACAATCTCTCATGCACTCGTACCCTCACGACTCACTTGACTCTTCTTTGCAGCCTTGACCTCTTGCCTTCAAGTTTACTTCCTTTGGCTCTCGTCCCTCGGATGCATTCAAGCTCGCGACTCGTCCCCAATGCCATCCTTCGCGTATGCCTCGAAGTTGCTTCCCTCGGCCCTTGTCCTTGCTTCCTTGTCCACGATCCCTCGGATGCTCCATCCTTCATCGGACCAGAAATCGTCAACCTGAGTCACATGTGTATCCTGCAGTCCTGCACAACTCAAGTACACATATCAAATAACAAGGGTAAACCTAACTTAAACCATTTGCCCAAACACCAAAACACATGGTCCCACGGACCATTGGGATTGCTCCAACAATCTCCCCCTTTTTGGTGTTTGACAATACGTTTAAGTTAGGGAAAACAAATAGCAAAACAATATGCTAAAACAAATAGACTTACGTTGCCAAGGCTACACACTTGGACTTACACCGCCGAATAGACTTACATTGCCAAGGCTACACACTTGGACTTACACCGCCGAATGGACTTACGTTGCCAAGGCTGCACACTTGGACTTACACCGCCGAAACAAAATGCAACATGCATTGGAACATATCCCAAGGCTCCCCCTACACCTAAGCTCCCCAATGAGCTAGGATTTTCCCACAGGGATTTTTAAGAACCTATCACAAGGCTCCCCCTATGCAAAGGCATTTAAGGTTTTCCCAACTAAACCTTACTTCTCCCCCTTTGCCTAACATCCAAAAGTTCTCTAACAATATCCCAATTGTTGAAAACTTATCATCCAAACTGACCCTAAACTCTTGTATCTATCCCCCATGGATCCCATACATCTAAACAAGTTGACACGGTCAAGAACAGTGCTGAAAAACACTTTCAAGGTGATATCAGTCGACTGGTACCAACACCAGTCAACTAGTAACAGTGTTTTTCGACCACAGAATGGTTCTGTAAGGTTGCTCTGATACCACTTGTTGGAGGATCTTGCGGCCGGCTTGAAGGGGGGTTGGATAGACGGCGCCCCTAAATCGCTCGCTTTCTACGTATTTGTTAGTTGCGCAGTGGAATACAAATAATACAAACACAAAAACGAAAGCTAAATACAAATACAAAGAATAAGAAAGAGCAAGCAAACCAACACGCGCCGATTTACGTGGTTCGGAGATAAAGCTCCTACTCCACGGCGTGTCCCTAAGGTGGACGATCCCTATCCGTAGGTGGATTACTCCCCGGAAGACCTCCGGCTAGCTCAAACCTCCTTGTGGGTGGAGAAACCTCGCAACAACACCAACCAAGAACACTTGGACACAAGAGAACCTTGAGCACTTTTGTGACTACTAATTAGGCTTTAACCAAGTCTAATTTCGTCACCTTGGTCGGCCATCCCAAGCTCCTTCTTATAGAGCTTGGAGCAAATCAGCATCCTGATTTGCCCGTTACCAGTCGACTGGTCCATGCACCAGTCGATTGGTGCCAACCCAACGACTATCTCAACGGCTCTCTGCTACAGTGCATCAGTCGACTGGTCCATGCACCAGTCGACTGCTAAAGTAACTGCTACAGTGTCGCTACAGTAACTGCTACAGTGCCGCTGCAGTAAAACCCTAAAACTAGGATTTTACTCCGAGTACAATCTCTCATGCACTCGTACCCTCACGACTCACTTGACTCTTCTTTGCAGCCTTGACCTCTTGCCTTCAAGTTTACTTCCTTTGGCTCTCGTCCCTCGGATGCATTCAAGCTCGCAGCTCGTCCCCAATGCCATCCTTCGCGTATGCCTCGAAGTTGCTTCCCTCGGCCCTTGTCCTTGCTTCCTTGTCCACGATCCCTCGGATGCTCCATCCTTCATCGGACCAGAAATCGTCAACCTGAGTCACATGTGTATCCTGCAGTCCTGCACAACTCAAGTACACATATCAAATAACAAGGGTAAACCTAACTTAAACCATTTGCCCAAACACCAAAACACATGGTCCCACGGACCATTGGGATTGCTCCAACAATCTCCCCCTTTTTGGTGTTTGACAATACGTTTAAGTTAGGGAAAACAAATAGCAAAACAATATGCTAAAACAAATAGACTTACGTTGCCAAGGCTACACACTTGGACTTACACCGCCGAATAGACTTACATTGCCAAGGCTACACACTTGGACTTACACCGCCGAATGGACTTACGTTGCCAAGGCTGCACACTTGGACTTACACCGCCGAAACAAAATGCAACATGCATTGGAACATATCCCAAGGCTCCCCCTACACCTAAGCTCCCCAATGAGCTAGGATTTTCCCACAGGGATTTTTAAGAACCTATCACAAGGCTCCCCCTATGCAAAGGCATTTAAGGTTTTCCCAACTAAACCTTACTTCTCCCCCTTTGCCTAACATCCAAAAGTTCTCTAACAATATCCCAATTGTTGAAAACTTATCATCCAAACTGACCCTAAACTCTTGTATCTATCCCCCATGGATCCCATACATCTAAACAAGTTGACACGGTCAAGAACAGTGCTGAAAAACACTTTCAAGGTGATATCAGTCGACTGGTACCAACACCAGTCAACTAGTAACAGTGTTTTTCGACCACAGAATGGTTCTGTAAGGTTGCTCTGATACCACTTGTTGGAGGATCTTGCGGCCGGCTTGAAGGGGGGTTGGATAGACGGCGCCCCTAAATCGCTCGCTTTCTACGTATTTGTTAGTTGCGCAGTGGAATACAAATAATACAAACACAAAAACGAAAGCTAAATACAAATACAAAGAATAAGAAAGAGCAAGCAAACCAACACGCGCCGATTTACGTGGTTCGGAGATAAAGCTCCTACTCCACGGCGTGTCCCTAAGGTGGACGATCCCTATCCGTAGGTGGATTACTCCCCGGAAGACCTCCGGCTAGCTCAAACCTCCTTGTGGGTGGAGAAACCTCGCAACAACACCAACCAAGAACACTTGGACACAAGAGAACCTTGAGCACTTTTGTGACTACTAATTAGGCTTTAACCAAGTCTAATTTCGTCACCTTGGTCGGCCATCCCAAGCTCCTTCTTATAGAGCTTGGAGCAAATCAGCATCCTGATTTGCCCGTTACCAGTCGACTGGTCCATGCACCAGTCGATTGGTGCCAACCCAACGACTATCTCAACGGCTCTCTGCTACAGTGCATCAGTCGACTGGTCCATGCACCAGTCGACTGCTAAAGTAACTGCTACAGTGTCGCTACAGTAACTGCTACAGTGCCGCTGCAGTAAAACCCTAAAACTAGGATTTTACTCCGAGTACAATCTCTCATGCACTCGTACCCTCACGACTCACTTGACTCTTCTTTGCAGCCTTGACCTCTTGCCTTCAAGTTTACTTCCTTTGGCTCTCGTCCCTCGGATGCATTCAAGCTCGCAGCTCGTCCCCAATGCCATCCTTCGCGTATGCCTCGAAGTTGCTTCCCTCGGCCCTTGTCCTTGCTTCCTTGTCCACGATCCCTCGGATGCTCCATCCTTCATCGGACCAGAAATCGTCAACCTGAGTCACATGTGTATCCTGCAGTCCTGCACAACTCAAGTACACATATCAAATAACAAGGGTAAACCTAACTTAAACCATTTGCCCAAACACCAAAACACATGGTCCCACGGACCATTGGGATTGCTCCAACAATCTCCCCCTTTTTGGTGTTTGACAATACGTTTAAGTTAGGGAAAACAAATAGCAAAACAATATGCTAAAACAAATAGACTTACGTTGCCAAGGCTACACACTTGGACTTACACCGCCGAATAGACTTACATTGCCAAGGCTACACACTTGGCACCACCGAATGGACTTACGTTGCCAAGGCTGCACACTTGGACTTACACCGCCGAAACAAAATGCAACATGCATTGGAACATATCCCAAGGCTCCCCCTACACCTAAGCTCCCCAATGAGCTAGGATTTTCCCACAGGGATTTTTAAGAACCTATCACAAGGCTCCCCCTATGCAAAGGCATTTAAGGTTTTCCCAACTAAACCTTACTTCTCCCCCTTTGCCTAACATCCAAAAGTTCTCTAACAATATCCCAATTGTTGAAAACTTATCATCCAAACTGACCCTAAACTCTTGTATCTATCCCCCATGGATCCCATACATCTAAACAAGTTGACACGGTCAAGAACAGTGCTGAAAAACACTTTCAAGGTGATATCAGTCGACTGGTACCAACACCAGTCAACTAGTAACAGTGTTTTTCGACCACAGAATGGTTCTGTAAGGTTGCTCTGATACCACTTGTTGGAGGATCTTGCGGCCGGCTTGAAGGGGGGTTGGATAGACGGCGCCCCTAAATCGCTCGCTTTCTACGTATTTGTTAGTTGCGCAGTGGAATACAAATAATACAAACACAAAAACGAAAGCTAAATACAAATACAAAGAATAAGAAAGAGCAAGCAAACCAACACGCGCCGATTTACGTGGTTCGGAGATAAAGCTCCTACTCCACGGCGTGTCCCTAAGGTGGACGATCCCTATCCGTAGGTGGATTACTCCCCGGAAGACCTCCGGCTAGCTCAAACCTCCTTGTGGGTGGAGAAACCTCGCAACAACACCAACCAAGAACACTTGGACACAAGAGAACCTTGAGCACTTTTGTGACTACTAATTAGGCTTTAACCAAGTCTAATTTCGTCACCTTGGTCGGCCATCCCAAGCTCCTTCTTATAGAGCTTGGAGCAAATCAGCATCCTGATTTGCCCGTTACCAGTCGACTGGTCCATGCACCAGTCGATTGGTGCCAACCCAACGACTATCTCAACGGCTCTCTGCTACAGTGCATCAGTCGACTGGTCCATGCACCAGTCGACTGCTAAAGTAACTGCTACAGTGTCGCTACAGTAACTGCTACAGTGCCGCTGCAGTAAAACCCTAAAACTAGGATTTTACTCCGAGTACAATCTCTCATGCACTCGTACCCTCACGACTCACTTGACTCTTCTTTGCAGCCTTGACCTCTTGCCTTCAAGTTTACTTCCTTTGGCTCTCGTCCCTCGGATGCATTCAAGCTCGCAGCTCGTCCCCAATGCCATCCTTCGCGTATGCCTCGAAGTTGCTTCCCTCGGCCCTTGTCCTTGCTGCCTTGTCCACGGTCCCTCGGATGCTCCATCCTTCACCGGACTCGAAGCCGTCAACCTGAGTCACATGTGTATCCTGAAGTCCTGCACAACTTAAGTACACATATCAAATAACAAGGGTAAACCTAACTTAAACCATTTGCCCAAACACCAAAACACATGGTCCCACGGACCATTGGGATTGCTCCAACAGTCTTATCTTGGCTATAAGGAGTCCTCCACACTCTGTCCCCTCTCGCCTTGGGACCTTCGAGGCCCCAACTCCACGAACGACGCCTCAATCAACCCTCCGATCAGCCCCTTGCTCAGATCCAAGATCAGCCTCTCTACCAACTTCTTGGTCAACCATCCGCGCGCGCTTTACTCCTAATCCTGCCCGACGAACTATGCCTAACTTTCCTGCTCGCCAGTCCCGATCGCCTTAAGAGGATTCGGGTTCAGACGACCAGCCCCGACGTAGGTCCACGGGACCAAACTTGGCTTCGACAGATCCAACCGCTACTCAGACTCCCTCGCCTCCTTCTACCACTACTTCGGGTTCACAATTCCCGGGCTCTTTTGTTGCCCCACCGAAGGTTCGAGAGGGAAGTTCCCGAAGAAAGGCTCTGATGATTAAGGAAGAAATCCTCACAGAACCTTCTCTAATTCCCGCGACCCCTTTTTCATCACACGTACCCCACAAAACTCATTCCCGACCTGTATCCTCACCACCCTCTGCCTCTGTTCCTTCTTAATATCAGGACACAGCTGCAGGGCCCTCGACTCACCCTACTTATGATGAGACCCAAGCTGGGCCCTCCCATTCACGGCGCTCTACCTATTATGATTTCAGAGTCGCCATGTCCTCTGAATGGCACCTACGAGGTCAATCAGATGCTCCCACCAGTCGCCTTACTCTAAGAGGACAATTGTTGACTCGATGGGAAGAAAGTTTACAGTAGATGCATGCCCTTTCTGTTCCTATTCAACTGAACCTTTTCTTTGAAGGGACTATTTCTGTAAGTCTCCTCTTATACTTTCTCTCATTATTTTCCTTTTTAATCTATGGATATCTGTTATCTGCCCAGGGCTTTGCCGAGTCCTTAGTGATGAGTCAGACGCTCTCCTTTTTGTATCAAGAAAAAAAATCTTTGAAGTATAAAGTAGCTGACTTGGCAACCCAATTAAATGGCCCAGTTACTGCTAGCTATCAGTTAATGGGTGAAATAATAGCTTTGCAGAGAATGAATGCACGCCGCAGGCAATCCTTAAGAGAGGCTGATTAAGAAATCAAGCAACTTCGCGAGGAAAAGAGCAAGCTCGAGGCTTCCTATAAACAAGAACTAGATCAACGAACTCAGGAGCTGCATTCTAAAGAGGTACTTCTAATGAACCAGAGCAGGGATTTGGAGACTCAAGCCAAAGAATTACAAACGCTACAGGCTGAATTAACCCAATCCCGCTCCGTTTCATCGAAAATTGCCTCGGCTCTGGCAATGTATAAGGCCGGTGAAAATGAGCGCTGCAGGCTAAGTAGGGAGGCATATTTGCATTCTTCAAAGTTTGGCACTCAAGTAGGCGATCGCTTCGCCATCGCAGTAGCTTATGGGGCAGCAGGTACACTTAGACAATTATATGAAAAAGGGTATTTATCGTCTGCTCCGCTTGATGATTTCCTAGACCACCGCCGAATCTTGAGAGAAATTCCAGACAATGTTTGTGGCGAATTCAAATGACCCTATTTGTGTGTTAGACTTTTCGTGTTTGTAATATGTTAATTTAGATGGTGATTATTATCGTTCCTATCTCATATTTTACTATAACCAAACCTACGTATATCATTCCTAATTTGGGGCTCCAGTGAGCCTTGGAATTTACGAGCAATAGGAACTAAACATTCGTGACCGGGTAAATATTCTTGACCGAGAAATCATCCTGGATGTAACTTATCATACCCAACCAACCCTGTTTTTATACTAGCCATCTTTACAAAAAGACGAGTTAGCTAAGTGCGGTAGGGTTGTAAGTAGTTAGCACTCCAAGGCCTATCTAGCTTCTTACCATGAGCATCCTGTAAGTAAAATGCCCCTGACGCTAACTTCTTAATGATTTTATAAGGTCTGTCCCACTGAGACGCCAGCTTGGTTACTTCACCTATTGGCTTGGTTTGCTTCCATACCAAGTCTCCCTCTCCAAAGAATCGAGGGGTTACTCTTCTATTATAATTTTGTCGCATCCTTTGTTGATAAGCTTCTAATCTGGCCGCTGCCCGCTCGTGGATTTCACTGATGAGATCCAGCTCTGTTAGTCGCCACTCAGTATTTCCTTCATCATATAACATTCGTCTAATGGAGGGTACTCCGATCTCTATAGGCACCACTGCCTCATTACCATAGACCAAATGAAATGAAGTAAGCCCCGTACTTTCTCTAGGGGTCGTATGGTATGCCCATAGGATACTAGGCAATTTTTCCACCCAATTACCTCCCACATGATCCAGTTGAACCTTCAATCCTTGCACTATCTCTCTGTTGATGACTTCTGTTTACCCATTTCTTTGGGGATATACCACAGATGTAAAGGCCTGACTGATACCAAATCCCATACACCAATCTCGAATCCTGCGGCCCTGAAATTGCCTCCCATTGTCAGAGACTAATTTGTGCGATATACAGAATCTACAAAGGATATTTTTCCATAAGAACTGAATGACAGCTCCCTCTGTAATCCTGGCCAGGGCTTCTACTTCTACCCATTTGAAGAAGTAATCCACAGGTACCAGTAAGAATTGCTTTTGACTAGGTGCCATGGGGAACGGGCCGACTATATCCATTCCCTATTGGTCGAAGGGACAAGAAACTATGGATGTCTTCAGTATTGCGATGGGTCTGTGTATCAGATTTTGATGCTTCTGGCAAGATAGATAGGTGCTCACCAACCTCTGCGCATCTTTTTGTAAAGAGGGTCAGAAGTATCTGATCAGTAATACCTTTCGGGCCAGCGTCCTACCCGCAGCATGATTTCCACAGCAACCCAGGTGTATCTCTTGCAAAACATGCTTTGCCTCTTCCACGCCTAAGCACTTGAGGAGTGGTCTAGAGAAGGCTCGCTTGTACAATTGGTCTCCGATCATAGCATAATCATGGACTATTTTCCGAACCAACCATGCTTCCTCCGGATCCGCTGGCAAGATGTTTTGTTGAAGATAGCTAATCATTGGCACCCTCCAATCAATTAACTCCTCCATGTTATTTTGAAGATCTATGCGAGCTATCAAGAAGGTCTGCGCTATTGACCTATCCAGCACCCAAGTGGTCAGAGACCTGACCATCTTGGCTAATTCGTCAGCTCGACTATTTTCAACTGTAGGGATCTTAGTCACTGTAACCTCCTTGAACTCTTCCTTCATCTTCTCATATGCCTCTCGATATACTTGTAACTTGTCGTTGTTAACCTCGAAATTGCCTGTTACTTGTTGAGCCACCAATTGAGAATCTAAGTAAATGATCACCCTGGCAGCTCCTACATGCCTAGCGGCCTGCAACCCTGCCAACAAGGTCTCATATTCTGCTTCGTTATTGATGGCTCTGAAATTTAATCGGACAGCTAGTTGCAATATGTCCTCTTGAGGAGATATCAGAAGGAGTCTTACGCCACTGCCTTGCTGAGTAGTTGACCCATCCACATAAACTTTCCAAGTCTCCTCAAAATCTGTTTGATGGACTTCTGTCAAGAAATCTGCTAGGGCTTGCGCTTTAATAGCAGTGCGAGGCTGGTATTATATATCGTATTCTCCTAACTTGGTCACCCATTTGATGAGGCGGCCCACAACTTCCACATTAGTGAGAGCTTTCCTCATGGTGTTGTTAGTTAATACGATAATGGGATGCGCCAAAAAATAAGGTCTCAAGCGACGAGCCATGAGCACCAATCCGTAAACTAATTTTTCCAAGGTTATGTACATGGTCTCAGCTCCCTTCAGTAAGTGACTTAAAAAGTACACTGGTCATTGTACATTGTTCTATTCCTTCACCAATACCGCTCCCACGGCCTCAGAGGTGGCTGAGAGGTATACCCAGAGTGTTTCCCCGGTCACGGGTTTGAACAAGGAAGACAGGGTCTCTGGATACTTCTTTAGTTCTTCGAAGACTTGAGTGCACTCCTTGTCCCATTGGAATTTGGCAACTTTCCTGAGTATTTTAAAGAAGGGTGCCGCTCAATCCGCTGACTTGGAAATAAATTTGGACAGAGCTGTTATCCTGCCTACTAACTTTTGTACCTCCTTCAGATTTTGAGGAGCTTTCATGTCTCGAAGTGCCTGAACTTTCTCAGGATTAGCTTCAATTCCCCACTCGGTCACAAGATACCCCAAAAACTTCCCTCCCCGAGCTCCGAACATGCATTTCAACAGATTTAACTTCAATCCATATTGCCTAAGAGTACGATATGTTTCTTCTACATCGGTAATCAAATTTATGGCCAAACTGGACTTTATGAGAATGTCATCCACGTAGACCTCCACATTTCTCCCGATCTGCTCCGGAAAGATCTTGTCCATCATCCTTTGATACGTAGCTCTTGCATTTCTCAACCCAAAAGGCATGACCGTATAGCAAAATGTACCATACGCTGTGATGAAGCTGACCTTTTCCTGATCCTCCAGGACCAAGGGAATATGATGATATCCCTGATAAGCATCTAACATACATATCCTTTCACAACAAGCCATTGAATCCACCATCTGGTCGATCCTTGGTAGTGGGTAACAGTCTTTTGGGCTGGTGCGATTGAGATCCCGGAAGTCAATGCAAACTTTCCACTTATTGTTGGGTTTAGCTACAAAAACTACGTTAGAAAGCCAAGACAGAAATTGTATTTCTCTAATATGCCTAGCTTTCGTGAGCTGATCCACCTCAGCCTGGATAATTTTATTCTGTTCGACCGAAAAGTTCCTCTTTTTTTGCTTGACCGGTCGAGAATCAGGTAGGAGGTGTAGCTTATGCTCCGCCACTTCAGGCTTAACTCCTGACAGCTCCTCTGGGACCAAGCAAAGACATCTTTATTGCAAGTCAAAGATTGGATCAGATCCGTCTTAAGCCCGGTGGGTAGGTCACTCGCTATGCGGGTGAGGCTTTTCGGACGCTCAGGATAAACCTGAACCTCCTCCCAAGGAATGAGCTCCTTTGCTACAGATAGAGGCTCTTCTTGGATGGCGTGGACGCCCCCATCCTGAGTTCTTTGTGCTTTACGAGACTCCACTTTAACCATATCGATATAGCACCGACGGGAGACCCGCTGTTCTCCTTTAACTTCCCCGACCTGGTCTCCCACGGGGAATTTGATTTTTTGATGAAAGGTGGAGACCGCCGCTCGGAATTCATGTAATGCCGGCCTGCCTAGGATGACATTGTAAGATGAGGGCGAATCCACCACGATGAAGATGCTCCTCCTTGTTCGCACCAGGGGCTCGCTGCCCAGGGATATGACCAACTTGATCTGGCTCATGGGCTTTACTTCATTGCTTGTTAATCCATACAAAGAAGTAGCCATTGGTTGAAGCTCATGGATGTCTATATGCATTTCTTCAAACGCGGTTCTAAATAGCATGTTGACAGAGGTTCCGGTGTTGACGAAAACTCTGGACACTCGGCTGTTGGCTATGACAGCTTTGATGATGAGGGCATCATCATGGGGCAGCTCCAACCCTTCCAGATCTTGTGGTCCGAAGCTGATAACAGGGTCGATAGTCCGCTCTTGGCTACATCCAACAACGTGAATCTCCAAACGTCGCTCATGAGATTTCCTTACCCTGCCTGAATCTCCGTCTGTAGGTCCTCCAGAAATCATGCCCATCTCTCGAATGACCGAATTGCCTCTATTCTCCTCCTCTCGAACTTCTCCTTGCTCCCGAGCACCTCCATGCTGCTGACCATTTGGCCCACCCGATCTGATCGGGGTCTGCTGGCTTGACCCGCTGTGATACGTTGGATGTCCATAATTTTCTGCACTTGGGGAGCCAGCTTGGGGGTCGGTAGGCCTAACTTAGCAGCGCGTCGAGAGTCACGGGCAAATTGGAAGCAATCATTGGTGGCATGCGTATGTGATCGATAGTAGGTATAGTAACGAGGACCCCACAGACCAGGTCTGGGAGCATGGGCCGTGGCCACCCGTGGGATCGGCCAGGAATCCTGACAAGGCGGAAAGGGAGGTCGGATTTCCCGGGCGTGTGGAAGAGGTTGAGCCGGTGGCTAGGGCGTTCTTTTTTCCGGCTTGTTAATGGAGGAAGGCGTTCTATCAGCCTTCCTTCACGCAATCTGCGCTTCCTCCACATTGATATAACTGGCAGCTTTTTCCAACATCTCATCAAAATTCTTCACAGGACTTCTGATGAGGTCTCTGAAGAATTCCCCTTCTATCAATCCATGAGAGAAGACACTCATCAATATCTCTGAAGTGGCAGATGAGACATCTTGAACCACTTGATTAAAGCGCTTAATGTAACTCCTTAAAGGCTCAGCAGGTCCCAGCTTGAGAGCAAAGAGGTAGTGGTCCATTTTTTGATATTTCTTGCTATTAGCGAAGTGACGTAGGAAAGCAGTTTTGAAGTCCTGAAAATAAGTGATGGACCCGTGTGGAAGCCCATCAAACCATTTCTGTGCTGAGCCAGACAAAGTGTTCAGGAATACCCGACATTTGACGACATCACTATATTGATGCAACAATGTCGCGTTCCTAAATTTGCGAAGGTGATCCTCAGGGTCCTTGCTACCGTCGTATTCCCCAATAGCAGGGGGCTTGTACCCTTTAGGTAGCTTCTCTTCTAGTACCCTTAGGGAGAAGGGCACTTGCTCTTCAGGTTCTATCCTAGGCTCTTCCTTGAGGACAATGACTTTCCCCTTCTTAGAGTCTCTAGGCGAGGGACTCTCTGCCATGGAAGCTTGTGGTTGCTCCTTCTTTTGATTGTAACACCCAGGGTCTCGCTGATAGAAACCTAGACCGGGCTCCCTGTAGAAGGCCAGGGGAAACTCCTTAGGCTGCTTTCTTTTAGATCCCCGATCAGAAATATTTGTTGGATCTTTAGAACCTTCCGGCATCTTGTGCGGTCGGAAAACGGTGGTTTGTTTTGCTGAAGCTGCACGCCTTTTGGCTTCTTTGAATAGCTCATATTCTCTAGCGGTGTCACGTTGATTTGCCATTCTCGTCCATGTTCACGTTCTAGAACAGGAAAATGTGTTCCCACAGACGACGCCAAATTGATCCCGTCCGGAATCTGAGTCAGATGGAGGTCGGTTGCGCTGTCACTGCCATTGACGCAAGGCGATGGAGACCTCGTACGAGTACAGTACTTCACGAGCGGGTTCCACGGGCTGTTGATGAGGGGTAATGACTAGGATAGCGAAGTGAGAGTTCCCTACGCACACGTAGACAAACACCCTCCACGTTAGGGACCAAGAACTAGGGAAAAAGTCCCCGGAGCAGGTCCTTCGACGCTCAAGTCAGGTACTTTTTCCCCAGAAGAACAGTAAAAATTACAGAAAGTAGTAGACAAATGCGAAAAGGTGAGTGAGCGTACTTGTGCCAGGGAGAGGGCACCCCTTTTTATATGACCATGTGTACCTAGGGCATCTGGCAAGTGTCAGGGAATGTCGGGTATCAGACTCTGTCTAGCAGTGGGCGACACTTGGCATCCTCCTATAGGTCAGAGGAAGGTTATGCTATCAACTGGTCACAGCCCGTTAGAATATACCCTGACACATAGCAGATATTTTCTAACAGGTGGTTACGATTCTCTGACTCTGTTGTAGTTTTCGTTGATCAAGTGTGAACAAGAGAACTTCTGACAACTAGCGATCGCCAAGCCTGACCGGGAACAAGAGAATTCCTGACAACTAGCGATCGCCTGGTCTGACCGGGGTGCATCTGAGTAGTCCGTCATATCCCGACCAGGCGCATCAAGTTAGTGTATATGAGTCTGCTGTGAGAAAACCCGACCAGTAGGGATGGTTCCTTCTCCTTCTTCCTTATTCCTGGTGTTACTAATCTAACTTCTTGACATGGGCATCCCGACCGGTTCACCCGTCCGAATTCCAGACCTGGACCTCTTACCCGAGTAACTTGTCTGAATTCTTGACCTGGTCATCTTGACTGAGCATCCATTCTGAACTCCTGACCTGGACCCCTCGCCCAAGTAACCCATCTGAATTCCCGACCTGGGCATCCTGACCGAGTAACTTGTCTAAATTTCTGACCTGGTCATCTTGACCGAGCATCCATTCTGAACTCCTGACCTGGGCCCCTCACCCAAGTAACCCTTCTGAATTCCCGACCTGGGCATCCTGTCCGAGCGTCCATTCTGAACTCCTGACCTGGGCCCCTCGCCCGAGCAACCCATCTGAATTCCCGACCTGGATATCCTGACCGAGCGTTAGCTGGGTAACGACCTTTAACATTACAACCCCTTTTTGGGGCGATACGTCTTCTCGACCTTTGACTACCACACCCCCTTGACCTCTAACTACCATACCCCCTTGACCTCTAACTGTCACGTCCCCTTGACTTCTGACCTCCACGTCCCTTTGACTTATGACTGCCACGTCCCCCTTGACTTCTGACCTCCACGCCCCTTTGACTTATGACTGTCACGTCTCCTTGACTTCTGACTGTCACGCCCCCTTGACCAGATCCTACCATTATGCATCGTATTAGTCCAATTGATTAATTTATCGGGATGAACCTGGTCGATCGACACGAGTGATGATCATCTGTTGACCGGAACACATTGGGGGCTCGTATGACTAATTTGATTATATTATATTGAGAGTAGTTACTTTTTTATCATAAAAATTGTTTTTAAAAAACATTAGATTAGAATTGATTGCTACAATTGATTTGGATTTGGCGAATGAGCAGATGGGTAAAATAAGTATTGAATACTTAATAATCTTAAAATTAAATAAGTGATTTAGGCATTTGAAAAACTTTCCTACTCACAGTTAGTTAATTTGCCGCTTCATTTTCTACAAGGATGCTTAACACAGGTAAGACCGTCAGAGGGCGACAAAATCACAGCCGACGGCCAAACAAGAATCTTCTCTCTTTCTCTGCTCTCCACTAGAAGACAACGGCGGCGTAGCTCCGGTGCGGAATCTCTTCATAAGAACCATCGATCCGCCAAGGAGAGTTTACAGAGACCGCGATCGAGCGCGCCGTGGACAATGGAAGTGGTAAACAAGTACGTCTCCCTCAAGCACCACGTCGATGGCCACCCGTCGGAATCCGACTTCGAGCTCGCCAGCACGCCGCTGCAGCCCGCCCCCGGATCCGGCGAAGTCATCGTCAAGAACCTTTTCCTCTCCATCGACCCCTACCAGCTCAACCGCATGAAGCGCTACAGTTCGTCTCACACGGCCATCATCGCCGCCTCCAAAATCGAGCCCGGGCAGGCACGCGTTGCGTGGCCACTAGTCGCTCAGGTAACGCTTTCGCCGCCTGGTCTCAGTTCACAACTTCGCTCTTCCTGTTGCAGAGGATCGACGCGTACGGGGTGGGGAAGGTTGTGGCCTCTGGGAGGGCGGAGCTGGAAGCGGGTGATGTGGTGGCCGGATTGCTGGGGTGGGAGCAATACACGGTGGTCCGGCCGGGGACCGTCTTGATGAAGGTGGACGCGAAGGATCTCCCTCTTTCGTACTACGCCAGCGTTTTGGGTGAGTACTCTCTCCATCTGCACCAGATTAAAGAACACAAGAAGGATGGGCCGAATTTGTTGACGACTGCTACAGGACCGAGTGGGTTGACAGCGTTCGCCGGTTTCTATGACGTTTGCAAGCCGAAGAAGGGAGAGAAGGTCTTCGTCTCGGCGGCGTCGGGTTCAGTCGGGAGCTTGGTCGGCCAGTACGCCAAGCTCTCCGGCTGTTATGTCGTCGGATGCGCCGGGAGCAAGCAAAAGGTGGATCTGCTAAAAGGCAAGCTCGGATTCGACGACGCGTTCGACTACAAGGAAGAAGCCGATCTCAAGTCTGCTCTGAGAAGGTACCGCCAATTCACAATTAACGGCCGGCCGATTGATTCCCGGTGCATGTGAAACTTAGGATGCTCTGTTTTCGCAACAGGTACTTTCCCGAAGGAATCGACATCTACTTCGACAACGTTGGCGCCGCCATGTTGGAGGCAGCAGTGGCCAACATGAACTCGTTCGGCAGGGTGGCAGTGTGCGGGGCGATATCGGAGTACACGAACGCCGGCAAGAGAGCGGCTCCGGACCTGATGGACGTAATCTACAAGCGCATCACGCTGCGTGGATTCTTGGCCTTGGACTACCTCCACTTGCACGAACAGTTCTCGGCCGCAACCTCGGACCACCTTCGCCATGGCAGAATGATTTCGCTAGAAGACGTATCCGTCGGCATCGAGAGCGTGCCGACGGCATTTGTCGGGCTTTTCAGAGGTGATAACGTAGGGAAGATGCTCGTACGGGTGGGTGAATTAGAAGGCGCTGAGCTTTAACTACTGAATCCATGTGTGTGTTGTTTTAATTTCAATTAAATCTATAATAATACTTTCGATGAATTTCAGTTGATGTGGATTTGGGGTTGATCGTGTCAAGGTCAAGATGGGATGACTAAGTAAAGTAACCACAATCAGTAACTTCGACCGGCTGAATACAAGTCAGGTTTATGATAATTGTAAGTAGAAGAATAGGAAGAGAGTAAGAAATAATAAGAAAATAATAAAATTTATTATTTATTGATATTTATCCTAAGGATAATAATATATAATGTTAAAAATATACTTTGTGATCAATTAATAAATAACAGAATTTTTCTTTGAATAATTATGATAATTATTCTAATAATTATAACATAATTATTAGAATAATCTAAATATTAATTTAATTTGATTTGGTGATTTGATCCGATCAATTCTGATAATTCTTTTTTATATCTTTTACCCCCTGATAAACTTAACGGGAAATCTTTGACGTTGAGTTTGCTTGCTAACTTGTTGAAACGTTATCTGGATAATGACATAGTAAAGATATTAACGATTTGATCTTTAGCAAAAATATAAGAGACGGATAACTATTGAGTTGCCACATGTTCACGAACAAAATGAAAATCAATTTCCACATATTTTGTACGAGCAGAAAAAATTAGATTTGCTGTGAGATATGTTGCTCCAATATTGTCGCACCGAATTTTTGGTACAATATTTGATGCAAGATGAAGTTCAGAGAGAAGTGATTGAAGCCCAATAATTTCTGACGTTGTATTTGCTATAGCTTTATATTCTACCTTATCAGTGCTTGAACGAGATACTGTAGGTTACTTTTTCGAATTCCATGAGATAAGATTTTGTCCAAAAAATATTACATATCCACTAGTAGAGCGTCTATCTTCAGGAGAACTTGCTCAATCCGCATCACTATATGCATGTAAATCTCGAGACGATTAGCAATATAAAAGAAGACTATGTAGAATAGTAGACAGTGAAATATTCTTTTTACATTATCCCAATTTTGTTCAGTTGAAGCATGCATGAATTGACAAGCACGATTTACTGCAAAAGTAATATCAGGGCGTGTGATGGTGACATATTGTAAGGCTCCAACAATACTTCGATAAATTTATGGATTAGACAGAGCAGGAGAGGAAGAAGTTAGAGAGTTGTTTATAGCAATTGGTGTAGAGATTAGATGTGGTCAATCCATTTTGGCTCTTTGAAGAAGTCTAGTAAGGTATTTGCTCTGAGAGAGAAGATATCCAACCTCATGTGGAATAAGCTCAATACCAAGAAAAAAATGAGCAATACCCAAATCTCGAGTAGAAAATTCTTGATTGAGAAGACTTAATAAAGTTGTGATACCCTTGTAATCATTGTCGGTTATCAGAATATTGGCCACATAAATAAGAAAAAATATCATGGATCCATCATTATATTTGTGAAATAGAGACGAGTTAGTCTTTGATCCAGAAAATCCTTGAGCTTGTAACCAATTGATAGTCGATGAAACACCATGCACGAGGAGCTTATCGAAGACCATATAAAGATTTCTTAAGTTGGCAAATATGAGATGGAAATTGTGGATGAATGAACCTAAGTGGTTGCTTTATAAATACAGTTTCCTCAAGATGATCATGGAGAAACACATTTGAAATGTCCAATTGTTGTACAGGCCAATTAGAACTAACAACTATTGATAATAATAGTCTGACAGATGTAATTTTGATGACTGGACTAAAAGTGTCATTAAAGTCAATACATGGTTGTTGACTAAATCCTTTAGCTACAAGTCGAGTTTTGTGCCGTTCAAGAGAACCATTAACTAGATGCTTAAGATGGAATACTCATTTAGAGCCTACAACATTCATTGAGGGAGTGCACGGAACTAGACTCCATGTTCCATTTTGAAGAAGTGCATCAAATTCTGTAGCCATTGCACTACGCCAGTTTGGATTCTTGCTTGTTTGTTTAAAACAAGTTGGTTCAATAGATTTTGAAGAGACCATTAGAGCTCGTGGAAGGGGATATCGAGTTGCATTTGGTGGGCAACACTCATAAATGTCACTAACGGGAAGCATGCGACGAGGAGCATTATCATCTGAATCACTTGTTGATGGCGACGAGGAAGTATGCTAACATAGTGATGTAGATGACAGACTTGCATTTTCCGAGGATCCAGAACTAGAGAACATATTATCTTTGACCGACGAGGCTTCCAAGATTGGAGCAGCAACTTGAGGTGATCCTGATGGTATAGGGGAGGTATTAGAGAGTTCCAGTGCAAGACCTAGGATGCAATCACTTCTGACAATATTAGGTGGCATCAAGAAGGTGCCACTTGTAATCAGGGGTTTGATTATAAAGTTTTTCAAAAGGACACTTATGATTGAGCAATGGAGTAGAAAGTCGATTTATGAGATATAATTCAGTGCTAACAGCTTCATCCCAAAATTTACGCAGAACCGATGCATGATGAAGAAGAGCTAAGGCAATTTCAACTATATGTCTATGTTTTCTCTCAGCAAAGCTATTTTGTTCTAGAGTGTGAGGACAAGAAACTTGATGAACAATTCCACAAGAGACAAGATGACGATGAAGAGCTTGATATTCGTCTCCCCAATCAGAATGAAAAGAGAGTATTTTATGATTAAAATATCGTTCAACTTAAATTTGAAAATTACAGAATATATCAAATAAATTAGATTTCCTTCTCATAGGATAAAGCCAAGTATATTTACTAAAATGATCAATGAAGGTAACATAATATTGGAAACCTTGATTAGACAAAATATGTGCAGGGCCCAAATATCAGAATAGATTATTTCAAGTGGAAAATTAGAAACATGATCAGATGAAGAGAAAGGTAGTTTATGACTTTTAGATTCCATGCAGGCCCTACATGAATGAGATGGGGAGGAGGTAATGGAAATAGGTAAACCATACCTATTGATGATTGACTGAACAATATGAAGGGAAGGATGACCAAGTCGAGCATGCCAAGCTGGTTTATTTGTGAGTTTACCAACAAAAGCTTTGATTGAAGAACTATGAAGATAGTAGAGGCCATTTTTGATTCTCCCAAAAACCCCAATAGCATTTGTTCCTCTATCCTTTATAAGATAATGATTATGATGAAACTCAAAAATGACATTATTATCAAGACAAAACTGACGTATAGAAAGTAAATTTTTAGTGATAGATGGAACATGAAAGACATTGCACTTGTGAAAAGTTCGATTAGATAAATGAACATATGTGTTTCCAAGATTAGCAATTTGCAAACCTGAACCATCGCTTACTTGAACCATATCCGAGCCATAATATGACATTACGTCTGTAAGGATATTATAATCTGATGTGACATGATGAGTTGCTCCAGTGTCAATATACCAATCAATAGATGAAAACGCTGGGATTTTACCACAAGTAGGCACAGATGAGAGGACTTAAGGATATACTTGTGAAATAGATGATTGTCTTGAGGATGTAGGACCACCAATGAAATTTGAGTCAAATGGACTAGGACATTGAATATCAAAATGTCCATTTCTGAGAGAAATTTTACATTTTACCCATAGACCAATCAAGTCTTTTAGGGCATATATTTCCAGTATGACCAACGATGTGATAAATTTGACATCGGTCTGAAATTTGCTTTTGACCTCTTTGATGTTGTTGAGTATTTGACATCTAAAGTAAAAATAACTTATCCGGTGGCAGCTGTGGGCCGACGTCACAAGAAAGAGCTTCTACCTTGTGGTCGATCGCCGTGGAGAAAAACCACAGAGACAGAATCGTTAAGGAAAGCTTTTTTTTGTGGAAGAGAAACACAGAGATTAAGGAAGAGGAAAGAGAAACAAAGGGGTTGGCGGCGGAAGAAAACATAGAAGATCAAGAAAATGAAAATACATAGGAAAGAAGAAGAGGCTTGAGGGAAAAAAAAAATTAAAAAGGGTTCGCTGTTTATTGGATCTCCGCCTCAAGAAGTTGAGGGAAGATAAAAAGAGATGACTCTGATACTAAGTAAGAAGAAGAATAGGGAGAGAGCAATAAAATCTATTGTTCATTGATATTTTCCCTAAGGACAATACGATATATAATGTTAAAAAAATACTTGGTCAATTAACCAATTAATAAATAATAGAATTATTCTAAGAATAATTCTGAGAATTATTTTAATAATTATAACAGAATTATTAGAATAATCTAAATACTAATTTGATTTGATTTGGTGATTTGATCCGGTCAATTCTGGTAATTTTCTTTTATCTCTTTTAATTTGATCCCTGAAATTTTTTGGTAAAACTTATTTCTTTTAAGTTTCTTAATAACTATTTAAACTTTATAGTTAGTTTTTTAAAGACCTACAAGTGTTTTGCAAACCTTCATTTTTTTTTAAATACATTCTCCATAATTCTGAACCTTATTTTTATTGCCCATTTTTTTAACAAGTTTTTATTTCACGGTCTTACTTATTAACTCATGTCTTTTTGATGAATGTCAAAAGGAGAGGGTTAGAGATTAAGTTAGCAAACCAAATAAAAACAAAACAACTTAAACCCCACAACAAAAGTTAATTTACTCATATTTTCTTATGCTTACTTTGCATATTTTTTCCCGACTTAACCCAAGTTGTCATTACATCAAAAAAGGGGAGATTGTTGGTGTAATTTGCACTAACGATCTAACTCAGGTTTTACTGAATGACAAATAAGTTAAATTAGGTTATGTTGTGATCTAACCACATGATTAAGTGTGTAGTACGAAGTTCAGATAGGTCAACAAGCTGACCAGATATTTGACAGAAAATCTAGCTAGGTCAACGGGCAGACCAGATAGCTGGTACGAAGTCCAGATAGGTTGACAGGCTGATCGAATATCTGGCGAGAAGTCCAGCTAGGTTAACAGGCCGACCGAATAGCTGGCATTAAGTCCAGATAAGTCGATGGGCTGATAAGATGTTTGGCAAGTTGGTAAGTTAAGATAAGTCACTAGAGGAGAGTGACCTTATGAGAACGCGTCCCGGTTGAGAGACAGTAGGCGTTAGTCTAATTTAGGTCCATTTAGGATCCCTAAACTGATATCTTGACTAGTTCCTAGTCCTAGGAGGACAGAAACTAATTACTACTCTTTATTAATTATTATTGTCCTAATACTTATGTTGCAGGTTATTTGGACTAACATTGTTTTGCAAGATAAAGGAGAAAATTGGCCTTTGATTGAACAATGTCTAAAGGCGCCTTCCAGCAATGAAGGCGCCTTCCATGGCTATGGAAGACGCCTTCCCCAGGATAAAATTTGACTTGTTCAGCAATAAGCTCCAGCGAAGTTCGGGATAGATTTTGACTTATTGGAGGCACTTTCTACGCCTATGGAAGGCACCTTCCATAGCCTATATAAGGCAAGCTTAATCAAGCAACCTTCAACAACTTCCATACGAGCTACTACGCACCTGTTTGAGGTTCCGACTGCTCCGGGCTCCTACTACGATTCTGCTGCGAAGCTGCTGCACCCAACAACTACTCTGAGAACTTCCAATCGTGGCCATTAGACCGACACATGAGTGCTCCTACTTCTATTTCTAAAAGTGTCGATAATATTTCATTTGTGTACTTGATTACTGCAAAAGAACAAGTGCAATGTGTTGCACTTATTCTAACTTTCTTTATACTCAATTTTCTCTTCCGGAGGTACCAGAAGAGGCCTTTAGTGGATTACCCATCGATAGGTCCGTGGAACCTGATCTTGGAGTAGGAGTCGCAGAAGGCTCCGAACCAAGTAAACCGCTTGTGTCTTTCTCGTGTATTTTTAATTTCAATTTCATATGTACTTTCCGCTGTACATACTTGTGATTTTAAAACTGATAAAACAAGTTTTTGAAAATCAAGTGATTCACCCCTCCTCTCATGTGCGATTGATCCAACACTTTCTAGTGACTGTTTGTCACGCCCCGAGGGTAAGGTTGTCCGACGAAAATCGAACAGCACCTCCCCTGTAGCAGTGACAAATGAAATATGTATATAATGCCACAAGGCTACTCACAAGCTATTAACAGCCGACACAGCTAGAAATAAATATAACCACGCAGTTTATAAGTAACCCATTCGGCTGGAAGTAAACACAACCACATAGTTGATAAATAGCTCACATGGCTAAAACAAAACACAACGGAAGACATAAGCAAAACATAAAAATAACACAACATACTAGACTAACTGCATGTCGGCATGAGTAACACTACAATAAAACCCAAACTGAATAGAAGTGGCCACAAGGCTCAAAACCATATACAAAACACATAACACAATATCAAAACCAAATATAAAGTACCAAAGCGCAATATGAAATAGCATGGAAAACTGATCTTAGATATGATGTGGGGCTGGCAGCTAGGATCCTCTAAGCAACTCTATAAATCCTCTACTTATTTCCTGGCAAAAAAAAAAACTAGTACAAGGGGTGGTAAGTGCGGATCACTTAGTGGGTAATAAGAATATGGTAGTGCATGGACAAAAGTGTAAGGTGATCAAAGATATATAGTCTCAGTAGAAAATAAGAACATGATCATATATATATGACATAACAAATATACATACCCGTACCAGTCTAACACAAACAGTATAATGATTAGTAACTCACTAGGGATCAGCAACAAACCTGCTCATAACACCTGGGCAATATATATATATGATAAACATTAATAAATCATCAAATGTGAGAGTATCGCTCCATCACAAGAATACGTCATATGTGGGAGCAACGCTCTACCACAAGCAATCCGTCGTATGTGGGAGCAACACTCCATCACAAGCAATCCACAATATGTGGGAGCAACACTCCACCATAAATAATCCGCACTATGTGGGAGCAACGCTCCACCACAAACAATTTGTAATATGTGGGAGCAACGCTCCACCACAAACAATCTGCAATCTGTGGGAGCAACGATCCACCACAAACAATCCGCAAGTGACCAAGACGTCTAGCTATCTAGCTAGGGATTGCGCGAGATCACTCTACCACAGATCACTGTGGGCAGTCCGAAATGTTAAGGTCTCTGTCTATGCGAGATCACTCTACCATAAATTATTGTAGGCAAACAGAAAGTAGCTATCTAGCTAGGGGTTGCGCCAGATCACTCTACCACAGATCACTATGGGTAGCCCATGGTATAATAACCCGAGAATAAAACCATAAGCAAACTATAATATAAGGGAGCGACGCTCCACCATAAGAAATATAAGTGACTAAAACATCTAACTATCTAGCTAGGGACTGTGCGAGATCACTCTACCACATATTAGTGTGAGCAGTCCGAAATGTCAGGGTCCTGTCTGCGCAAGATCACTCTCCCACAGATGACTGTGAGCAGACAGGAAGTAGCTATCTAGCCACTGGCTGCGCGAGATCACTCTACCACAGATCACTGTGGGCAGCCCATGATACAACACTCACCGTCGACTTGGTCTGACCTCACTTTACAACGGGAGAGAGCCCTAGTTGATAGGAGACATGCATATCTAGATGTATAACAATTACTGTTAACTGGCTCCGACTACAAGGGAGCAATGATCGCCAAACTAGCTTATACCACATGGGAGCAATGGCCGTCAGACTAGCTTGTATCACAAGGGAGAAATGGTCATCAAACTAGCTCAAATCGCAAGGGAGCAATGATCGTCAAACTAGCTCATACCACATGGGAGCAATGGTCATCAATCTAGCTCATACCGAAAGGGAGCAATGGTCGTCAAACTAGCTCATACCACTAAGGAGCAATAGTCGTCAGTATGCATATAGTGCAATGATAAACATGATGTAAATAACCATGATACCAATACAATGATCATCAATGCAATAACTCCCTTAACATAGGTATAATATAATCAACATGATCTTCCAATAATACACACTAGACACGTGTGCACACACTACATAGGTATAATCATCATGATATCTCTAATAATACACACCCGACATGTGTGGACACTCAACGTAGGTATAATCAACTAGATACCTCCAATAGTACACACTAAACACATGTACACACACCACAACACAGGTATAATTGACAGGACACCTCCAATACTACTCACCAGCCACCTATACACACGACAAACATGTGTATACTCTCAACATAAGTATAATTATCAAGATACTTCCAACTAAACATGCTGGACACATGTACACATAACAACAAAGGTATAATCAGCAAGATACTTCTAATAATACTCACCTGACATGTATGCACACACACAACACACGATAGATCCAGAATCATGATCCATCAATCACATACACCTATATGTATGAAAAGATCCAACATGTATCTACCAACAACATCTACAATACATAGCAACACCTATACACGTGTGCGCACTAATAATGCATAATCAGCATAATAACCCCTACAGTACACACCATACACATGTGTACACTACATAGTAGGAATATCAAACAATGAGACTGTATAAACAATAAAAAGATCATCTCAAAGATCAAACATATAAGTATCAAGCATAGATAAAATATGAGTGGAATTAAGATAAAGAAACCTAATCCATCAAATAATCCATGTACTAAGTTCAAAGAACTATAGAGGTCAAGAAAGAAATACCTGCCTTAAACGAAAATCGTCCTAAGCTAATCCCAAGCCAAGGTACCGTCTCCAATAGTCAAAGCCCTATATCCATGTGTACAATTCAACAATCTTTGTATGAATCCAGATAGCTAAAGCTAATTCTGAAAACTAGTTAAAGTGACCCTGAATGTAACATGATCATCACCTAATCAAGATTTACATTCATGCACAATCCAATCCAAAAACTCACCTAAATTTGATCGTGCTGTTGTTGACCCATGGCCGCAGAAGTTTGATGCTAGAAATTGGTGGCCAGAGCTAGATGACACTGCTGACCACTAAAACAGATGCCCCAAATCATATCTCTAACATCTCAAACACCTAGCTACTAGGGCTAACTTGTTACCTAAACCCTCTCCGACAGTTACAGATCTGTCCCCCAGCTGCCCACTATGCCTCAGGGATCACCATCCTTCTATGTTGGCTAGGATTCTGACAAAGAGATAATCGCTGGCGATCAGATAGGGAGGAAGAACAGTGATCAGGCCGAGATTCTGCAACCTTGGATCTACGATCAGTGAGCCGATCGAATGAGCACTATGGCTGGCGATCATGTTTGGGATGGGGTCGCCACATGTAGGGATCCATAATCCAGAACATCATTGATCCAGTGACAAACCATGGTGACAATCGGACAAAAAAGGGAAACAAGAATCAACAACACACCATACCTTCTTATGACCAGATCAGTGACAACCGTCAGCTATGCCAAGGATAATGCGAGCCATCGACAGCATCGGCGCTTTGGTTTGCAATGTTCCACGGTAAAGAAGGGAAAGGTGGGATGGCTGGAGGTGCAGTGTGTTGAATCTCGTGGTTATTTTGATGTGATTAACCAAGTTAGGTTAAGGTCTTGCTTGTTATTTGATCTTTGTGTCTAAGTGTGCAGGAACTTAGGAGCGCAGGAAGTCGAGCGGAAGACGCACCTAGTGAGAAGGACGGCACGGGAAGGGAGCCGACGGGCTCGGTGCGTCTGAAGGACGAGAGAGCTACGGAAGAGTACTCCGGTACACGAGAAGAACGTGCGCGGAGTTCGAGGGACAAGAATCTAGGATGGAAGCCTGCTCGAGGAAAAGACCGGAAGATGGGTTCAGGTGAGCCCTATTCCAGAAGTGGAGATCATCCAAGTAAACGGAGCCAAAGCGGAAAAGACTCGGACCGAGGCGAGCTAAAATGGAGCAGAAGGCCTAGATCAAAAGTCAAACCTGAGTTGACTTCCATGTCCGGGCGCCCGGACCTCCGGGCACCTGAAACAGACTGGGGCGCTCAGAGTTGAATTTTGACCAGATTGAGTAAAACTCGATCTGAATGTTGGGGAATAAAATTTTACCCCCCCCCCCTCCCGAAACCCTTAAGGGCGCTCCGACCAAGGCTATAAATAAAGCCTTGGTCCAGATCTTTTATATCAATCAAGCAATCAACTCTGTATTCATTTCTAGCAATAGTTCTGAGCATTTAGTGTGTAAAAGATCTCTCCGCCTTCAGAGAAGGAGATCGTTAGTGCGCTTTTCATCGCCTTGGATTAACAACCATCTTGGTTGTAACCAAGTCAACTTCTGGTATTCTCTGATTCTTTTTGTTTTATTACTTTATTATTATTGCTATTTATTTTGAGTTGAAATTCTTGAGGAGGGTATCTTTAATTTTGTAGGCAATTCACCCCCCCCTTTTGCCGACCCCCGTTGCGATAACAAGTGGTATCAGAGCCCGACAACCTCAGAAGGACTAACCGCTGACTGAAGTACAAAAATCAGGATGATGGCTGGCGCGAACATTCATCCCCCGAAGTTCGACGGAGACTTCGCTACTTGGAAGCGAAAAATGGAGGTATTTTTTAAGACCAAATTTGATATCGTTTTAATAATGAAATATGGATATACAGCGCCAAAAGACAAAGAAGAATACAACTGGATGAAGAAGGAGTAGGTCGATTTCGTGGCCAACGGAAAAGCGGAATTTCACCTACTCAACGTTCTGCCGCCCCAGGAGATAAGTCGGATCGGAAGCTACGACTCCGCTAAAGACCTCTGGGATAAATTCTTCGAGCTCCACGAAGGCACCTCAGAAGCAAAGTTAGCGAGGCGCGACATCCTTCGGACCCAGTTAACGAACCTCCGGATGAACAACGGCGAGAAGGTAGCGCAACTCCAGGCAAGAATTAAGGAGTTGATAACTCAACTGACCAACCTCGGAGAACCGGTAATGAACCGATACTCTATTCGGTATGCGCTCAACGCCTTCCCAAGAACTCTAGAGTGAGCGTCCTTAGTAGATGCTTACTACATCTCTAAGGTCCTTAAGGTAAGTAGTTTAGAAAATTTATTTTCTACATTTGAACTTCACGAGTCTCGAATCGTAGAGCCTAAACAAACAGAGAAGACAAATCTCAATATTGCCCTACAAGCCGAAAAGGACGATCCCGATTCTGAAGCATCAATCGACGAAACTGAAGCAGCTCTTCTGGTAAGAAAATTAAATAAATTTATTAAAACTAACAAATTTAGATCGCAGTCGAAAAAGCATCAACGCTATAAAAAGACAGTTCGATGCTACAATTGCAATGAGGAAGGGCACATCAAGTATGACTGCCCCAAATTAAAGAAAAAGGACAAGTCTCAGAGATCGATATCCACTAAACGCAAAAGTCTAAAGGCCACTTGGGATGATTCTTCATCATCCGAATCAGAAGTCGAAGCCTTCTCAGGAGTAGCACTGATCGCCAACCATATCTTTGAAGATGACTCAAGCTCAGAGATGAGCATAGATGAAGGGGGAGGATCCTTAGAAGAAGAAGAAAGCTGCGACGAAGGGGGAGCATCACCAAGAGAGGTAAGCAAGGTGTTGGTTGCTACTCGGAAAACCTAGAGGTTCCACTGTACAAAAATTTTGTACAAAGGTCTGAACCTTTTCCTAGCAACCATGTGTTCTTTTAAATTAAATTTTGGATCGCCTGCGGAACTTAACACGTTTGATCCAAAACTTAATCTATTTGTTCTTTTAGGTTTTGATTTGGATCTCCTGCGGAACTTAACACGTTCAATCCAAATCACCTAAGTTATTAATTCCATTAAATATTAATTTCCATAATTGGTTCCCAGTACTGACGTGGCAAGACACATGACCTTCTTGGATATGGGAGCAACCACCACCGACTAGACAAAACCTTTTATGGAAAGCTAATATTTAATTTCCTAAAATAACTTTAGGTTAACCGAAAGGAACAATCAAATCACAAGGAAAAGAAATAAACATAAGAACACTACATCGAAAATAAATTCGAAATACTAGAATCGTAAGCCTCTTGTATTTGGTATTATTTCCAAAAATAACTAGTATGATGCGGAAAGGAAAAATTACTAGTTATACCTTTTAGAAAGACCTCTTGATCTTCTACCGTATTCCTCTTCTAACCTCGGACGTTGTGTGGGCAACGATCTTCCGAGATGAGAAACCACCAAAGCACCATCCTCCTTGCTAGGTTCGGCCAAAACAAAAAGCTTCACCAAGGATGAAGAAAAACACCAACCAAGCTCGAAGGGATGCAAGCTTTCTCTCCTTCTTCTTCTTCTTCTTCTCCTTCTCCAAGTAGTATCCGGCCACCACAAGAGCTCCAAGCAAGAGGAAGGATTCGGCCACCACAAAGAAGAAGAGGGGAAGAGAAGATGGCCGGCCACAACACCAAGGAAAAGAGGGAGAAAAATAATAGAGGTTATTACCCTTGAAGGCACCCCAACCTCCTCTTTTATATTCCTTAGCCTTGGTAAATTAGGAAATTTTATTACAATAAAATTTCCTTAATTTTCCTTGACATGAATTAATTGAGAAAAATAAAATAAAATTTCCCAATCAACCTTGTGATGGCCGGCCACAATCAAAAGAGCAAATTAGGAGAGTTTCAATCGACAAATTAAAACTTCCTAATTTGTTTCCGTAAATTTTAAAAATAAAATTTCTCTTCAAAAATCCCTTCATGATTGATAAAAAGAAATTTCTATAATTTTAATTTTTTTACATGTGAATAATTTTCAAAGAGAAAATAAAATATCTTTCCAATCTACAAATAAGGAAAGAGATCTAATCTCTTTCTTTAATCTTTTGTAGAACCTTTTAAGAGAGATATTTTAATTTTAATTCTCTTTAATAAATTATATCTTCCACATAAAAAAAATTAAAATTAAAATTAAAATTCTTTTTAATTTAATGGGGGCCGGCCACCTAAGCTTGGGTTCAAGCTAGGGCCGGCCACCCATGAATCAAGGCTTGGCCGGCCCTAGCTTGAACCACAAGCTAGCTTGGTCGGCCTCCTTATCATGGGTATGAAGGTGGGTATAGGTGGGTATAGTACTATATAAATAAGAGGCTACGATAGGGACCGAGAGGAGGAATTGGTTTTGGTCTCCCAATAAAATTAAGCATCCCGTGTTCGCCCCGAACACACAACTTAATTTTATCAATAATAATTCATTCCACTAGAGAACTATTATTGAACTACCGCACCAATCCCAAATTATATTTTTGGGCTCCTTCTTATTATGAGTTTGTTAGTCTCCCTGTGTTTAAGATATCGAATGTCCACTAATTAAGTGAATTACTGACAACTCATTTAATTAATATCTTAGTCCAAGAGTAGTACCACTCAACCTTATCGTCATGTCGGACTAAGTCTACCTGCAGGGTTTAACATGACAATCCTTATGAGCTCCTCTTGGGGACATTATCAACCCAGTATCTCTAGGACACAGTTTCCTTCTATATATAATCAACAACACACATTATAAGTAATATCATTTCCCAACTTATCGGGCTTATTGATTCATCGAACTAAACCTCACCCATTGATAAATTAAAGAAATAAATATCAAATATATGTGCTTGTTATTATATTAGGATTAAGAGCACACACTTCCATAATAACTGAGGTCTTTGTTTCTTTATAAAGTCAGTATAAAAGAAACAACCTCAAATGGTCCTACTCAATACACTCTGAGTGTACTAGTGTAATTATATAGTCAAGATAAACTAATACCTAATTACACTACGACCTTCTAATGATTTGTTCCTTTCCATTTAGGTCGTGAGCTACTGTTTATAATTTATAAGGTACTGATAACATCATCTTCTCCATATGACACCACATACTATGTTATCTACAATATAAATTAATTGAACAACTACAAACAAATGTAGATAATTTGACCAAATGTGATTCTTTATTCATAACAAATGTTTACAAAAGCTTAGGCTTTCAGTATACACTCCAACACAAGGTACGTGATCTCACCCTTACTCAGTCCTTTAAATTTATCAAAGTGCTTACGAAAGATCTAGCAAAATTAGAAAAAATAAAATGCTGAATTGAAATTGAATTTAACAAAAGCATGCCCACTAGAAATGTATGATAATTTAAAATTAGAAAATGAAAGATTAAAAATTGAAATTGAGAAGTTGAAAAATAATCATGCATGCTTAAATAAATTTTCAAAATCAAAACTAAGAACTTTTGGAAAGTTAAATTGGTATATTAGAAAACATCAGGGACAACTTAGGAAAGTTCCAAGAAACTATATACCCCCTAAGTTTCTGATTAATCCAGTAGGAAGGAACCTTTACTGGGTTCCAAAACCATTGCTAGATTAAATTTAAAAAGTTAAAGACTTTTAGTGAGAAAATTAAACAGTGAAGTTTCTTATGAGGCTTTGACTAGAAAGTGGTTATTGCTCCAATAACCAAGAAGGCCTAGTGCCTCGCCACTGCTTGGAAGCCAAATATAGAAATGAAATGTTTAATTAACTTTCTTAAAAAGTATTAAAATTAGAATTAAATAATGCTTGTAAATGTTCTTCAAACAATTTTTTTCCTTCAAAAATATTTTTTTCAGAAAATATTCTTGTTTAAGTTAATTTTTTTAAAAAAAAAATCTATAGAGAAATTCTCCTGCGAAAATTCTTTTAAAATCATTTTTTAATTTAATTTTTTTTTGGAAAATCTTTTAAACTATTTTTTCCTAACTTAAAAAGTCCTCTAAAAGTTAGAATTTTTTTTTGCTTAAAATCTTGGATTAACTTAGAATTTTTGCAAAATCTTAAGGAAATTCCTAGAAATCTTCTTAAAAATAACTGATTTTGTACTCAGAATTTTTTTAAAAAATCTTCTCAAACATATATATATTTTCAAAATCACCTCTGAAAAACCATTACCTTATATTTTTTTACCCCATTCTTTTTGTTGTGTTCAAAGGGGGAGAGGTAGGTATACAAGTTAAGGGGGAGTTAAGAAAATTGACAAATTAATTTTTTTTTTGGTATTGCAAATTTCCTTTTGCAATTTTTATGCTTAAACTGTTAGTTAGTAATTTCTTTCAAATTACTATTTGTTTTTATACCCTAACTTGAACTTGGGTTGATGCACATCAAAAAGGGGGAGATTGTTGAACCCCGTGATTGTTTTGATGTGATCAACCAAGTTAGGTTAAGGTCCTACTTGTTATTTGATCCCTGTGTCTAAGTGTGCAGGAACTTAGGAGCGCAGGAAGTCGAGCAGAAGACCCAGCTAGCGAGAAGGACGACACGGGAAGGGAGCCGACAGGCTCGGTGCGTCTGAAGGACGAGAGAGCTGTGGAAGAGTACTCCGGTGGACGAGAAGAACGTGTGTGGCGTTTGAGGGATGAGAAGCCGAGATGGAAGCTTGCTCGAGGAAAAGACCCAAAGATGAGTTCGGATGAGCCCTATTCCGGATAGCGGAGATCACCCAAGTAAACGGAGCCAGAGCGGAAAAGACTCGGATCGAGACGAGCTGAAATGGAGCAGAAGGCCCGGACCAAAATTCAAACCTGAGTTGACTTCTATGTCTGGGCGCTTGGAACAGACCGGGGCGCCCGGAGTTGGATTTTGACCAGATCGAGTCAAAACTTGATCTGAATGTTGGGGGATAAAATTTTATACCCCCAGGGTGCCCGAAACCCTTCAGGGCGCCCCGACCAAGACTATAAATAAAGCCTTGGTCCAGATCTTTTATATCAATCAAGCAATCAACTCTGTATTCATTTCTAGCAATAGTTCTGAGCATTTAGTGTGTAAAAGGGTTCTCCACCTTCAGAGAAGGAGATTGTTAGTGTGCTTTTCATCGCCTTGGATTAACAACCATCTTGGTTGTAACCAAGTCAACTTATGATCTTCTTTGATTATTTTTGTTTTATTACTTTATTATTATTAATATTTATTTTGAGTTGAAAGTTTTAAGGAGGGTATCTTTAATTTTGTAGGCAATTCACCCCCCTCTTGCCGACCCCCACTGCGACAACACGGTGCACAGGTGCTGCTACAAGGAACCGAAGCTAGGGCTCTGATTCTGCCCCCCCCCCCCCCCCCCCACCTCTTGGCCAAGGGTCGGCCCGCACAGGGCGGTGACTCGGGGCCAAGACAGCTAGACGGATATGAGGAGATCAGTAGATCTACGTCGGTGATGAAAAGGAGGTGTGGTCAGCTGCTGTAGTCGGGGAGAAGAGGTGGCGTCTGCAGCTGTGAAGAATCCCGACGTCGGTGCTTGGCGAGGCAACGGAGCTTAGGCAACATAAGCAGTGGAGGAGGCGGAGTAGTGATATCTGCCCTTTTGTGGTCGTCAGTGTCAATGCCTGGCGGCCGACAATTGACGTGATTGGGATCGAGATAGGGGAGGAAGAGAAGTGTTGGTGAGATGAGGAGAAGAAGGGGAAATCGGGCACTGAGGAGAAAATGAACTTAGGTTTAGATTTATAAACCTAGATTAATTAATTTAATCAACTCCTATCTGAACTGGGTATTACAAATCGGCTTTCTCCATGCCCAATAGAAGTATCTCCTTAAAATGTGCCATACGACTTCCGTTTAAATTTCTAAAATTTTTTAAAAAATCTAATAAATTTATTTCTCCAATAACTCTTATTAGTTAATTATTATTTGGGTGTTGTATCTTACACTGTTAGTCGAAGATAAAGTTTTATCTTCGGCGATAAGATTTCTCTTATTGAAGGCGCCTTGAACCTTATTGAAAGCGCCTTCCAACTTCAGATAGATTTTTCCAGAAGCTATAAAAAGGCCTCCAAAGATAAAAAATATTCAACAACTCCTATATTCATTTCCTAGTATATTTCTGAGCATTCAACAGTGTAAGAGGCTTCTCTGCCTTCAACAAAAGAGACTTTATAGTGCTTTTATTTACCTTAGATTAACAACCACCTACGTTGTAACTAAGTAACTCTTCCGTCTCTTTTATTTTATTAGTTGCTCAATTAATTTAATTTAATTATACTACTAATCTAAGTTAAAAGATCGGGAAAGGGTTATTTTTTATTTTATAGGCAATTCACCCCCTCACCAGCGGCACAAGAATCAACAGTATCCTAAGCAATCTTCAGAGCAGTTTCTGCTTTCTGCACTCGCTCTACCTCAATATTCATCAATGATTGAGCTTTTTGAAGTTGATTTTCTAGCTCGCCCAGCCGATCGAGTTGCGCTTGACACTCCTGTGGCGAGTGGGTGGGGGCGTGCATAGAGCCAGCCTCTGACAGATGCTCCTTTAAAGCATCATTCTCCCAGGCTAGATCTGCTAGTTTTTGCATCAAGCACATCTATATTACCCATTGCTACAGAACAAACACCACAAAGGCGGTTCAAAATGGAAGAGCATTGAAAAGTTGTAACTTACCACAGTTACATCGTGCGAGTACCCGTCAGCCATCTCTGCAGGCATGTGCTCCTCCAACTTGCTCATTGCTAGCTCCCAAGCCTTCATTAACTAGCCCTTGAGCAATATTCGATCGTTGATCGGTTTAGGAGCTAATGTAGAAGCTATTGTCTATGCAGATAGAACGTCATAGGCCGCTAAAAATTGATGAAGATGTTTCGTCTCGTTGACGGAAGTTGCAGCGAGCGGAGCCTTGGTGAGAGGAGTAATGGGAAGGGCGGCTAGTGAACGAGAAGTGGCAACTAGAGAGCTGACCAGTTGAGATGTAACCTCTTGCATTAGAATGCTAGAGGGAAGAGCGGACAAAATTCACTCGGAAGGTTGTGTCAGGGTCTCCTCCCGAATGGGTGGAAGACGAGACGAAGGAACCTTGATTGGAGACGCTTAACCCTCGGGAACTTGTGTAGAAGGGACAAGTTGATGCTTCTTACGTCTCCTCTTTAAAGTCACCTTAGCTTTGTCAGAGGGAGAATCTTCGGAGGCTAGGAGAGGGTCGGAAGGCATCTCTTCTGGGGTAGTCGTGGGGCTGGATTCGACCGCCCGACTATTTAAAGCTTCACCAAAGGGGACGACCAGCTATTGCCCTCACTTAGCCAAAAGCATTTGCTCCCGCTAAGTGAACTCTTCATCCTCCAACTGAATGCACACGGAGATCAAAACCTCAAAAAAGCATCCATAACATAAAATAAAAAAGACCTTAGTGATAACATAATGGGCAAGTTGATAAGGCTTACTGAAAGAACAATGAAGCAACACCTGAATAGGGTTTAATCTGAACAAATATAAAAGACCCTCTTTCAGCAACTTGGGAGCCTTGAATTGTATGCTGCCCAACTTCTTTGAACAAGAAATGAAGGTCAGGTTGAGTTTAAAGTTCTCAAAGCCAGGAATAGGAGGAAGGTCGGATCTCCACTCGGTCAATCAGGAGGCCGACTTGGGCATTTGAATAAAAAAAATGGGATTCCCATCCCTTATTTGAGGAAGACAGTTCCTTGAAAAACACCGCCTTAGGATGAGATTGAAAAAAAAAAAACTCCTTATTCTGACTTATTGGGGTAATAAAACATATGAAAGTTGTAGGAAGTTGGAGGAATATTGTATAGACAAAACAAAATGAGCATTCTGCACATAGTGCGAAATGCGTTTGGTGCGAGTTATTAAAGTGGGATGTTAAAATAACAAGCTATTTCAGAAAGAATGGAGGGGATTGGGAAACACAAACCAACTACAATTTGATCCTTGAAAAAAGTAGCATGGCTAGAAGAAGGGTGATGAGGACGATCTTGGGGGAAAGGAAGGTGAATACGATAGTTTTTGGTGATCTTGTATTGCAAGGTAATTATCTCTTGGTCCGTATTACGAAGTCAGAACGAGTGAAAGTATACCAAGGAGCAAAAGATCCTTGAGCCATGAGAAAATATAGAGGGAGGAACTTACTGGCACTGGTTGCAAGAAGGTCATTGAGGGAAATCGCCGAAGGGAAGGTTAGAGAAGATGAAGCACAAGTGATTGGTTTCTTCATCACTTAGGGTTTTTAAACAAAAGTCATGAGATACTTTCTAATCTCAACCGTTTGATCAAAACAGTTTATTCATTGGTGATCGTTGGATTGCAAAAAATAGAGTACGTTGGTCCGTACAAAAAGGCATGCGTCAGCTATCGCTTCAAAGAATGAGGTAGTGAGATACGTGGCACTTGGCTACAAATTGGTATATATGATGAACAAGATAACCACATCATTATACTGAAAAACACCTTTCCTTTTATTATTGGCACATTACTTGGCTTATCAAAAGCCTATCATGCATCTTTCCAAGATAAAAGTTGAGCGCAATATTTAAAGTATGACTGAGAGCATGGTTGGACAGTCGGGTCAGAGGCAGATTCATTCGGTCGGATCAATAAGTTGGGTGATCAGGCAAAGACAAGACTTAGGTCTAGTCAGTCGGCTATGAGCCCCTTTCGACTAGACTTGAAAGGAATACTAGTAATACTGGGTGTTACGAATGAATCTAGGTATGATGTGATAGTAAAGTCAAGGTGATGTGATGGTCAAAGTTAAAGGAGGTGGCAGTCAGTGTGTCACTCTCGACAGGGTCGCTTCTTACATGTTTATTGCACCCTATTTCATTATAATGTCATACTTCCATTATATTCTGTTCGGAGATCTATTCTTTGCATATTTTGATTGACAGGATGCATATTGGAGCGAAAATGGAGCGAAAACGCACACGAGAATAACTTCAGAAGAAATCAAGCCATGACCGTGTGACCCACATGGTCGTGCTAGTCTCCCAGTGGCCAGGTAGCACACGGCTGTGCCAACAAACCAGAGGCCAAGCAAGCACTGGCCGTGCCAAATGGCACTATCGTGCCATCTCTTTAGAGGCCGTGCGTACCCAGGCCATGTGACCCACACAACCATGTGAACCTCCCCGTGCCAACATTCCATAAGCAAAGAAGGTCATGACCGTGTGACACACACGGCCATGTGAAGTCAACAGTGAAGAAAAATGCCACGGTCGTGTGACTCAATCTAATAGGAAGTTGGGTAAGGCCATGTAGATCCACACGGCTGTGTCACCTTGGCCGAGATCAAGAAGAATGAGGCTGTGTGGATACACACAGACATGTCATGGGTCGTGTGGCGCCCATGCCCTGCCCTATAAAAGGGGGTATTTCTCCCCTTTTCACGAAATATTTGGCTTAGGGCTAGCCTCCATTCCTTGAAGAAGCGTTCTCCCCCTTTGGGGAACCCTAGATCTTCCATCTTCGTCGATCCGTCCACCTCCGGAGCAAGGTTTGGAAGTAAGAAGACCGGCGACACATAGATAAGCATTCCTCTCTTCCTTATTTCTTATTTTGGAGTGTGGAATGTTTAATTTCTTATCTCTTATTTGTAAATCCTTTGCTATGTTGTAGATCTCTAGATCTAGGATGTAGGAAGTAGTTGTGATGTGATTGTGAATGTATGAACTATGTATTTAGATACTTTCCTATGCAATGAAGTGTTTATATCATCATCTATATGTGTTGTGCCTTGTATGCATTTGACAAAATGTGTGTGAGGTAAATCCATGTAGATGTAGGGTTAGATCATCATGTAGAGGAAGAACCTTGGAATGTAAGATCATGGGACCTTGTGACAGAAGGTATCCCTTACTTTCTACGGCAGTTCCTTGAAATAGGGATAAATTCTTGTTAGGAAGATTAATTAGATTTTAGAGGGTTCTCCCAAATTAATATCAGGAATTGACTTGTGTAATCTAGGAACGTGGACCGTGGGCCCTTGTGTGAGAAGGATGTTCCCTATAATCGGACTTCCTAAATTACCTCTTCTACTTAATTGCATTAATCTATCGTTAGGAAGTGATCTGGGTAATCTAGGAACGTGGACTGTGGGCCCTTGTGACAGAAAGATGTTCTCTATAATCGGACTTTCTAAATTACCTCTTCTACTTAATGGCGGTATAACTTGAGTAAACTCTTCGGTCCAATTTTCATAGGATTGTACCGGTCTCTAGTTAGAACTCCAACACGAGTGTAAGCATGGAGTTAGGGAGATGAACAATGCATAGGGACATTAACTAGCATTATAGTGAAATTGAAATCCTAATATCTATCCATCCCCAAATCCAACTCTCCCTCTTTCTCTACTCTTTACAATCTCTCTTTTCTTCATTCTCTCTTTTTCAACTAATCTCACGTTTGTTTAGATAATTCACCATGCAAAGTTAACTAGTGCTTAATCAATAGTCCATGTGGATTCGATATCTTTTTATACTAACGACAAAACTATGCACTTGCGGTTGCGTAACAATATCCTTAGAGGATAATGTTGTCAGAGAATCACAACAAGCTGTCAGAGAGTAATAACCATTTGTTAGAGAATATTCTTCTATTGTAACATGAGCATTCAATAGAACCTTCTTTGAATGTGCACTACAAGAAAAAAGCCTAACAACGGTTTTTCACCGTTGTCGTAGCCCATTTTGAACTGTTGTTAAAGGCCGTGTTGTTAAAAGGGGTGCCCAAAGACAACAGTTTTTAACCGTTGTCTTTGAAGGCAAAGACAACATTTTTACAATGGTGAAAAACTGTTGTCTTTTCCTTCAAAGACAACAGTTTTTCACCGTTGTCTTTGAGCGTCTACCTTTAATAACAGGGTCTTCAACAACAGTTTTAAACTATCTACGACAACGGTGAAAAACCGTTGTCTTTTTTAGATAAAAAATAAAAAAAATTAATACACAATTTTCTAATATTATAAATCATTCAAAATACTAAATTTCAAAATAAAATTTAATATACAATTTTTTACATTCAAAAATTATATCTATAACATTCTGAAGAAATTTCATAAGCAACCAACAAAATTTCATAAGCAACCAACAAAATGATAACACTATTAAAACAAAGGTAGAATAATATAACACGAGATTTTCTACTTAGATGTCGGTGAAGAGGAGGGATTGCAGCTCCTAGTGCTCCTTAATTTGTTAAAGTCTCTCCATTTTTTTAGCTTGTCGGCATTCTTCCCAATACTCTTGAGGACACCTATTCGAATAAAGATATATATTACAAATTAGAAACTAAACTGTACGCGTGATTCTAATTGCACTACATAAATGTTACATAACCATAAAAACCATTTGATATAGTCATCTAATAGAAGTGCAAAAAGCGTTATCTATGTAACATAAATGGTAACCTCTTGAAACAATAGTAGGAATGACTGTAATAATTACCTGAAACAACATAAATCGTTAGTTTTGAAGGCAGAGTAGAGAGATGTCATGCAACTTTTAGAAATCAATGCAACATAATCTTAAAGAATAACATTATAGCAGGATAAAGATGCTAAAAAGAGCAGTAGATTGAAACTAAAAAAACCACCAAAGAGTCTTTAATATGTACAAAACACCTTTTAGCTTCATGTTGAATACAAAGTGAACATAATCGAATGAATCGAGATACAAATATTGCAAATGTAAGTTAGAAAAAAAACTAAGAAATGATAAAGTAACTGTAATTTAATCTAACTTACGATTTAATTCTAGATTTAAATCATGTGGTGCTTGACTAAAACCCTGTGGCTCACCAGCATTTTTAGGGGGTAAATACGCATTTCTATAATGAATGGAGATGCAAATATTGCAAATGTAAGTTAGAAAAAAAACTAAGAAATGATAAAGTAACTGTAATTTAATCTAACTTACGATTTAATTCTAGATTTAAATCATGTGGTGCTTGACTAAAACCCTGTGGCTCACCAACATTTTTAGGGGGTAAATAAGCATTTCTATAATTATCCACAAAATGCTCACTTCCTTCTGAATTATGTACAGGAAAAGAAAAAGAAAAACAAAATAGACGAGGTTCAACAATACTGTGGCAAGAAATATGTAGCAAGCGATGCACAAATTACACATTCAAATTGACTTTGTGTATATGCTGAGGCGATGCATTGTCAAATTGCTGACTAGATGACAATCCATCGCTTGGTTGTGTGCCCTAACAAAAGATAAAAAAAAGCATGACATTATTAGGCCAACCAAGCAAAAGAAAAGCCTCTCCACAACATTATGTTATGGTTCATAAAAAGGAAACATTCTGTATTTTTTTTAGTTGGCTATGAAATACGGGTGATAGAGCATACATAAGTGTAACTCGAGAGGCCTGAGGAAATTGATTGATCAGGATCACCACCTGGAGGACTTGGTTCAGGTTTCTAGCCTTCTTTAAGAGCTTTCCTTATATCTGCAGCTTTCCAAACTGCATACTTCTATTTTTGCTCAATCTGGAAAGTAGAGTATGATCAGAATTAGTCTGCTTGCTCATATTGAACCAAAAAAATAGTCCTTTATAAAATGTCAAAGTGCAAAACTTACTTCAGGCTGAAGGCCACCAAATTGATATAGTATCTAAAAAAAGATACTTGCAGCATAAAATTTTTTTGCAGTATTCCTGTAATATTACTAGTACTTAATTTCCCAACCATTGTGAGACTAAGAAAAGCCAGTGAAATGTCTTAATAGATATGCCTAGATAGATAAGAAAATGATAAAGAAACATGTTCCTTCACATACAGATCTGCACGACCAGCATGATCTTGCTTATCTGCCTTTGCAAAAAGATTTGATGCAAAACCCTCCACATAAAGGTTGTCCTCAGGCCCTAATTGCAATGACTTTTTGTCTTGTAAAAAATCACCGAATCTGAATCAAAATGAAGCAAATTATCATCCAAAATATAAAAAGAGTATTAAAACGAAATTCAATGGTGATTCTCTTCAGATATTAGGGCTGGTTGCTTACCTTCGAAGCCCTAAGTCAACCTCATGCCGGCGATCGGATGGCTCTAGCTTGATCCCACGGCACCAGAACAAAAATTAAGGCACGGCTATACCTCAGACGCCGGCGACAATCCAGGGGAAATCGGAGCACAGGGAACCTACGCACTCCCTCGATCAACGGCGTTGTCGATCTGTCCTCAAGCCAAGGCGATGACGGCTTTGCGAAGGAAGGGAGAGCTCGGCAGTGTCGGCGTCGCGTGAGAGAGGAGAGGGAGGACTCGGCGACGGAAAAACCTAGGGCTCGGGTGGAAAGAGTTGAGAATAAGAAGAGATCAGGATGATCCGGGCTTCGATCTCTAGCAAGCTCCGGCGACATGCTACCAGTCGACGTCGACGATCATCGGAGGTAGAACTCTGTTGCCCGTCGCCTTAGTGTTGTCCGCGAGAAAGAACAGAGGAAGAAGGGAAGAAAGGAAAAGGTTCGGGAGAGGTGAGGAACTCGGATCGGCATCGGCGTTAGGGAGAAATAATAAGAAAAGGAATATAAATAATTAAATATTTCCTCATTTAAACGAGTATCCCAAACAGGTCTTATCCATACCCATAATTTTGTCCCCTCAAAACACGTCGCATGAGCTCCGAAAAATTCCCAGAAAATTTCTAAAAATTCTGAAAAAAATTCTATAAGGCTATTAATTAAATAATCCTATTTAATTAATTTTCCGATATCTCACAGAGGAGCTCGACGTCGGCAAGATCGGGCGAGGGGAAACTAGGGCACGGGAGAGGGGAAAGGGCGGTGGTGCGACTGCAATAGGAAACTAGGGCACGGGGAGAGGGGAAAGGGCGGCGATGATTGGGAGTAACCGGCAGCACCCTCGACGGCTGGCGATGGCTGTGTCTTCGGGAATGTGAGGGCAGCGCCGACTGCGTCGGAGGTCAGCAATGAAGAGGAGATCGCGGTGACGGTGAGATCGGCAGGAGAAGAGGAGGAATGGGGAAAAAAATGAAATTGTTTAGATTTATATATGTAGGTTATTAAATAAATAAACTCCCACTTTATTAGTACTCGAAATAGGCTTTCTCTAAGTTTAATCGATTTATCCTATTAAATGTGTCATACCGACTCTGTTTATATTCTAAAAAAATTCTAAAATTTTTTAAAAAATTCTACCTCCCAAGGAAGCGCCGAAAAGTTGATGCGCTAACACTTTAAAGGCAAAGCAGCGAGAGCGACGAGGAGCGTCTTTCGTGGAGGAGTCGCGAAGGAGGAGTCGGAGATAGGTTTTTGTTCGTTGAAGAGTCACAAAGAAGTGGGTTTTAGGTTTTTTTCATGAAGTTAAAAAAAATGTTGTGTTTTTAGGATTCAACAACATTCAATAGACAACAGTTTAATAAAAATATTGTATATTATCACATAAGCAACACTAAAAGACAATAGTTTTTTAAAACTGTTGTCTTTGACACACATTAGACAACAGTTTTTTGAAAAACTGTTGTTATTTAAAAAACATTATGGTGAACAACAACAGTTTTCAATAAAACTGTTGTTAAATGGAAAAAAGACAACAATTTCTTGAAAAACTATTGTCTATTAGGTGTGGTTAAATCCAAAATTTCTTGTAGTGGTGACTTTACCCTTTCCATCATCTAACAATATTATGATAGCATATTCCTTCAACTGCCTCATTAATTACGTAAGTTACAAAAGGGGTGCATATATAGGTAATGAAAGATACCCCGGACGACGACTGTATACCTCCAATGTTGTACAAAAGTATAGAGGAGGCACAAAAAGCTTTTTAAGCACACTTAGGTATAAAATCTGCCCCAACTTCCTGTTGGTTGCTACTAGGAATATCGTACCGGTTCCCTTGTACAAAAATTTTGTACAAGTCCTGAACCTTTCCTAACAACCTATTATGTTCTTTAGAAATTAAATTGGGAATCGCAAACAGAACTTAACATTATTGATTCCAAATTTAACTTATCTGTTCTTAGAGGTTTAGACTTGGATCGCAAACGATACTTAACATTATAAATCCAAATCCACCTATGTTACGAATTCAATTAAATATTTATTTCGAAAATCGGCTCCCAGGTCAAATATGGCTAGGTACTTGGCCTTCTTGGGTATGGGAACATCCACCACTGCCTCGGCAAAGCCTCTTAACGAAATTTAATATTTAATCTCCTTATAGTAACCCTACGTTTAACCAAAAAGAACAATCGAATCACAAGATCGAAAAAAACAAAAGAACACAAACTCGAATAAAAAATTCGAAACCTAGAATCACTAACCTCTTGTGTTTGGTATTTCATGATCTAAACAAAAAGGATGAACTAGTTATGATGCGGAAACTTATAACTAGTTATATCTTTTATATCTTATAGACCTCACGATCTTCTATCGTATTCCTCTTCTTATCTCGGATATCGTGTGGGCGACGATCTACCGAGACGAGAATCCACCCAAGCTTCCTTCTTCTCCAAGAAAGTTTCGGCCACCATAAGAACTCCAAGAGAGGATGAGGTTCGGCCACCACCACCAAGCTCCAAGGGATACTAGAAACAAAGCCTCCTTTCTCTACTTCTTCTCCAAGCAAAATCCGGCCACCAACAAGCTCCTTGAGGGTTGATGCCGCCGGCCACCAATGAAGAAGAAAAGGAGGAGAGGAAGAAGATGAGGGCCGACCACACCAAGGAAGAAAAGAGAAAGGAATAGAAGATCGATTGTTATAAGGTGAGACACCTCTACCCTCTCTTTTATATTCCTTGGTCTTGGCAAATAAGGAAAATTTAAATAAAACCTTCCTTATTCTCTTTGCCAATGAAAGGAAAATTTAATTAAAATTTCCTTTCTTGTTTTTATTTGGCTGGCCACCTCAACATTATCCATATAAGGAAAGTTTTAAATAAAAAATAAAACTTCCTAATTTGTTTCCGAAAATAAAAATTTCTCTTTAGAAAATTCCCTTCATGGTTGGTCATTAAAGGAAAATTTGATAAATTAAAATTTCTCTATTAAAACATGTGGATGATTTCCAAAAAGGAAAGTTTTCTCTAAAATTAAAATCTTATTTTCAATTTACAAATAAGGAAAGATATCAAATATTTTCTTAATCTTTTGTAGAAACTATAATAGGAAAGATTTAATTTTACAACTCTTTTTTAAAATCATGAGAATGATTTCATAAAAGGAAAATTTTATCAAAAATTAAAATCTTCTTTTTAACTACAAATAAGGAAAGATATCAAACCTTTCACTTAATCTTTTGTAGAAAGTTATAAAAGGAAAGATTTAAATTTTAAACTCTTTTTAAAAACCATGGCTAACACGTAAGAAAAATTTTAAAAATAAAATCCTTTTATTTTTATTATGGCCGGCCACCACCTTAGCTTGGGTTCAGCTAGGGCCGGCCACCTAAGCAAACCAACTCACCTTGGTTTGGCAGGCCCTAGCTTGGGCTCCAAGCTAAGCTTGGCCGGCCACCTTAAGGTGGGAAAAAAGGTGGGTATGAGTGAGTATAATATTTTATAAATAAGAGGCTACGATAGGGACCGAGAGGAGGAATTGGTTTTGGTCTCCTGATGAACTTGAGTTTCCCGTGTTCGCCCCGAACACCCAACTCGAGTTCATCAATAATAACTCATTTTACTAAAAAGTTATTATTGAACTACCGCATCAATCCCATATTACTATATGAGCTCCTTCTTATTATGAGTATGTTAATCTCCCCGTGTTTAATTTATTTTTGCATGAGTTAATTGCAAAATGTCAATCTCGAATGAACAGTGCTCGAGACGCCTAAGAGCTGATTTGAGGCGCCTTAGATGAGGCATTGGAGGCACCTTGGACCGAATAGAGGTCCCCTTGTCCAGATAAGTTTCACAGATGAAGTTTTGCCCATTGGAGGGTTCTCAGAGGTGATTGAAGATGCCTCAGAGTTGATAGAGGCACCTTCAAGTGGATAGAGATCACGACAAATGCAAATCGGATCAACGCCATTAGAGGCGCCTCAGGTCATTAGAGGCACCTCTAATGCCCTATATAAGGAAGTCTCCATCAACAACTAAAGAACAACCTCTTTATGAACTTCCTTGATCTTTTTGTTGCTCCATCTTCATGCTACACTGTGCTGCGACGCTTCTACGCCCGACTACTATAGACAGACCAATATCAATACACGAGTTCAATCAAATTCTCCATCTTCGTGTTAGGTAACAAATTTTATTTAATTAGATTATTGCATAAGTGTAAGTTTGTTACATCTCAATTTTTTATATATTCGATTATTCTACTGTAAGTTATCGGTAGAAAATATTAATAAATTATCCGTCAAAAAAAGTCTAAAGGGTCTATATTTTGAAATAGGAGTTGTTGAAGATTCTTAACTAAGTAATGCCCATGTGTTATTTTTTTACTTATTTTCACTTAACTTTTTTCTACTATATGCACTTTTTTTTTAAAAAAAAAAATACATATAATTCACTCTAGATCACCGTTTGTTAGTTTCAGAATGAGCAGCGGATACTTTTTACATTGTTGCTCTGAATTTGCGTATATTCAACCCATTCTTTTGGCTTTATCTTGTTGATTTTTGGATAGATATGGAATTAGTGAGTTGATGAATGAGATGGCCGGAGTGTCGAGTAATGGATAGATGGGATGGAAATGAATGGTGTCAGTGGTAATGGAGGAATGGTCTAAATTCATCGGAGTTCATGGAAATTATGGGTGAAGATAGTGGTGTTACCTGAGCCATTTAATATGTCTGGAAATATTTTTAATTTTGACGGATGAAAAAGCAAGTTTAAGTTCACGTTATCTTGCTTTTCCTCTTCGTGCGATTATTCTTCCATAATTTTTCTCTCTTCCTCTGCTCTCCGCTGGAAGACAACGGCGGCGTAGCTCCGGTGCGGAATTTCTTCATAAGAACCATCGATCCGCCAGGGAGAGTTTACAGAGACCGCGATCGAGCGCGCCGTGGACAATGGAAGTGGTAAACAAGTACGTCTCCCTCAAGCACCACGTCGACGGCTACCCGTCGGAATCCGACTTCGAGCTCGCCACCACGCCGCTGCAGCCCGCCCCCGGATCCGGCGAAGTCATCGTCAAGAACCTTTTCCTCTCCGTCGACCCCTACCAGCTCAACCGAATGAAGCGCTACAGCTCGTCTCACACGGCCATCACAGCCGCCTCCAAAATCGAGCCCGGGCAGGCACGCGTTGCGTGGCCACTAGTCGCTCAGGTAACGCTTTCGTCGCCTGGTCTCAGTTCACGACTTCGCTCTTCTTGTTGCAGAGGATCGACGCGTGCGGGGTGGGGAAGGTTGTGGCCTCTGGGAGGGCGGAGCTGGAAGAGGGTGATGTGGTGGCCGGATTGCTGGGGTGGGAGCAATACACGGTGGTCCGGCCGGGGACCGTCTTGATGAAGGTGGACGCGAAGGATCTCCCTATTTCGTACTACGCCAGCGTTTTGGGTGAGTACTCTCTCCATCTGCACCAGATTAAAGAACATAAGAAGGATGCACAGATCGACGCCATGATTTTTTTGACGACTGCTACAGGACCGAGTGGGTTGACAGCGTTCGCCGGTTTCTACGACGTTTGCAAGCCGAAGAAGGGGGAGAAGGTCTTCATCTCGGCGGCGTCGGGTTCAGTCGGGAGCTTGGTCGGCCAGTACGCCAAGCTCTCCGGCTGTTATGTCGTCGGATGCGCCGGGAGCAAGCAAAAGGTGGATCTGCTAAAAGGCAAGCTCGGATTCGACGACGCGTTCAACTACAAGGAAGAAGCCGATCTCAAGTCTGCTCTGAGAAGGTACCGCCAATTCACAATTAACGGCCGGCCGATTGATTCCCGGTGCATGTGAAACTTAGGATGCTCTGTTTTCGTAACAGGTACTTTCCCGAAGGAATCGACATCTACTTCGACAACGTCGGCGCCGCCATGTTGGAGGCAGCAGTGGCCAACATGAACTCGTTCGGCAGGGTGGCAGTGTGCGGGGCGATATCGGAGTACACGAACGCCGGCGAGAGAGCGGCGCCGGACCTGATTGATATAATCTACAAGCGCATCACGCTGCGTGGGTTATTGTCCGTGGACTACCTCCACTTGCACGAACAGTTCTCGGCCGCCACCTCGGACCACCTTCGCCGTGGCAGAATGATTGCGCTAGAAGACGTATCCGTCGGCATCGAGAGCGTGCCGACGGCATTTGTGGGGCTCTTCAGAGGTGATAACGTAGGGAAGAAGCTCGTACGGGTGGGTGAATTAGAAGGCTGAGCTTTAACTACTGAAAATCCATGTGTGTGTTGTTTTAATTTCAATCAAATCTATAATAATACTTTCGATGGAACGTCATTCCGCCTATGTCCGCCATAAATTTAGACCATTTTCCTATCATATAATAATATGACTATTGAATAATTATGAAGATTGGAGGCCGGATCTTTTCGACCTTTTATTTCTGATCCTCTACTGGATTACATATTTAATATAAAAATTTCCTCCACGTGTAAAATGCGTGCACGTGCCAATGCACATAAACCCTAGCGAACTCTAGCGTCGCCTCTCTCGTCGCCTGCGACCTTCCTCCAGCGCCGTCTCCCTTCCACGACCTCCCTCCAGCGCCGCCTTCGCACAAAAACCCTAGCCTCTCGACCTCCAGCGCCGCCTCCGCACAAAAGCCCTAGTGATAGAACCCGGGGACCTATCACGTGGAAAAATCGAAAAAAGAAAAATAAAAAGGAGATAGGGTGATCACTTCGAGGGAATCGACCTCCAATAATCAGATGAAATTGATTAACTAAATGGAAACTTAATTGTCCTCCAAATTTACATAACTTCTCTTTAAATAGAGACTTAAACTACCTTTTCAAAAGAAAAGATCTAAAAGAAAAATAAAATAAAAATATATTTTCAAGAGAAAATATCTTATTAAAATTTATCTAAAAAAAATCAAAAACTTATTTTAGAAAAAAAAATAAAGTTAAAGGATTTATTTGAATAGATCCATCCAATGGTCATATCATTCCACCGCCCTTCAAAACAACCTTGTCCTCGAGGTTGTTTAGCAATAAACTCTGGAACATTTTCTTGAATGGTATCATATAATTCATAAGTACTGTTTCGATTCTAACTTCAGATGTATCGGGTTCAATGACAAATTACTTATTAGGTAGTGCAAGAATTGGTGTTGTCGTCATAACCTCCTTTAAATTTTGAAATGTGTTTTCTGCTTCAGGACACCATTTAAATGCATCTTTCTTTAACAAAGTCGTTAGTGGAGCACTAATCTTTCCATAATTTTTTACAAATTTATGATAATAACCTATGAGACCCAGAAAATTACGTAATGCCTTGATATTCTTAGGGGTGAGTCACTCCTTCATAACTAGCACCTTTGAGGGATCAGTAGCTACTCCTTTTTGGCTTATAATATGACCAAGGTATTCCACCTTAGTTGTCCCAAAGCTACATTTAGATCTTTTCACAAAAAAGGAATGCTCACGTAAAAGAATGAGTACTTTATAAAGGTGATGCAAATGATCTTCGAATGATAAACTATAAACAAGGATATCATCAAAGAAAATCAAAACAAACTTGTGGAGGTAAGGCCTGAAGATATCGTTCATCAAACTTTGGAATATAGAAGGTGTTGGCTGCTACTCGTAATAACGTACCGGTTCCCCTATACAAAAATTTTGTACAAGTCCTGAACCTTTCATAACAACCTATTTTATTCTTTAGAAATTAAATATGGAATCGCAAACTGAACTTAACATTATTGATTCCAAATTTAACTTATATGTTCTTAGAGGTTTAGACTTGGATCGCAAATGATGCTTAACATTATTGATCCAAATCCACCTATGTTACAAATTTGATTAAATATTTATTTCTAAGATTGGTTCCCAAGTCAAACATGGCGAGACACTTAGCCTTCTTGGGTATGAGAACATCCACCACTGCCTCGACAAAACCTTTCAAAGAAATTCAATATTTAATCTAATTATAGTAACCCTAGGTTTAACCAAAAAGAACAATCGAATCACAAGATCGAAAAAGAAAAGAAACACAAATCGAAACATAAATTCGAAACCTAGAATCTCTAGCCTCTTGTGTTTGGAATTCATACAAAGAAAACTAGTATGATGCGGAAAATAATTACTAGTTATACCTTTAATTTCTTTGTAAGCAATAACATCTTGATCTTCTATCGTATTCTTCTTCTTATCTCGGACATTGTGTGGGCAACGATCTACCAAGATTAGAATCCACCAAGCCTCCTTCTTCCTTCTTCCAAGTTTCGGCCAAGCTAATTTCTCCAAGAGATAGCAAGTCTTGGCCACCACCACCAAGCTCCAAGGGATGCTAGAAACAAAGCCTCCTTTTTCTCCTTCTTCTCCAAGCAAAATCCGGCCACCTTCCAAGCTCCAAGAGATGATGAGGTTCGGCCAAGGAGAAGAAAGAAAAAGGAAAAGGGAGAATAAAAGAGCCAGCCACACAAAGGAAGAGAGGAGAGGAATAGAAGAGAGTTGTGTCTCATGAAGGCACCTCCTCCCTCTCTTTTATAATCCTTGGTCTTAGCAAATAAGGAAAGTTTAATAAAAACTTCCTTATTTTCTTTGCCATGGAAAGGAAAATTTAATTGATAAAAAAAATAATTTCCTTTTCTTTTATTAAAGTGGTCAGCCACATCTAATCCTCCAAGGAAAGTTTTTAATCACAAGAATTAAAACTTCCTAATTTGTTTCCGAAAATTTTTTAAAATAAAAATCTCTCTATTAATTTTTTCCTTCATGGTTGGTTATAAAAGGAAACTTTTATAAATTAAAATTTCTCTATTAAAACATGTGGATGAATTCAAAAAGGAAAGTTTTATTCAAAATTAAAATCTTCTTTTTAATTCTACAAATAAGGAAAGATATCAAATCTTTTCTTTTAATCTTTTGTAGAAATCTATAAAAGGAAATATTTATAATTTTTAAAACTCTTTTTTAAATCATGAGCATGGTTACAAAAAATGAAAGTTTTATCAAAAATTAAAATCTTCCTTTTTACTACAAATAAGGAAAGATTTCAAACCTTTCTCTTAATCTTTTGTAAAAAGCTATAAAAGGAAATATTTTAAATTTTAAACTCTCTTTTAAAACCATGGCTTCCACATAAGAAAGATTTAACAAATAAAATCCTTTTTAATTTAATGTGGCCGGCCACACCAAGTTTGGATTCAAGCTAAGGCCGGCCACCCAACTTGGCTCATCCTATTTGCTTGGCCAGCCCAAGCTTGGGTTCCAAGCTTTCTTGGCCAGCCACCTTAGGATGAGTATAGAGGTGGGTATAGGTGGGTATAATACTTTATAAATAAGAGGCTACGATAGGGACCGAGAGGAGGAATTAGTTTTGGTCTCCTGATGAAATTAAGTTTCCCGTGTTCGCCCCGAACACCCAACTTAATTTCATCAATAATAATTCATTCCACTAAAGAATTATTATTGAACTACCGCACCAATCCCAAATTATATTTTGGGCTCCTTCTTATCATGAGTGTGTTAATCTCCTTGTGTATAAGATGTCGAATGTCCACTAATTAAATGAGTTACTGACAACTCACTATAATTAATATCTTAGTCAAAGAGTAGTACCACTCAACCTTATTGTCATGTCGGACTAAGTCCACCTGCAGGGTTTACATGACAATCCTTATGAGCTCCTCTTGGGGACATTATCAACCTAGATCACTAGGACACAGTTTCCTTCTATAATCAATAACACACACTATAAGTAATATTATTTCCTAACTTATCGGGCTTATTGATTTATCGAACTAAATCGCACCCTTTGATAAGTTAACGAAATAAATATTAGATATATGTGCTTGTTATTATATTAGGATTAAGAGCACACACTTCCATAATAACAAAGGTCTTGTTCTTTTATTTAGTCAGTATAAAAGAACTTACCTTAAATGGTCCAACTCAATACACTCTAAGTATATTAGTGTAATTTTATAGTCAAGATAAACCAATACCAAATTACACTACGATTATTCCAATGGTTTGTTCCTATCCATCTTAGTCGTGAGCAACTGTTTATAATTTATAAAGAATTGATAACATGATCTTCTGTGTGTGACACCACACACCATGTTATCTACAATATAAATTAAATGAACAACTACACTTAGCATAAATGTAGATATTTGACCAATGTGATTCTTTATTTCTAAATGAATGTTTTATACAAAAAGCTAAACTTTTACTATACACTCTAACAATCTCCCACTTATATTAAAAGACTATGCTGTCATATACCTTGTCATAAATCTGATTCCCAAACCTTCAACATGTCCATCAAAAGCTCTTACCTTAAGGACCTTAGTGAAAGGATATCTCATGTTATCATCTGATGCAATCTAGGCGGCAACAACTTCTTCTCGTTATACGATGCTCGTATTGGGTGATACTTGCACTTTATGTGTTTACTTGTCTTATGAGCTCATGGTTCCTTTGGGTTTGCTACTGCACCAAATAATTTTGGGCAAACCAGGAATCATATCTAAGTCAATCTTGAAGTATCTGAGCCATATAGTTTTTATGACTGTCTCAGAGGCTGCCACATACTCAGCTTCTACAGTGGAGCCCGAAAAAGTACTTATGCTTATCACTCCTTCATAGTTATCACTCCTCCGAAGAAGCTCGCACGGGTGGGGGAATTAGAAGGCTGAGCTTTAACTACTGAATCCATTGTGTGTGTGTGTGTTTTGTGTTAGTTTCAATTAAATCTATAATAATACTTTCGATGAGATCAGACTTAAGTCAAGTCAGGCTTCAATAAAATTAGACTTCAATGAGATCTTTAAATAGAGGATTCAGTAAAGTCGAGCTTCAACGAGATCATCAAAGACGTGGAGAGATTAAGGAGGATGTTAGAAGGGGAGTCAAGATGAACCTTGGCAAGATTCTCCGACGTTTAAGTTATAACTCGGAGAAGAAAAAAAGAAAAGAACGAACGGCGAAAACAAATATGAAAGAGAGTTAAAAAAAATGGAATTGTTTGTATTGATGCTACAGGAAGTTACCTAAATAGAGAGTGAAAAGATGACTTGATTCCCAAACGACACACCTCTTCTTTTTCTACCAAGAGACACTTCTTGGTGATTGGCACTTCAATAATCGTCATGCCGAATCCGAATTTCAAATTGAGGCAGATCAAACTCAGATGTGACTCATATGAACTTAACTTGAGGTCCTCTAGCGGAGACTAACTAGACCCGAGCTTGGTTTGACCTAGCTCGAGCTCAATTTGACTTGACTTTCAATTCATCTTGACTTTTGACTTGACTATGGCACATGATTCCGACTATCTCCATTATATCCAGGGGCGTAGCTACATAGGGCCAAGGGGGTGCGGCCACCCCCCCTGAAATTTAAGGAAAAAATTAATACAGTGAAATTATTAAAAAATAATTTAATTATAAATTCTAAAAATATCAAAAAAAAATTTTTTACAAATTGTTCAATTAAAACAAATAAGAGAATCTAAACTTTTTTTTTTCTTCTCTCAGCCAATTTTTTTCTTTCTCTCGATATTTTTTTCTCTCCCATTGTCTGTACTTTTTCCCCTCTCCCTTCCCATTAGAGCTGTCAGACGGGTCAACCCATGGCGGGGCGGGTCGGCCCGTGACGGGCTAACCATTTGGCGGGGCGGGGCGGGCCAACCCGTCAACTTAGCGGGTTGGGAAATTTCCAACCCAACCCATTCTAAGGCGGGTTGCGGGTTTGGCGGGCCAACCCGCGGGCCCATCAAATTTTTTAAAAAAAATTAAAAACCATTTCATATCTTCAACATTTTACTTCGAAAAAGTTTTCTACAATTAAAAATATACATAAACATGTATTTTAATTATAAATGAACACAAACGAGTACTTATGTTAGATGAAAAATACTATTTTTATTTCAAAATTATAACAAAGAAAGATAATAAATTGGCCTAAAACTTAACTTACATATGTTTTTCAACCCACGGGCCAACCCAAGCCCAAGCGGGCCGACCCGCGCGGGTCGCGGGCCTAGGCGGGTCGGCCCACGGCGGACTTGGGTTAATAAAATTCCAACCCAACCCGCTTAAATTGTTTGGCGGGGCGGGCCAACCCGACGGGCCCAACCCAAATTGACGGCTCTACTTCCCATATTTTCTTCTTCCTTCTAATCCCCTTTCCTTTTTTCACTCCCGTGGTCGTCTTCCTCTTATAATCCCCTTATTATTCTTTCCCTTTCCCTAATCCTAATTTTACCCTCAACATCCTCCGCCGCACATTGATGTCGTTGTCGCCCATGTTATCGTCGAACGCCGCTATCACTAGCACTGATATCTTTTGCTGCCAACGTTGTCATCGTCGCTTCACTGATACTCCACAGCAAATACTTTTTGATTAAGGTAAAGTTTTCTTGCTTTATTTCTTTCGATTATGAATTTAAGTGTTGGAAAAATATATAATGTTAATTTTTCATATATTTATATTTTTGTTTGCTAGTCAAGCATTGTTTGATTTGTTATATGAAGGTGATTAATTTATGAGCCTTCAAAAATTTGATCAATTAAATCATATCATTTATTGCAACTCATCATATAATTCACTACAAGAAAACTCACAATTAGCGATGAAATTTAATTTCTGTGCTAATTAGAAATCAAAATAAATTATGGTCACTAATTTAGCAACAAACTAAGTTTCTGTTGCTATTTTAGTGATTGAATTAAGTTTCCATCATTAATTAATTTTCTAATTAAGATTTTTATTCTCGATTTTTCTTCCCAGCGCCCTAAAATCTTCCTCTTTAATCGACCACCTCTCCAATATCTAGCACGTTCCTCTCCTCTCCTCTTCGATCTCTAGCACCAGTATGCATCGTCCCATCGGTATGCTCGATCTTCTCCCCTTCCCTCTCCTCTCTTAGAGATAGCTTGGCAGCGACGTCACAGGGAGAGATCTCGCTTTGGTCGTGACCTCGCTGTGAGGTTTTGCCTGGGCTACGGCCTTGAAGCGAGGTGGCGAGATCAAGCATGACCTCAACAACGTGCCATGGTTAGCTTGAATTCGCCCCCCCCCCCCCCCCTGATTGTAAATTCTGGCTACGCCACTGATTATATCAAGGGTAATGAGATAAATTCAAACTATTTTCCTATCACATAATAATCCATGCAAGTGTTCAATTCTCACGTAGGTTACATATACGTCGATTGAACTACTAGTGAAGTTGAGATATCATGGCAGGCACCATTACACTTTCTAGATTTATCTGGTAGGTGGAATATGGGGATAAATCGTTTATCTCAAGGTTAATCGAAGGGTAATATATGTTTGTGTGTGTGTGCGCGAGCGGACCCAGGTATGATGTGACAGTCAAAGTCAAGATGATATGGTGATCAAAGTCAATGGGAGGTGGCAGCCAACGTGTCACTGTTGCTTCTCACCCAATGCCAAGGAAGGCCCTTGGTAGGAGGGTAACTGGCCCAAGAGTTGGTCGGACTCGAGGTACCTAGTGTTTCACTCCTATGCTAAGACATCTAGTATATAGTAGGTTAGCCATGAGCTGATCGGGTCTAATATATGGCCCATCTGTAATGATGCCGGTTGTATTTACATTCGACTAGACTCAGGGGATCTATCTTCTCATTCTCAGAGCACATATGGTTAGTCAGCCCTAAAGCTGGTCAAATTGCCAGGATGGGCAGCTTCACTCATTACCTAGATACACAGAACAAGTCCCCTTGGGATGGCCTAGTGGCTAGTGCATGAGGTACTACCATCATGAGGTACTACCATCATGAGGTCTGGGGTTCAAATCTCGGCATAGCTGAGGTAAATGTCTCTCTCATGCGCTTGTCACTATTCCAAAGGCTAGTAGCTACCTGTGATTTACCTCCTTCATATTGGCCTTGGGACGGGTTGGCAGAGGTGCTGGTGGAGAGCGTAGTCGCCTTTTGCCACCATAGATACACAGAACAAATCCGACCAACCTTAACGTGCATGTCGAGCATAACACATCGGTCGAGCATACGAGATATTGTGCCCCACTGCTACCGTATGACTCTTAGTATATAGCTGGTCGACCCAACATCTAATCGAGCCTACGGGCCTTTCACTCATGAGCAAGCCCTCTTTCATACAACCGGTCGATAACAACGCCGATCAGTTTTATACAGCTTAACACTGTTGGAGTGTATACTAAAAGCCTAGCTTTTGTATAAACATTTATAAGAATCACATTGGTCAAGTGTCTACATTTATATATACCAAATGTAGATATTCAATTAATTTATATTGTAGATAACATAGTGTGTGGTGTCACACACAGAAGATCGTGTTATCGGTTCTTTATAAATTATAAACAGTAGCTCACAACCAAGATGGAAAGGAACAAACCATTGGAAGGTTGTAGTGTAATTAAGTATTAGTTTATCTTAACTATATAATTACACTAGTACACTTAGAGTGTATTGAGTAGGACCATTAGAGGTCGTTTCTTTTTATACTGACTTTATAAAGGAATAAAGACCTCAGTTATTATAGAAGTGTGTGCTCTTAATCCTAATATAATAACAATTACATATATTTGATATTTATTTCTTTAATTTATCAATGGGTGAGATTTAATTTGATAAATCAATAAGCCCGATAAGTTGGAAAATGATATCACTTATAGTGTGTGTTGTTGATTATTGAAGGAAACTGTGTCCTAGTGATCTAGGTTGATAATGTCCCCAAGAGGAGCTCATAAGAATTGTCATGTTAAACCCTACAAGTGGACTTAGTCCGACATGACGATAAGGTTGAGTGGTACTACTCTTGGAACTAAGATATTAATTAAGTGAGTTGTCAGTAACTCATTTAATTAGTGGACATTCGACATCTTAAACACAGGGAGATTAACACACTCATAATAAGAAGGAGCCCAAAATGTAATTTGGGATTGGTGCGGTAGTTCAATAATAATTCTTTAGTGGTATGAATTATTATTGATGAAGTTAAGTTGTGTGTTCGGGACGAACACGGGAAGCTTAATTTCATCGGGAGACCAAAACCAATTCCTCCTCTCGGTCTCTATCGTAGCCTCTTGTATATATAGATTTATACCCACCACATACCCACATCTTACCCACCTTTATACCCATCCTATTGGGGCTAGCAAAGCAAACTTGGAACCCAAGCTTGGGTCGGCCAAGTAAATAGGGTGAGTTGAGTTGGTGTGGCCAGCCCTAGCTTGAACCCAAGCTTAGTGTGGTCGGCCACATCACATTAAAAGGGATTTTATTTTTAATCTTTTCTTAATGTGGATATCATGATTTTTAAAGAGAGTTTAAAATTTAAATATTTCCTTTTATAGCTTTCTACAAAAGATTAAGAAAAGATTTGGAAACTTTCCTTATTTGTAGATTGGAAGGTGGATTTTAATTTTAAGAAAACTTTCCTTTTTTAACCATGTTCTTGATTTAAAAGAGAGTTTAAAAATTAAATATTTCTTTTATAAGTTTCTACAAAAGATTAAGAAAAGATTTAATATCTTTTCTTATTTGTAGATTGAAAGGAGATTTTAATTTTTAGAGATAACTTTCCTTTTTGAAAATTATCCACATGTTTAAAAGAAAGATTTTAATTTATAAAAATTCCTTTTTATAATCCACCATGAAGGGAAAAATTATTGGAGAAATTTTTTATAAATTTTCGGAAACAAATTAGGAAGTTTTAATTCTTGTGTTAATTAAAACTCTCCTTGTTTTGGGGATTAAAGTGGCTGACCATTACAATTATGAAAAGGATTTTAATTTTAATTAATTAAATGTTCCTTTTCATGGTAAAGTAATAAGGAAGTTTTTATTTAAATTTTCCTTATTTGCCAAGACCAAGGATTATAAAAGAGGGGGTAGAGGTGCCTTCATGGGTGCTAACTCTATTCTTTTCTTCCTCTCTTTTTCTCCTTGGTTTGGCCGATCCTGGAGGTTTTCCCTCTCCTCTTCTATTCTTCTTTAGTGGCCGGTTTTATCCTCTCTTGGAGCTCTTAATGGTGGTCGGTTCTAGCTAAGAGAAGAAGGAGAGAAAGGAGGTTTTATTTCTTACATCCCTTGGAACTTGGTGGTGGTGGCTGGACCTCTACTTCTCTTGGAGAATTGTGGTGGCTGAATCTTGCTTGGAGAAGAAGGTGGCTTAGGTGGATTCTCATCTCAGTATATCGTTGCCCACACAACGTCCGGAATAAGAAGAGGAATACGGTAGAAGATTAAGAGGTTATTTGCTTACAAAGAAAGGTACAACTAGTAATTATTTTCCGCATCATACTAGTTTTCTTTGTATAGTTATTTTTGGAAATACCAAACACAAGAGGCATATAATTTTAGAGTTTTCGGATTTGTTTCGAAGTTGTGTTTTTTTTTCTTTTATTTTTCAAATTTGTGATTCGATTGTTCTTTTTGGTTAACCTAGAGTTATTTAAGGAAATTAAATATTAACTTTCCTTAAAAGGCTTTGTCTAGGCGGTGGTGGTTGCTCCCATATCCAAGAAGGTCATATGCCTCGCCATGTAGTCCTGTAAGTTAATTTTGGAAATTAATATTTAATGGAATTAATAACATAGGTGAATTTGAATCAATAGTGTTAAGTTCCGCTTGTGATTCAAATCTAAACCATTAAAAACAAATAAGTTAAATTTGGAACCAATGATGTTAAGTTCCGTCTGCGATTCCTAATTTAACTTCTAAAGAATACAATAAGTTATTTAATGAAAGGTTCGACACTTGTACAAAAAATTTGTACAGTGGAGCCGGTACGGTTTTCCTAGAACTAACCAACAATTGGTATCAGAGCTAGGGTTTGCCTCTGCGTGTTTGGTTTTCAAATAGATTATGCACATGTCATACATAATTTAGGCAGGATAATAGTAGGATGTGCTAACTCTTTGGTTGCAGACTCCAATTATTATGGCATATAGATATTGTGTGTGATTGGACCCTTGGACATGTCAAGGGCATTATTTTGTGTGCATGATTGTATGTATCAAATACAGCAGGAGCTGTGTTATTTTTAGAATTTTATTTTTGTTCGATGTAGAATACATGTACATTCTTTTATGGAATATAGGATCGATGTATGTAAAATTCTATATTTATCGCGGATCGTATCCTTGCGAGGCGTGGTGCTATCGGAGGACCAGAGGCGCAGCGGAATAAGAAGTAAGATAGATGTGACAACTCGACCCGATGGCGGTGGTTAAAGATGGCAACAGCTAGGGTTGGAGCACACGGAGGACAGTGATGAAAATGCCATAATAGTTGGAAAATTAATTTTCAAATTTATTGCTTTTATTTACTGTGTGTGTGCATGTGTTATATGCTAGCATAGGTTAAAATTCCTCATTTTAAATAACTAAGTGGGAGATGGATTAGTATATAAATCCCACGGTCTCTATTACTAGTTTGTAAGTGATGCAACAAGCTTGCGTGTTGGCTCTGAGTGCCTCCCTCCACAACGGATGAGTTTGTTTGCGGATCACTAGATCAAACTTCCTTAATGGATGGTTATAGGAAATTATTTAGGATGTGTGTGATCTTCTCCAACTGAAGGGGCACAATTCTATTTAATGGACTTAGTATCAAAGTAATGGTATACACTTATATGCATCTAATAGTATCATCCCCAACGGAGTCATTGCTATTACTTGTGTGATCAAAAGGAAATCAACTATTAATTTGTCATAAAACTAGGTTGACAAGATAATAAAATTAATGGGTTAAAACCTCTCTTACAAATGATTGATTTTGTATACGTTCTCACGAACATGGCATACAAAATTAATGGTGTTTGAGATAATTTTATTTGTCATAAAGTTAGGTTAACAAGATAATTAATGGGTAAAACCCTCCTCTTACAAATGTTGATTTTGTATACGTCCACACTAACATGACATGCAAAATTCACAATGTTTTGAGGTGTTGGTAAATTTAAATAGTATTGTTAGAGGAATCAATATTATTTTAAATTTAGAGTCTTGACCAAATATTTGATTAAAGACAGACCAACTATTAATTTTATTTGTCATAAGTTGACAAAATAATAAAATTAATGGATAAAATCTCCTTTTAGAATTTGTATACGTCCACATTATCGTGGCATACAAAATTCACGGGGATTTTGAGATGTTGGTCTTGACCAAATATTTTTGTGATTCTTAGGATTTCAAATGTTAACCAATCCCCTAGTTATTATACTATAGAATAGACTTAGTAGTCCCAATTGTAATGATTGGAAATAGGACTTGGACATTAAGGTAGACTGTCTTCTTAGAACTAAGAACAATTTAGGTGTATTTTATTCATTATTTGTAACATGTTTAGTGGAGTTATCTACCGGTACCTGGCGTGTAGATACGGGAACCACTGATCATGTCTGCAATTTATTGCAGGGTTCCAGGAAACCCGACAACTATATGAAAAGGAAAACACCGTCTACATGGGCACTACTGCAAAAGTAGCAGCTGTTGCAGCGGGAGATATTTATCCTCTGATAGGAATAAAATATGGATTTTCAGAAATTGTCTTTACGTACTAAGTTTAGAAAGAACCTGATTTCGGTTTCTAAATAGATATTCTGTCTATTTTGATAACAAACTTGTTATCAAGAAAAATAGGGAAGTTATCTATTCTGGTACGTTGGTTGACCATTTATAATCCAATAACTTCCACGATGCAATAAATGAAAATTAATAACATATTTTCTAAATAAGAGAAAGTAACCTTCGAAAATGAACCAATCATATTTTTGGCATCTAAGGCTAGGTTATATTAACTTGAGTAGAATTCAAAGGATAATAACCAATGAACTCTTGGGTTCATTGGTAGTGGAAATCTTTCCAACCTGCGAATCTTATTTGGAAGGAAAAATAACCAAGAAGCTTTTAAGTATAAGGGGTAATAGAGCCAAAGATATGATGGAATTGGTTCATTCTGATTAGTGAAGACTTTTGACTATCTAGGCAAGATGTTGTTTCGAATATTTCGTCTCTTTTATAGATGACTATTCGAGATAAGAATACATTTACTTGACGTACCGCAAGTCTAAGTGCTTTGATTAGTTCAAAGAGTACTAGCCTAATGTGGAGTAACGTCAAGGTAAAAGTATCAAGACACTACGGTTAGATCGTAGTGGCGAGCACCTCTTAGGAGAGTTTAGGAGTCACTTATCAGAAGTCGGGACTCAATCCCAACTAATTACACCTGGTACACCCCGACAGAATGGTGTAGTAGAAAGAAGGTATAAGGCTCTTATGGAATAATTAGATAGATGATGAGTTATTCAGAAAATTACCAAATTCATTTTAAGGATATACACTGGAAACGGAAGTGAACATAGTACCTTCTAAGTCAGAACTCTCTACTCCTATAGAATTGCAGAATGGGTGTAAGCCTAGTCTGAAGCATATTCGGATTTGGGTGGTCTAGCACATGAGAGACACTGATAAGTTGAACATAAGTTCACTTGTTTGTGAGTTATCCTACAAAAACGAAAAGAAGTTTATAGTCCTTAAAATCGGAAGGTCATTGTTGACATCAATGCCCGATTTTAGAAAAGGACTATACTATGAACCACAAGCCCATGAGTAAAAAAAATTGTTCTTAAGGAAATTAAAGGACACGTCTAATCTAGTACCAACTGTACAAGATGAAATATCACAAGAAACTGCAACACGCATCACAAATGATACACAATTACAGAAAGTGTCTCGTTATAGTGGGAAGGTTGTTAGGCAACCTAAAATATTCATGTTTTGGGAGAGTCTTTGGATTTGATCCCTGGTGGACATGAACCTGATCCCCGGACATATGACGAAGCACTCCAAGATAAAGATGCAGCATCTTTGCAAAGGGTAATAAATACAGTATTAGAATATATGTATTCTAATAGAGTCTGGGAGCTTATAAAATCATCAAATGGTGTAAAAGTCATTGGGTGAAAATAAGTCTACAATAAGAAAAGAGGGATAGAGAGGAAGGTAGAAACTTTCAAAGCAAGGCTTGATGAAAAAGGAAACTTTTCATCAGTAGTCATGCTTAAGTCTATCCGGATTCTTTTAGCTATGAGATTTAGCAAGTTGATGTCAAGACAGCTTTCCTTAATGGGATTCTTGAAGAAAACATCCATATATAGCAACCAGAAGGGTTCATTGCAAAGAGCAAAAGAGCATCTTGTGTGTAATCTCAATCAGTCTATGGACTGAAGTAAAGCTTCAAGTTCTTGGAACATCCGGTTTAATAAAGTAATCCAGACCTATGGATTTATTTAATAACCGAATGAGTCTTGTGTATACAAGAAGTGTGATGGAAACGTGGTGGTATTTCTTGTATTATACGTAGATAATATTTTTTTGGTAGTTAGAAACAATATCAAAGTGTTGTCAGAAGTAAGGGTATGGTTGTCCAAACAATTCAATATAAAGGACTTGGGAGAATGCATATATTCTTGGGATCACAAGAAAAGAATATTTTACTTATCCCAAGCTTCATATATCGAAACAATCCTTGCTCGTTTTAAGCATGCAAAACTCCAAGAAAGGTTTCTTACCTTTTCAGCATGGAGTAGCTTTATCTAAAGACATGTCTCCGAAGACATCAAAGGATATAAAGGAAATGAAGGCAGTTCCTTATGCTTCGGCTGTCGGAAGCCTAATGTATGCTATGCACGAGATCAGAAATCTATTTTGCCGAGGGCATAGTTAGCAGATATCAAAATAACCCTGGACAAGGACATTGGACTGCGGTAAAGCATATATTGAAGTACCTTAGAGCAACTTGAGATTATATGCTAGCTTACAAGGCAGATAATTTGGTCCCTATGGGTTGCACGGATTTTGACTTCCAATCGGATATGGATAATAGTAAGTCAACCTCGGGATTTTTTTGTTTACTTTAGGAGGTGAAGTCATAACTATGGAAGAGTGATAAGCAAAGGTGTTTTTTCGGACTCCCTCACGTACTCCAAATACATCAGAATCATCAAGTGCACATATTGACTCTTCTAATTCTAAGACAACTGTTGATATAGATGATAGAGAAATTCGATCTCGTCCAATGGGACAGAAGACAGCAAAGAGGAAAGGCAAAGAAAGAGTACGCATGATTGATGAATTGAATCAGGCTATGCAACAATCAATAGCACATTTGGAAGAGTATAATAACAATAAGAAAGTTGATCAACTCATCCAAGCACATCAACTCCTCGTAAAGGATGCACGAGCCATGACAGATGAACAACTTCAAAATCATCTAGCGATATGTGAACAACTGAAGAAAAAATTAAACATGTAGTTAATTTCTATAGTTTATTTTATCCGTTTCATGTTTATTTTATTAATTGTAGTTTATCGTTATGTATTTTATTAATTTAATATGATTTGTATCTCTGTATTTTAATTTTAAATTTATAAAATATTTATATTTGTATGAACTTAAATTTATATGTCTTCTATTGTATTTTTCTTAAAATTAAATATAAGTTAATTAAATGGTCGTGGGTCCCATACATATTTAGTTGGTGAGATATTTGATTGTGAAATTGAGGATATTTGAGAGTGAATATTTGATGGGTGAGACCTATAAATAATTTGATTGATGGAATATTTCATTATGTAAGTTGAGATATTTAAATAATAAAATATTTAAAGAATAAAATGAAAATAGAATCATAAATATTTGAAAGAAATATCCTTAGTCGAATGTCCTAATATATCTGAAATATTTTTAATTTTGACAAACGAAAAAGCATGTTTAAGTTCACGTTACCTGCTTTTCCTCGTGCAATTATTCTTCCATAATTTTTTCTTACCACCAAGAATCTTCTCTCTTCCTCTGCTCTCCTCTGGAAGACAACGACAGCGTAGCTCCGGTGCGGAATCTCTTCATAAGAACCATTGATCCGCAAGGAGAGTTTACAGAGACCGCGATCGAGCGCGCCGTGGACAATGGAAGTGGTAAACAAGTACGTCTCCCTCAAGCACCACGTCAACGGCTACCCGTCGGAATCCGACTTCGAGCTCGCCACCACGCCGCTGCAGCCCGCCCCCGGATCCGGCGAAGTCATCGTCAAGAACCTTTACCTCTCCATCGACCCCTACCAGCTCAACCGCATGAAGCGCTACAGTTCGTCTCACACGACCTGCCCCGCCGCCGCCCAAATCGAGCCCGGGCAGGCACGCGTTGCGTGGCCACTAACTAGTCGCTCAGGTAACGCTTTCGTCGCCTGGTCTCAGCTCACGACTTCGCTCTTCTTGTTGCAGAGGATCAATGCGAACGGGGTGGGGAGGGTTGTGTCCTCGGGGAGGGCGGAGCTGGAGGAGGGTGATGTGGTGGCCGGAATGCTGGGGTGGGAGCAATACACGGTGGTCCGGCCGGGGACCGTCTTGATGAAGGTGGACGCGAAGGATCTCCCTCTTTCGTGCTACGCCAGCGTTTTGGGTGAGTACTCTCTCGATCTGCACCATATTAAAGAACACAAGAAGGATGCGCCGAATTTGTTGACGACTGCTACAGGAACGAGTGGGTTGACAGCGTTCGCCGGTTTCTACGACGTTTGCAAGCCCAAGAAGGGGGAGAAGGTCTTCGTCTCGGCGGCGTCGGGTTCAGTCGGGAGCTTGGTCGGCCAGTACGCCAAACTCTCAGGCTGTTATGTCGTCGGATGCGCCGGGAGCAAGCAAAAGGTGGATCTGCTAAAAGGCAAGCTAGGATTCGACGACGCGTTCAACTACAAGGAAGAAGCCGATCTCAAGTCTGCTCTGAGAAGGTACCTCCAATTCACAATTAACGGCCGGCCGATTGATTCCCGGTGCATGTGAAACTTAGGATGCTCTGTTTTCGCAACAGGTACTTCCCCGAAGGAATCGACATCTACTTCGACAACGTCGGCGCCGCCATGTTGGAGGCAGCAGTGGCCAACATGAACTCGTTCGGCAGGGTGGCAATGTGCGGGGCGATATCGGAGTACACGAACGCCGGCGAGAGAGCGGCGCCGGACCTGATTGATATAATCTACAAGCGCATCACGCTGCGTGGGTTCTTGGTCTTGGACCACCTCCACTTGCATGAACAGTTCTCGGCCGCCACCTCGGACCACCTTCGCCGTGGCAGAATGATTTCGCTAGAAGACGTATCCGTCGGCATCGAGAGCGTGCCGACGGCATTTGTGGGGCTCTTCAGAGGTGATAACGTAGGGAAGAAGCTCGTACGGGTGGGTGAATTAGAAGGCTGAGCATCAACTACTGAAAATCCATGTGTGTGTTGTTTTAATTTCAATTAAATATATAATAATACTTTCGATGGAACGTCATTCAATTTCCGCATATGTCCGCCATAAATTCAGAACATTTTCCTATCATATAATAATCCACTCTAGATTTAATTTCAGAACACGCCTATGACTATTGAATAGTCATGAAGATGGAGCGCCAGAGCTTTTTCTGGATTTACTCATGGATGTATGGTATTAAAAAAATAATAAATTGTCTCCACCAGATTGGCACATTTTTTATCATCTAGTCCCCTAATTGATTGTCTCGCTACAGCATAGGGTTTGTTTTCACTTACAAGCTACAGCGCAAGGTTTGTTTTCGCTTTCAAGCTACAGCGTAAGGTTTGTTTTTACTTTCAATTTTCTGTAGGAGCACTGATAGAAAAGGAAAAGGAAAAGGAAAAAGAAAAGGAAAAAAAGGAAAAAAATTTAAGTAAAAATTTAAGGATAAATACATAAAGTCATGGTTCATTATTTTATTTTTTATCGACCTTATCACTTTATATGTCTATTCTTAAAATTTTTTTTTGAATTTTTTTTTCCTTGAGCATATCATTTTTCTTTCTGTAACTCCAGAGGCCCAAGCAGATTTTCTATAACTTTAAAGGTCAATGTAGACTCGACTATTCCTTGTCATCGTCGGTCGAGTGTAATCTATCTTGTAACGTATCATAATTATATTATAAGATTAATTATTTTATTTAGTTTAATTTTAAACTTGTAATGTAATGTAATCTGGATTACAAAAGATAGTAAAGTTTTGTAATCTGAATTACAAAGTAAATAATATGTAATCCGATTACTTTACGAGGTCATTGTTTAATCAAAATTTAAATGTCAAATATACCCATAGTTCATCGCAGTCGCCGCCCATTACCGTCGGCCGCCGTCGGTCGCCGCCATTACCGCCGCTGGTTGTCGGTTGCTAACGGCCGGTGGTGGCCACCGTTGGTTGCCGCAAACTCCGACAAAGGTGCGGCGATCGTCGGTAAAGGTCGTAGGATATTTTTATTATTTTATAATAACACGAATTACATTTCCTATAAAAAATAATGAACACTGATCCTGTCGGGAAGCTGAGAAAACGAACCTGCCGGTGTGACGTGTCTGGAAGGTTGACCGCATCCTCATGACCCAGTGGTGAGCTGTCTTCTGCGTTGACCAGGCTGTCAGAAGTCCTCTGGTCAACAACACTTGCAGCCAGCGATCGGGTTGCCCCGATCCCTGGTACCTCAATACTCGAGGTGGGTCCCGCGAACATATGAGCAGCCAGATAATAATAGAGAAATAAATGCATGAATAAGGAGTACGAGAACGCACCCTGGCCCCGGGGGGGCGCACTCGGATGGATGGGTGAGCTGGTCGAGATACTGACTGAGTCGTCGTGACCATGAATGGTAGATAAATGCCCCTCAGGTGAGTAGCTGGCTCCGATGGCTCGGAGCCAGACGCGATATGGATCCGCAGGACGACGCACTGTCCGACTATAGCCTCGACTCGCAGGCCGGAATGCAACAACGGCATGAAGGCCGAACACTCCATCGGCTCGTAGGCCTGGATACAATAACGGCACGAAGGCCGACCAGACTCTCGACTCGCAGGCCGACACACGGCACGCAGGTCGGGTAATACTAATAACAAACATAATAACGATGTAAATAGAGAAGCACAGCTGCTCGATGGTCGGAACCAAATCGGCTTACCGACTGAGCACCCTCTCGGCTCGCAAGCCGGCGAGGATAAATATTATAAAGGCTGCGACGACCCAGAAGGTGACGGCATCCACTAGAGACGACGACTGCCAGCGGTGAACGTGGCCGTGGGAGGGGGCAGTAGTGACTGCCAGTGCAAGGAGTTGGCTGCCGCATGCGAAGGCGGCTGGACGCGGCGACGGAGGTCGCTGGACGCGGCGACGGAGGCCGCTGGACGCGGCGACGGAGGCCGCTGGACACGGCGACGGAGGCCGCTGGACACGGCGACGGAGGCCGCTGGACGCGGCGACGAGGGCCGCTGGATGCAGCGTCAGTGTACGCGGCAACGATGGAGGTGTGCCACCATCGCCGGTGACGTGTGCGATCGGCGACGTCGCTGGTCTCTCCATGGCGGCAGATCAGAGTTCGTCCGATGATGGCTTCGAGCGGAGGATAAAAGAGAGCCCTGGCAGGAGGCCCCTGCCAGCGAGAGGAGAGGGAGAGAGGAGGGAGGCGGCTCGCTGGTGGCGAGGGAGAAGCGGCGGCGGCTGTGCCTCCCTTGCATCGTGGTGGCGGCGAAGAAGCAAAGACACGAAGCGGTCGCCCGGTAGTGGCGTCGCGGTGAGGAGAAGAGAAGAGGAGCGTCGGTGACGAGGGAGAGGGAGGGAAGTTGTCTGGCGTCGGCGTCGGCTTCCTGCGCGAGAGGGCTAGCGGCGGCCACCTAGAACCACGAAACCCCCCCCCCCCCCCTCCTTTTTGCATCATGGTGAACCCTAAAGCCCTCATCCTTCCAAATGACAAAAATGGCTCCCTCTTTCTTCTTAATTCTTCCCAAGCCCCCAAAGTTATATCCACATCACAAGCCTCCCCTTCAAGTCTAGTCGAAGGAGGCGCTAGTCCGACTGATTAGACAGTCTATCGCAAAGGGCTGAACCGCTCTCGATATTAAAGTCAAATTGATGAACTCGTTGTATACTGGTACACGAGCGAGCGCACGACTGCGAAGAGGCCGATCAGGCGGTCGGCAGGATGTCGATCGGATGAATAGATGTCGGGCGGACGATGCTAAGCGGACGCCTCACCCGTGAACTGAACGGAAGCGTAGCCCGGGAAATAGAGGCGCACAGATGCGAAAGTCTTTAGCTGAGCGGGCATAGAGCCCGTGAGATATTATGGCCCGAAACCAGCGGAGATACTCTCGTTCACGACCATTGGAGATAGTTCGACCCCGAACGGGGGAGATAAGCTGCTCTGATGCACCGTGACCAATGAAGACATCTCTACCCTGACATGTGAGATATGAGATCCGATATGATGGTCCGAGACCAGCGAAGAGTGCTCAACCCCGAACGGGGGAGATAAATGCTAGTGAATACTGCTCGACCCCGAACGGGGGAGATAGATGTTCGCCAAGAATGCTCGACCCCGAACGGGGGAGATAAAATATATGATAGTGTCAATCGCTCGACCTCGAACGGGGGAGATAGAATATCTAATAAGCTGGTCCGAGACCAGTGATGACCGCTCGACCCCGAACGGGGGAGATAGAAGATCTGATAAGCTGGTCCGAGACCAGTGAAGACACTCCACCCCGAACGGGAGAGATAGAAGATCCGATAAGATGGTCCGAGACCAGTGAAGACACTCGACCCCGAACGGGGGAGATAGAAGATCTGATAAGCTGGTCCGAGACTAGTGAAGACACTCGACCCCGAACGGGGGAGATAAAATATCTAAAATTGGTCTGATATCAATGATAATCACTAGACCCCGAACGAGGGAGATAAAATATCTGATAAGCCGGTAACTCAACCCCGAACGGGGGAGATACACACTCTGATAAGCTCGACCCCGAATGGGGGAGAAAGGACATCCGAGGAATTGGTCCATTAAGTGGTCTTCAAGCCGGGATTTTTATAGTCGTCGGTCCGACTCTGGGATTTAACGTGGCCGCTCGACGGTCTTCAAGCTGGGATTTTTATAGTCGCCGATTCGACTCTGGGATTTAACGTCGACGTTCGACGGTCTTCAAGAAAGGATTTTAATAGTCGTCGGTTCGACTCTGGGATTTAACGTCCCCGCTCGACAGTCTTCAAGCTGGGATTTTTGGGCCCTATCACTTTATGTGTCTATTCTTAAATTTTTTTCTTGAGCATATCATTTTTCTTTCTGTAACTCCAAAGGCCCAAGCAGATTTTCTATAACTCTAAAGGCCAATGTAGACTCGACCGTTCCTTGCCGTCGTCGGTCGAGTGTAATATATCTTGTAACGTATCAGAATTATATTATAAGATTAATTATTTTATTTGGTTTAATTTTAAACTTGTAAAGTAATGTAATCTGGATTACAAAAGATAGTAAAGTTTTGTAATCTGAATTACAAAGTAAATAATATATAATCCGATTACTTTACGGGGTCACCGTTTAACCAAAATTTAAATGTCAAATATACCCTTAGTTCATCGCAGTCGCCGCCCACTACCGTCGGTCATCGCCATTGCCGCCGCCGGTTGTCGGTTGCCGACGGCCGGTGGTGGCCACCGTTGGTTGCCGCAAACTCCGACAAAGGTGCGGCGATCGTCGGTAGAGGTCGTAGGATATTTTTATTATTTTATAATAACACAAATTACATTCCTTATAAAAAATAATGAACACTGATCCTGTCGGGAAGCTGAGAAGACGGACCTGCCGGTGTGACGTGTCTGGAAGGTTGACCACATCCTCATGACCCAGTGGTGAGCTGTCTTCTGCGTTGACCAGGCTGTCAGAAGTCCTCTGGTCATCAACACCTGCAGCCAGCGACCGGGTTGCCCCGATCCCTGGTACCTCAATGCTCGAGGTGGGTCCCGCGAACATATGAGCAGCCAGATAATAATAGAGAAATAAATGCATGAATAAGGAGTACGAGAACGCACCCTGGGGGGGCGCCCTCGGATGGATGGGTGAGCTGGTTGAGATACTGACTGAGTCGTCGTGACGATGAATGGTAGATAAATGCCCCTCAAGTGAGTAGCTGGCTCCGATGGCTCGGAGCCAGACGCGATATGGATCCGCAGGACGACGCACTGTCCGACTACAGCCTCGACTCGCAGGCCGGAATGCAACAACGCACGAAGGCCGAACACTCCATCGGCTCGCAGGCCTGGATACAATAACGGCACGAAGGCAGACCAGACTCTCGGCTCGCAGGCCGACACACAGCACGCAGGCCGGGTAATACTAATAACAAACATAATAACGATGTAAATAGAGAAGCACAGCGGCTCGATGGTCGGAACCAAATCGGCTTACCGGCCGAGCACCCTCTCGGCTCGCAAGCCGGCGAGGATAAATACTATAAAGGCTGCGACGACCTAGAAGGTGACGGCATCCACTAGAGACGACGACTGCCAGCGGTGAACGTGGTCGTAGGAGGGGGCAGTAGTGACTGCCAGTGCAAGGAGGTGGCTACCACATGCGAAGGCGGTTGGACGCGGCGACTGAGGTCGCTGGACGCGGCGATGGAGGCCGCTTGACGCGACGACGAGGGCCGCTGGATGCAGCGTCAGCGTATGCGACGACGATGGAGGTGTGCGACCATTGCGTCGGAGTCGTCGGCTGATATTAGCATGGTTATGGCTGTGTGACAAAGGAGAAAGACGACCGGAGGCTGCCGACGAGAGGAGAGGAGAGGGAGAGAGGAGGGAGGCGGCTCGCCGGTGGCGAGGGAAAAGCGGCGGCGGCTGTGCCTCCCTTGCATCGTGGTGGCGGCGAAGAAGCAAAGACACGAAGCGGGCGCCCGGTAGCGGCGTCGCGGTGAGGAGAAGAGAAGAGGAGCGTCGGCGACGAGGGAGAGGGAGGGAAGTTGGCCGGCGTCGGCGTCAGCTTCCTGCGCGAGAGGGCTAGCGGCGGCCACCTAGAACCACGAAACCCCCCCCCCCTCCTTTTTGCATCGTGGTGAACAGTGCTTATAAGCACTGTTAACCCTAAAGCCCTCATCCTTCCAAATGACAAAAATGGCTCCCTCTTTCTTCTTAATTCTTCCCAAGCCCCCAAGGTTATATCCACATCACAAGCCTCCTCTTCAAGTCTAGTCGAAGGAGGCGCTAGTCCGACTGATTAGACAGTCTATCGCAAAGGGCTGAACCGCTCTCGATATTAAAGTCAAATTGTTGAACTCGTTGCATACTGGTACGCGAGCGAGCGCGCGACCGCGAAGAGACAGATCAGGAGGTCGGCAGGATGTCGATCGGATGAATAGATGTCGGGCGGGCGATGCTAAGCGGACGCCTCACCCGTGAACTGAACGGAAGCATAGCCCGGGAAATAGAGGCGCACGGATGCGAAAGTCTTTAGCTGAGCGGGCATAGAGCCCGTGAGATATTATGGCCCGAAACCAGCGGAGATACTCTCGTTCACGACCATTGGAGATAGTTCGACCCCGAACGGGGGAGATAAGCTGCTCTGATGCACCGTGACCAATGAAGACATCTCTACCCTGACAGGTGAGATCCGATATGATGGTCCGAGACCAGCGAAGTCTGCTCAACCCCGAACGGGGGAGATAAATGCTCATGAATACTGCTCGACCCCGAACGGGGGAGATAGATGTTCGCCAAGAATGCTCAACCCCGAACGGGGGAGATAAAATATATGATAGTGTCAATCGCTCGACCTCGAACGGGGTTGATAGAATATCTGATAAGCTGGTCCGAGACCAGTGACGACCGCTCGACCCCGAACGGGGGAGATAAAAGATCTGATAAGTTGGTCCGAGACCAGTTAAGACACTCGACCCCGAACGGGAGAGATAGAAAATCCGATAAGCTGGTCCGAGACCAGTGAAGACACTCGACCCCGAACGGGGGAGATAGAAGATCCGATAAGCTGGTCCGAGACCAGTGACTATCGCTCGACCCCGAACGGGGGAGATAGAAGATCTGATAAGCTGGTCCGAGACTAGTGAAGACACTCGACCCCGAACGGGGGAGATAAAATATCTAAAACTGGTCTGATATCAATGATAATCACTAGACCCCGAACGGGGGAGATAAAATATCTGATAAGTCGGTCACTCAACCCCGAACGGGGGAGATACACACTCTGATAAGCTCGACCCCGAATGGGGGAGAAAGGACATTCGAGGAATTGGTCCATGAAGTGGTCTTCAAGCCGAGATTTTTATAGTCGTCGGTCCGACTCTGGGATTTAACGTGGTCGTTCGACTGTTTTCAAGCCGGGATTTCTATAGTCGCCGGTTCGACTCTGGGATTTAACATCGATGTTCGACGGTCTTCAAGCAGGGATTTTAATAGTCACTGGTTCGACTCTAGGATTTAACGTCGCCGCTCGACGGTCTTCAAGCTGGGATTTTTATAGTCGCAGGTTCGACTCTCGGATTTAACGTCGCCGCTCGACGGTCTTCAAGCCAGGATTTTTATAGTCGCCGGTTCGACTCTAGGATTTAACGTCACCGCTCGACGGTCTTCAAACAGGGAATTTTTAAATCGCTGGTTCGACTTTGGGATTTAATGTCGCCGCTCGACGGTCTTCATGCCGGGATTTTTATAGTCGCCGGTTTGACTCTAGGATTTAACGTCTCCGCTTGATGGTCTTCAAACCGGGATTTTTATAGTCGCCGGTTCGACTCTGGGATTTAACGTCGCCGCTCGACGGTCTTCAAGCCGGGATTTTTATAGTCGCCGGTTGGACTCTGGGATTTAACGTCGCCGCTCGACGGTCTTCAAACATAACTTAAACCCGGCCGATCGGCTCGGTGTTTTCGATAATGAGCTCGCGGCTCGGATAACTTACGCCCGTGCGATCGGCACGGGGTCTTCGGCATCGAGCCGGGGGCTCGGATAATATACGCTCGGCCGATCGGCACGGGGTCTTCGACATCGAGCCGGGGGTTCGGATAATATACGCCCGGCCGATCGGCATCGGGGTCTTCGACATCGAGTCGGGGGCTCGGATAATATACGCCCGACCGATCGGTACAGGGTCTTCGACATCGAGTCGGTGGCTCGGATAATACACGCCCGGCCGATCGGCACGGGGTCTTCGACATCGAGCCGGAGGCTCGGATAATATACGCTAGGTCGATCGGCACGGGGTCTTTAACATCGAGCCAGGGGCTCGGATAATATACGCCCGGCCGATCGGCACGGGGTCTTCGACATCGAGCCGGGGGCTCGGATAATATACGCCCGGCCGACCGACATGGGGTCTTCGACATCAAGCCGGGGGCTTGGATAATATACGCCCGGCCAATCGACACGGGGTCTTCGACATCGAGCCAGGGGCTCTGATAATACACGCCCGGCCGATCGGAAATGGGGTCTTCGACATCGAGCCGCGGGCTCGGATAATACACGCTCGGCCGATCGGCACTGGGTCTTCGACATCGAGCCGGGGGCTCGGATAATATACGTCCGGCCGACTGGCACGGGGTCTTTGACATCGAACCAGGGGCTTAGATAATATACGCCCGGCCGATCGGCACGGGGTCTTCGACATCGAACCAGTGGCTCGGATAATACACGCCCGGCCGATCGGCACGGGGTCTTCGACATCGAACCAGTGGCTCGGATAATACACGCCCGGCCGATCGGCACGGGGTCTTCGACATCGAGCCGGGGGCTCGGATAATATACGCCCGACCGATTGACACGGGAGTCCTCGCTCGAGAATCTATGATAAATTTTATGACTGAAAGAGAATATAACTGAAAAACTGACCTGCCGACCAGCAGGGGATCTAACTCAATTTCTCGACTCCTGAATACCCGTGGAGTGAGGAGGATACGATATAATTGTCGAAACTCATCAAGACCATGAGGATGGCGAAACTTTTCGGGTCGTCCGTCTTCACGTTCCAGACTAGGTGTGTTCCCATAGACAGCGCCAATTTGATCCTGTTGGGAAGCTGAGAAGACGGACCTGCCGGCGTGACGTGTCTGGAAGGTTGACCGCATCCTCATAACCCAGTGGTGAGCTGTCTTCTGCGTTGACCAGGCTATCAAAAGTCCTCTGGTCAACAACACCTGCAGCCAGCGACCGGTTTGCCCCGATCCCAGGTACCTCGATGCTCGAGGTGGGTCCCGCGAACATATGAGCAGCCAGATATTAATAGAGAAATAAATGCATGAATAAGGAGTACGAGAACGTATCCTGGCCCTGGGGGCGCCCTCGGATGGATGGGTGAGCTGGTCGAGATACTGACCGAGTCGTCGTGACCATGAATGGTAGATAAATGTCCCTCAGGTGAGTAGCTGGCTCCGATGGCTCAGAGCCAGACGCGATATGGATCCGCAGGACGACGCACAGTCCGACTACAGCCTCGACTCGCTGGCCGGAATGCAACAACGGCACGAAGGCCGAACACTCCATCGGCTCGCAGGCCTGGATACAATAACGGCACGAAGGGCGACCACACTCTCGACTCGCAGACCGACACACGACACGCAGGCCGACACACGGCACGCAGGCCGGGTAATACTAATAACAAACATAATAATGATGTAAATAGAGAAGCACAGCGGCTCGAAGGCCTGAACCAAATCGGCTTACCGGCCGAGCACCCTCTCGGCTCACAAGGCGGCGAGGATAAATAGTATAAAGGCTGCGACGACCCAGAAGGTGACGGTATCCACTAGAGACGACGACTGCCAACGGTGAACGTGGTCGTAGGAGGGGGCAGTAGTGACTGCCAGTGTAAGGAGGTGGCTGCCGCATGCGAAGGCTGCTGGACGCGACGACGGAGGCCGCTGGACGCGGCGACGAGGGCCGTTGGATGCAGCATCAACATACGCAGCGACGATGGAGGTGTGCGACCATCGCCGGCGACGTGTGCGATCGGCGACGTTGCTGGTCTCTCCATGGCGGCAGATCAGAGTTCGTCCGATGATGGCTTCGCCCGAAGGATAAAAAAGAGCCCTGGTGGGAGGCCCCTACCGGCGAGAGGAGAGGTAGAGAGGAGGGAGGCGGCTCGCGCGGTGGCAAGGGAGAAGCGGTGGCGGCTGTGCCTCCCTTGCATCGTGGTGGCGGCGAAGAAGCAAAGACACGAAGCGGCCGCCCGGTAGCGGCGTCGCGGTGAGGAGAAGAGAAGAGGAGCGTCGGCGACGAGGGAGAGGGAGGGAAGTTGGCCGGCATCAGCGTCGGCTTCTTGCGCGAGAGGGCTAGTGGCGGCCACCTAGAACCACGAAACCCCCCCCCCCTCCTTTTTGCATCGTGGTGAACAGTGCTTATAAGCACTGTTAACCCTAAAGCCCTCATCCTTCCAAATGACACAAATGGCCCCCTCTTTCTTCTTAATTCTTCCCAAGCCCCCAAGGTTATATCCATATCACAAGTCTCCCCTTCAAGTCTAGTCGAAGAAGGTGCTAGTCCGACTAACTAGACAGTTATCGCAACGGGATGAACCGCTCTCGATATTAAAATCAAATTGCTGAACTCGTTGTATACTGGTACGCGAGCGATTGTCGAGCGCGCGACCGCGAAGAAGCCGATCAGGCGGTCGGTAGGATGTCGATCGGATGAATAGATGTCGGGCGGATGATGCTAAGCGGACGCCTCACCCGTGAACTGAACGGAAGCATAGCCCGGGAAATAGAGGCGCACGGATGCGAAAGTCTTTAGCTGAGCGGGCATAGAGCCCGTGAGATATTATGGCCCGAAACTAGCGGAGATACTCTCGTTCGCGACCATTGGAGATAGTTCGACCCCGAACGGGGGAGATAAGCTGCTCTGATGCACCGTGACCAATGAAGACATCTCTACCCTGACAGGTGAGATATGAGATCCGATATGATGGTCTGAGACCAGCGAAGAGTGCTCAACCCCGAACATGGGAAATAAATGCTCGTGAATACTGCTCGACCCCGAACGGGGGAGATAGATGTTCACCAAGAATGCTCAACCCCGAACGGGGGAGATAAAATATATGATAGTGTCAATCGCTCGACCTCGAACGGGGGAGATAGAATATCTGATAAGCTGGTCCGAGACCAGTGAAGACACTCGACCACGAACGGGAGAGATAGAAGATCCGATAAGCTGGTCCGAGACCAGTGAAGACACTCGACCCCGAACGGGGGAGATAGAAGATCCGATAAGCTGGTCCAAGACCAGTGACGATCGCTCTACCCCGAACGGGGGAGATAGAAGATCTGATAAGCTGGTCCGAGACTAGTGAAGACACTCGACCCCGAACGGGGGAGATAAAATATCTAAAACTGGTCTGATATCAATGATAATCACTAGACCCTGAACGGGGGAGATAAAATATCTGATAAGCCGGTCACTCAACCCCGAACGGGGGAGATACACACTCTGATAAGCTCGACCCCGAATGGGGGAGAAAGGACATCCAAGGAATTGGTCCATGAAGTGGTCTTCAAGCCGGGATTTTTATAGTCGTCGGTCCGACTCTGGGATTTAACGTGGCCACTCGACGGTCTTCAAGACGGGATTTTTATAGTCGTCGGTTCGACTCTGGGATTTAACGTCGACGTTCGACGGTCTTCAAGCCGTGATTTTAATAGTCGCCGGTTCGACTTTGGGATTTAACGTCGCCGCTCGACGGTCTTCAAGCCAAGATTTTAATAGTCGCCGGTTCGACTCTGGGATTTAACATCGCCGCTCAACGGTCTTCAAGCCGGGATTTTTATAGTCGTCGGTTCGACTCTGGGGTTTAAAGTCATCGCTCGACGGTCCTCAAACCGGGAATTTTATAATCGTCGGTTCGACTCTGGGATTTAACGTCGCCGCTTGACGATCTTTAAGCCGGGATTTTTATAGTCGCCGGTTCGGCTCTGGGATTTAACGTCGCCGCTCGACGGTCTTCAAGCCGGGATTTTTATAGTCGCCGGTTGGACACTAGGATTTAACGTTGCCGCTCGACGGTCTTCAAACATAACTCAAACCCGGCCGGGGTTTTCGATAATGAGCTCGCGGCTTGGATAACATACGCTCGGCCGATCGGTACGGGGTCTTCGACATCGAGCCGGGGCTCAGATAATATACGTCCGGTCGATCGGCACGGGGTCTTCGACATCGAGCCGGAGCTCGGATAATATACGCCCGACCGATCGGTACAGGGTCTTCGACATCGAGCTGGTGGCTCGGATAATACACGCCCGACCGATCGGCACGGGGTCTTCGACATCGAGCCGGTGGCTCGGATAATATACGCCAGGCCGATCGGCACTGGGTCTTCAACATCGAGCCGGGGGCTCGGATAATATACGCCCGGCCGATCGGCAAGGGGTCTTCAACATCGAGCCGGGGGCTCGGATAATATACGCCCGGCCGACCGGAACGGGGTCTTCGACATCGAGCCGGGGGCTCGGATAATACACGCCCGGCCGATCGGCATGTGGTCTTCGACATCGAGCCGGGGGCTCGAATAATACACGCTCGGCCGACCGGCACAGGGTCTTCGACATCGAGCCTGGGGCTCGGATAATATACGCCCGGCCGACCGGCACGGGGTCTTCGACATCGAGCTAGGGGCTCAGATAATATACGCCCGGCCGATCGGCATGGGGTCTTCGACATCGAACCAGTGGCTCGGATAATACACGCTCGATCGATCGACACGGGGTCTTTGAGCCGGGGGCTCGGATAATATACACCCGACCGATCGGCACGGGAGTCCTCGCTCGAGAAACTATGATAAATTTTATGACCGAAAGAGAATATAACTGAAAAACTGACCTGCCGACCAGCAAGGGATCTGACTCAATTTCTCGACTCCCGAATACTCGTGGAGTGAGGAGGATACGATATACTCGTCGAAACTCATCAAGGCCATGAGGATGGCAAAAATTTCCGTGTCGTCCGTCTTCACATTCCAGACCAGGTGTGTTCCCACAGATGGCGCCAATTTGATCCTGTCGGGAAGCTGAGAAAACGGACCTGTCGGCGTGACGTGTCTGGAAGGTTGATCGCATCCTCATGACCCAGTGGTGAGCTATCTTCTGCGTTGACCAGGCTATCAAAAGTCCTCTGGTCAACAACACCTGCAGCCAGCGACCGGGTTGCCCCGATCCCTGGTACCTCGATGCTCGAGGTGGGTCCCACGAACATATGAGCAGCCAGATAATAATAGAGAAATAAATGCATGAATAAGGAGTACGAGAACGTACCCTGGCCCCCAGGGGACGTCCTCGGATGGATGGGTGAGCTGGTCGAGATACTGATTGAGTCGTCGTGACCATGAATGGTAGATAAATGCCCCTCAGGTGAGTAGCTGGCTCCGATGTCTCGAAGCCAGACGCGATATGGATCCGCAGGACGACACACTGTCAGACTACAGCCTCGACTCATAGGCCGGAATGCAACAGTGACACGAAAGCCGAACACTCCATCGACTAGCAGACCTGGATACAATAACGGCACAAAGGCCTGCCACACTCTCGGCTCGCAGGCCGACACACGGCACGCAGGCCTGGTAATACTAATAACAAACATAATAACGGTGTAAATAGAGAAGCACAGCGGCTCGATGGCCGGAACCAAATTGGCTTACCGGCCGAGCACCCTCTCGGCTCGCAAGCCGGCGAGGATAAATAGTATAAAGGCTGCGATGACCCAGAAGGTGACGACATCCACTAGAGACGGCGACTGCCAGCGGTGAACGTGGTCGTAGAAGGGGGCAGCAGTGACTGCCAGCGCAAGGAGGTGGCTGCCGCATGCGGAGGCGGCTGGACGCGGAGACGGAGGCCGCTGGACGCGGCGACGAGGGCCGCTGAATGCAGCGTCAGCATATGCGGCGACGATGGAGGTGTGCGACCATCGCCGGTGACGTGTGCGATCGGCGACGTCGCTGGTCTCTCCATGGCGGCAGATCAGAGTGCTTCCGATGATGGCTTCAGGCGGAGGAAAAAAGAGAGCCCTGGCGGGAGGCCCTGCCAGCGAGAGGAGAGGGAGAGAGGAGGGAGGCGGCTCGCCTGTGGTGTGGGAGAAGCAGTGGCGGCTGTGCCTCCCTTGCATCGTGGTGGTGGCGAAGAAGCAAAGACATGAAGTGGCCGCCCGGTAGCGGCGTCGCGGTGAGGAGAAGAGAAGAGGAGCGTCAGCGACGAGAGAGAGGGAGGGAAGTTGACCGGCATCGGCGTCGGCTTCCTGCGCGAGAGGGCTGGCGGCGACTGCCTAGAATCACGAAAACCCCCCCCCCCTCCTTTTTGCATCGTGGTGAACAGTGCTTATAAGCACTGTTAACCCTAAAGTCCTCATCCTTCCAAATGACAAAAATGGCTCCATCTTTCTTCTTAATTCTTCCCAAGCCCCCAAGGTTATATCCACATCAAACACTAAATAAAATAATGTAATCACCCTTGTAATCAAAGATTGCATACATTACATTACCAAACATAGCAATGTAATCAAGATTACATTACATTACATTACAAATTTGATTACATTACAAGTTAGATTACATTACACCCAACCAAACATATTTATGTTATCGTTTGGAGAGTCACGTAGGCGGGTGTCGTCACGTTATGAATTACGAGTCCATATTACCTTTGAGATAAGCTCCCACACACACGACTTGGAACGTTCTCACGTACATATCCAAATGCTCCCACATACGTGCCACGTTAAGAAATAAGCGGGTCCAGGATATGACGTGGAAGTTAAAGTCAAGATGATGGAATGGTCAAAGTCAAGATAATGTGGCAGTTACCTTTGAGAAAGGATAATATCTCCTCATTTGAGTTTGATTAATCACCTAGTGATAGGTTTTTTAATTCAAACCAGATTGAGTCATAATCCGATCGGTCAGTCCTTAAGTCGAGCGAACTGGGAAGTTGGATACTTTAAGGATGGCCAGATCTTAAGGCAACCAAGAATGAGGTTGGTCGGCCTTATGGGCCGAACGAGATGAACGATTCACTCCATAACAGACCAACCGTAGGGGATAGTATGCAAGTAAACCCGTCTGATCACAAAGTCAGACAAGTTTATATGTCTCAGCCGAGTCACAATCTGAGACAGTCCGTCCTTAAGCCGTGCGAACCGGGAAGTTGGATGTTTTAAGGACAGTCAAATCATTAAGACGACTAAGATTGAGGTCGGCCGACCTTATGGGTCAGCTAGGATGAAGCCTAATATATTGACGAAATCTCTCAGAACGAAGCGTGTTTCTCTAGGTAGCCTATTATATACTCGGTCGAGTAAAAAGATGATTGGGCCTACGGTGCTTATCCTCACATTATCGTCCGGACAGAATTCTACCAAAGCATAGATTACAAGAGGTATTTTCAGGAAGCATAAGGTATTATATTATCTCTCGAGCAGATTTCCAACATGACTAAGGCACGGTGTCATTCTCCAAACGAATGTTTCAAGATTGCGCAGAATAGTACAGAGCGTCTTAATGACCAAGACAAACATAAAGGTGGACGGTTTAAAAGGTGGATGGCTTAATGACCAGTCAAGATACATACGGTATAATACATGACAGAACAGATTATGCAGAATGTAACCGAACGACTCAATAGAAGCGGCTAGCTTAAGGACCGGTCGAGTTATGCTCAGTAGACAACATCATCCTAACAGGGCTGCTGGCTTAAGAACTAGCCGAGTTATACTCAATAAATAACATCATCCTAACAGGGCGGCTGGTTTAAGGACCGGCTGAGTTATGTTCAGCAAACAACATCATCCTAATAGAGCGGTTGGCTTAAAAACTGGCCAAATTATGATCAACAGACAACATCCTAACAACTTGTCAGAATAACAACCATGTATCAGAGAATATTATTCTGGAACTTTCTTTAGAGATCATCGTGTCTCCTATCAGCAAACCAATTATAACAGCATATTCCTTTAACAGTCATAGCCATAACAGAAGATATAAACGACAAAAGAAGTATACGTTTGGGTGAAGAGAGGATTCCTCGGATAATCATTACACCTTACATAAGTTGTACAATTCCCTTTACGTAACAGACTCTGACACATTCTACCACCTCATGACTGCTAAGATTAGGTGAGGAGGTATATAAAGGAGAGTCTTCTCCGTGGCAAATATATGCTCACTAACATCTATAACTTTACTCTCACGCATATGTTTTTACTATTCTTCATCTACTCGTCAGGACTCGTACTAACTTGAGCGTCGAAGGGTCTTCACCATGGACTCCTTCTGATTTCTAGGCACTAGCGTTTTGTTGACTTGTTTTCTTGTGAGTAGGATCGGAGAAAAAACTACTCCTAGGAGAGAAAGATCTTCTGGTAATCAATAATTTATCTATCATACCTAGTACGTCATCTCTGTAATATATATATATATATATATATATACTCTATTAAAATCTTTTTTAACATATATATATACTCTATTAAAATCTTTTTTAACATAGGATATTCTATTTTTCTATTAAAATTAAGAATAATGATATGTAAAGAAAAAAATCTTAAAGAAAAGTTTAAGAATAGACATATATATTAATGGTTCATTATTTTTACTTTTATATTTTCATAGATTGTATATATTCCTAAGATTTTTTTATTTTTTTTAAGATTTTTATCTCTACATATCATTTTTCTTAATTTTACAACCTAACTGCCATGAGACTATTAAATCTTCTGGTTAATATTAAATTTATAAAAACTATTTAACTTGTATAATAAATCTAATAATAAATTATTTTTTTAGCAATAAAATTACATATATAATAAAAGTCATTGAATATATATATCCAACATCATGTTAAGTCAAGTCAAACTCGGATCCGATCAAGACCCATAACCGGGTCAATGGATTGATTCTGACGGTTGAATGTGGTTCCGACCGTTATTCTTTTATAAATTTATAATTTTTAAATATTTATTTTTAAAAATAATAATAATTTTGAATAGTTCATGAACTTACTTATCCCTTTAAAATTAATAGGTAAAAACAAGGCATCCTTTGAACAAAAGCATAATACGAGGCGCCGTTTATGACACAATAATAGAGCAACATCTTTACAGAAATACTGCAGAAGTAAAGCCCTTTAGTCCGTTGAGGTTTCCTCCGTAACGCACCGATTTCTGTCAAATGACGACTAATGTTTCAAAATTGCCTGGTGTAAGTTCATCCAAGCAGCGAGTTCAAGACGCATCAAGGAGGGGAAAAAAAAAGACATCCTAAACTTAGTTTTAAGTATCTGCACCGTTGATGAACAATGAAGAATTCAAGGTAATCTCAAGTGATTTCCATTTTTCACTGTGCTCTTCAGTCTCTAGAACATCCAATTTTGCACAAGATGATACGACCTATATTCTTAGAATTAACATGTATGATTAGATTAGCGTACAAGCATGTGAAAATTATGGGAATAGAGAGTGAAACCACTTCGAAGCAGATTATAGATTAACAGAAGGTCACTAGCGTAATGTCGTTACTTGGCTACCTGTTCTACCACTGGAACATTGTTGCTCCACCTTTCTTCCATTCCAGTACTCTGCAAAGGAGGCAGTGAAAAGAAACTGACTGTTGAACTTTTGCTCCTAATCTGTTTCAAGGACCGCAGCGCTGCTACGGTGCTCTTCATGTATAAGCTCTGCATATATTTAATCTCCTCCAACTCCGGCACCCTCCCACCTGATTGCGCCGGCTTTGGCACTCCATTCTGTCCGTCGCATTCTGCTGAAATTGACAGGTTGTTGCTGGCGAAGAGGTGATCGAGCATAGCCACACACTCCTTCACGAGTTTGTATAGGAGATCAGTTGTAAAGAATGGCTGCTGCAGCACCTTTTCGATGAAGGGCTGCCTGATAAGTGCTCCTGTTCTCTTGTCATACTTCTTCAGTATTTTCACTAGACCTGAAATCATCACAAACAAGCATAATAAACCATCTAAATGAGTGCACAAATTTAAAAAAAAAATGAACCGGAAGAAAGGACAGAACAGTTAATCAACAACACTCAGATAATTGTAAACTATAATTAGGCTCTGATCATGACTATGCTAACATGAGTTTCCTTGTTAACAAATTGAGAAATAATGGTTTGGAGAAATTAACAAACAAGACATGTAATATCTAAAACAAATGGGAGAGTTTGATACCTAAATAAAAGCAACCTTGTTCAGTCAATCAATGTAAATCAGTTAAACTGCATTGGTAATAGACATATAACATAAAATTTTCTGTCGTGGAAGTTATAATGAGAGTGGATTGATTGTTTCACCAATGACAAGAGAAATAGTACTATGTAGTGAGTGTGTGATTTGAAGAAGAAATCCAAACATCTATTCTGCTGAATGCTAATTTATCATAACCTAGCAAAACAAATTTACCAAGCTACTCCAACGCCCTTCCTAATCAATCTGATCAATTAGTAAACATGAATGTAGAATAAAATCCATAAATTGCTCCTGAAGCGAAAGTGCTAAGTTTATACTGGACTGAATGTAATTCATACACCATATGGATTGTTTGCAATGAGAAATACAAGCTCCAAAAAAAAAAACAAAGGTTCGGAACATAAAGGGATATCAATCCATTACAACTTAGATAGTTTGGAGGATCTACGGAAGTGTACTAATTTATATGTTAGAATACTGAAAATATGCTATGTGGACCATAGATTACATAAGAATAGATCAAGAAAAAGTTGAATTCTCACGGAAACCTACCCGTGTAGTTAAGGGCACTGTAGTTCTCCAGAAGAACCATCTCCCCATGAAAGTCTACAATTTCCTTCCTCACTTTCATCAACTCCTCCTTGGAATCCCTAGAGATGGCTTCAGTGACTCGATCCTGCAGGTCCTGCAAATTCACACATTCATGTTGATACAATTAGTCTAGCCATGAAAGTAAGAAATATAAAAAGCAACCAGGAACAAGGAAAACTGAATCAGACGAACACTCGTATCCTTCTCAAGATCAACTTATCTACCCGCTCTCTCTTTTGGATGAAGAGGAGTAGATGCAATGTACAAAATAACATAAGATTATGGTATTCGGAATCAAAATTGAAGCCTTCCAACTCAATCGATTGTTCATCAATTCATACTACTACTCGAAACCGAGCAAGAATACACACCATACCTTTTGTCGGATGATGTACTCCTCCTCCTTCTCAACGAAAAAAGTGTTGAACTTGTCGAGCTCGGCCTCGAGGAGACTCACGAACTCCTCCTCCTCCACAGCCGTGGAGGAAGGAGCGACGTCGCCGGATGCGTCCTCATCAGCCACCTTGGACCGCTTGGCCGGCCGCTCGGAGACGGAGATGAGCTTGAGCCGCCGCTTGAGGTCCTTGTAGGAGAGGAACTTGTCCCTCCACTCCGGCAGCGTCTCCTCGATCTGGTTGCTGAGGTTCTTCCCAAATTTCATCTCCAAGAATCGAAGCTAACAAGGATCGAGAGGCAACGAGCGCAGAAAAGGGGGAATTTTTCTAAGGAGAGGTGAAGGAGAAAGGGGAAGATATAAAGGAAGGAGGGCGAATATGCCGTAGGATGAGAAGGGAATATGCGGGGGCGGAGAGCATTTCTTGGGTTTTATTCCCTCTTCCTATCGTTATTTGACATAAGGTTTTGTTTGACATGAGCTCCGCTGTAGCCTCTCTCATTCGCGGGTATGACAATGGGTGGCGTGTATATGCCACTTCACGCTGACATGGCATGAGAAACGAAATATTAATATTTTCAATGAAAAGTATTTATTTATTTATTTAATGAGCAAAAACAATTTCTACGAGAGATCTGCTGATTGGAATGAATTTACAAAATATTTATTGTGATGGATAAAAAGAAATAAAACCAAAGCGATTTAAACAAGTGTTTAAGTCTTGGCCACTTGCAGTGGATCAACGAATGTGCTGGAATATTCTCTACGCTGGAATATTCTTTAGTAGATATGCTTTTCCAGGATTACAAGATTCCTCCTTCGTTGGGCATAAATCACCAGCGGTCCAAGTAGGCCCGACTCTCGTAATTAAGTCAATAGGCTGATTGATTATTGACCCGGTTCATCAGGCCAAATTGAAACCGATCCAATAAGTTGTCAGATCAATTTCGATTCCATAGTTCAAAATTAATGGACCATCGGTTAATCATTGGTTCAGCCCACCGATTCACCTAAATAATTTTTTTTTTTTTTTATTTTTGTCAGTTGGAATGGTTCCTAGCTGTTGGAATCGCCAATTAGCCGTTAAGGGAGGAGTGGGATTTTTTTGAGTATTTTTTTCAATGGTTAAGATCATTTAATTATTTTTTTATCAATGGCTATAAGTGACTATCCAAACTCTATAAATAAAGAGTTCATTTCATCATGTTTACACTCATTTTCTCTACTCTTAATCTCAATTTCGTATTCTCTGTACATTTTTGTCTTCATTTATAAGCATTTTCATTTCCAATTTTCAATTACAATAGAAGGAAGTCGTGGAGGTGCATCATCTCGATCTCAGAAGGGAAAGGAAATAGTGAATCTACGTGAGGACCCAACATTCAATCTATCGATGATGAGATCGAGCGCCTTCCAAAGTGGACACTCGAAACACAAGAAAGTACTGATGCAATTACTTCTAAGATTCGGAAAATTCCTCCTCTAAAATTTTCTATTTTCATTAAATATTTTGAGAATATCACTCTTCCGTTAAGAGAATTGAGTGCAAAATATAAACACTGTAATACTTCCTATAAATTCTAAGTCGGCGGTGACTATGAGTCGTTGAAACGACATGTAGAAACGAAGCACCCGACGGAATATGGACTTGACCGTTCTCAAATACAATTATCTAAATTTTCTTCTACTAGCAGTACTACTGATTTCGGTTTATTTTTATATTTGAATAATAAATTAAAAGAATTATTAGATAAATTTATTTTCATAGAACATCTTTCTTTTCATTTTAGATCTAAATGCACATTTGAAGAATTTTGTCAAGAATCTCTTGATCCATGTGCTAAATATATTTTTAGAACTACACTTACTTATATAATTAAAAAATTAGTAAAACAAGGAAAAGATAATTTAATTGATGAAAATTAGATAATAAAATTTTTTTGTGTTCCGATATTTGGAGTGATCATTGGCAAACACATTCATATATGAGTATGACTTGCCATTGGATCATAATTCTTGAAATCTTCAAAAAAAAAATTGTTAACTTACAGAGTTTTTAATTAATCATATAATGTTCATAACATCGTACAATTATTATGTTTAATTTTAGAAGAAAATGAATTAACTCATAAAATATTTTCAATATCATTAGATAATGCTAGTTCTTTCAATATCATTAGATAATGCTAGTTCCATATCACTTGTATTGATGATCTTAAATTTGTTTGTCAATATATTATTGGTAGTTTATTTTTTTATATTCGTAGTGTATGCTATGTTTTAAATTTATGTGTTTAAGATGAATTAAATTTTTTTTACAGATTATATTAAATTAATTAGAATTGTAATTTCTTATTTATGGTCGCATCCATTTGTAATGAAATCATGAGATAGGTTTTGTAAAACTAATGGAATGAGATTTAAAAATTTCCTACCACGTTGGAATTCAACATATCAATTATTAGAAGATTCATTTCAATATAAAGAATTATTATGTTTATTTTTTGCACAAAATACTAATACTAATATGTATTTATTTTTATAACAATGAAATATTTATAGCAGGATTTGTGAAATTTTAAAAATATTTAATGATTTTCTGTTTATTATCCCCTGTTCTATTAGTTTTAGAAAATTTTTCTAATATATTATTAGTTTTAAATAAACATATCAATAATGAATCTTTATCTTCTTGCATATTAGCTATAAAAACTAAATGAAAAAAATATTTTTATTTTATTCCTAAAATTTTTTTAATTACATTTGCTTTAGATCCTAGCTAGATCAGAAGTTTTATCAGAAATGTTAACTTTATATTACGATGCTTTAATTTTAATTAAAGATTTTTCTTCTCCTCATCCCGCTAATATTATATATAAAGTTAAATTTTATATATATGCTATTTATAATTAATATTATACAAAATATGGAAACAAACTAATATTTCTGAATAGTAATTTAAAACTTACAAAAACATAACTTTTATTAAAAGAACGGACGAAACGTCCACGAGGACCCTCAAGTTCTATATAGGAACTTGAAAATTATTTTTACGACTTCTTTTGATTTTAATAAAGCAAATACTGAAAATTTTGATATCTTAAAGTGGTGGTCACAGAGGCTCAAAGTTTTCTTATCCTCTCCATGGTTATCAAAGAAATTTTAGCTTGTTCAGTATCAACTATTGCTATAGAGCAGACCTTCAGTGTCGGCAGTAACATATTAGATGAACGACGATCAACTTTATCTCTCGACTCATTGGAAGCCTAAGCATTACTCAACGATTGTGTTGGATTTTGATAGATGTCCTAAGGCAATCACCTTATTTATTTGATAAATATATATTTACTATTTGAGTGCACATTCTTCATGTGTATGATTAGATCTTAAACTCATATACTGAATGTCCGCGATACGATTCATAGCATGAGATAACTTGTGATTAAATCACAACTTGTGAGAATCTCTACATGTGCAATTATGAATGTATTGGAATATTCCCTAGTCAATGAATTGATGAGTTCAAACATCATCGATTATGATAAACTAGCACGAGTTATACTCCTTGGTTTGGCCAAGCAATTGTTTTCTCACTGGCTAGAGATATTGGGATGTCGAGAGTTAAACATGGATACTAGTTATAGTAACTAGTTCATTAGAGTGATATACTGTAATGCTTCATATGATTCACTTTATATATAGATATGCCAATAAAGCTTGTACCATACCTCGAGTGCAAGTTTCCTTCGACTTAAGGTATACAAGTCACCTTAGTCATGGAAGCTTATACTTTGACATCTTAAGTAGCATTTTCTTGGAGATGTGGACCCGGGATGATTGGGTATAAGTCGAAGTATCTGAAGGTGTTTGGATAGCCACAGAGAATTCACCGCTCCTTAAGAGGAGACGTATACCTTATGGTCACTCGTTAAGATTATTACTCAAAGTCTTTAGCCAAAGCATCATATATTAAGAGTACGAGACTCTTAGACACGTCAGAGTAATTTGAATTCGTAGAACAAGGAAGTATTACTTGGGCTAAGTGTAACATAGTCAACCTAGTGAGAGCTGACACCTAGACCATTCCTGAAACAAGTGGGTATAAGATGAGTAAAAGGAACATGACACGACTTACTGTAGCTGTTGAAGGGTTTGGAAGTGATTTCGAGATCAACGTATGATTTTCTGATTAATTGGGAATCATGATGTACTAGGTGTCACTCATGATCGTTCCATAATTAATGGTTAATTATGGACAACCAACATAATCGGGAACCTATAAGGTCACAGATACTACGAGTTTATTCAATATATATATATATATATATATATATATATATATATATATAGGTAAAAGGCGAATACGCTCACCCCCAACGCCCCCGCCAACCCGTCCCATGACCAACACGGAGGAGTATATATATATATCTAGAGAGAGAGAGAAGAGAAAGAGAGGACTTGCGCCGCCGCCAACCCGAGGTTGCCAAACCTCCGACAACATGCTGCCCCTTCTTGCTGCCAGACCGGAGGATGAGGTCCTCTAGTTGCTGCCCCTTCTTGCCGCCAGACAAGAGGATGAGGTCCTCTAGTTGCCCCACTTTGTTCTGAGCCAAGGTGTTACTGTAGGATTATTCCGGCTAAGCTGGCAGCCCAATTCTGCCGCACAAAGCTGTTGTTCTGGATAGCAAAAGGTTGCTGTTAAAACCTTGTTGTTCACCACATATCATTGTCACCGGGTTGCTTCGGTCGCCGAGTACAAATTAGACTGTCATCCAGCATCCTTCTATCAGATCGAATCGTCTCCCACCTTTGGCTAGTACTAAAGCGGAGACAGGACTTGGATTTATTGAAGTCGTCTCGAAGATAACTCGGCGTTGATACAAATAGAGGCGAAACTCGTGCGTTGCTTGGTTGATCTTCCTCCCACTCTGAATCATCGAATAGAATCTTCTACGCATCATCCGACAGATATACCTGACATAAATTTATTTTCCATAAAATTTTAATTATACTATCATGCCTAGCATGTTGTATCCTTGTATGCGTGTAGTGTGTATGATGTAATAATTAGAAATTATTATTATTTTTATTTTCTACTATGTATGTTTATGAAATGTGTTTTAGCACACACCTGCATCGGATTACCCAACAAATTGGACTATAGCCGAGAAAAGAATTCAAAGAATGCAACTTTCAGATGACAAAATTGAAGATTTTGATACTGAAGGAACGAATACAATAGGAACGAGAAATGGAAGTGAGTAACAATGTCAATGTCAAATGTAAAAGGATAAAAATATAAAAAAAAACTACATAGATTTTGATTCTCTTATACCCTAAGGGAATACGTAGGAAATTTAAATGAGTGCAAGCTCTTTTTGTAAATAAATTTTAAATTTTTTAATATAATAATCTTGAACCGTGGTAAATAATGAAACGGCGCTTCCGAACCATGAACCATAACTGTCTTGAGCAGCCAAGGTTAAGGATCGACCTATCTCTAAACCGTCGAATCATCAATTTTGAACGAACAAACTATTTGTCAAGCCTAGGTCCAAGTCTATCATTAATTATTAATATAGCTTTCATTTTTTTCAAATATTTTTTTTAATTTGATATCGTGCATCGTCAGATTTCACCGTAAAATACAGATAAATAAATTATATTTTTCAACTCAAATAAATTATGTATTTGAGTTGGATCATGAACTGGGCCTTTATTTTGAGGGAAATCCTTGTGGGCCTTCAGAATGATTGTGAAATGAATCTTATTTTTACAATTTTCCGCGGCTATAAACGTCTTGTGATTAAAGGTAATCGTAATTCTGAACCTATAAACCTAACTTTATTATGGGACTAATTGTGTCATATCACTTACATATCAAAAATAAAAAATCAACAATTTTTATAAACCTCTCCCCACAATTATAAACCCAAAAAATAACTTTATATTAGATCTCACTAATTCACACAACATTATCTATATTTTTTATTTACTATCATTATTTATAATATTTATTTATATACTATCATAAATATATAATTATAATATACATATTAATTAATTTATTAATAATATATATTAGTTTTATTTAATAATTTTTAATAAAAAAATAACTGTTTCTAGCTGATTTGCATATTTTAAAAATATTTTTTTAAAAAAAAAAATATTTGGCCCATTTAATTTATATATTTTAAAAAATAAATAAAACAAAAAAAAACGGAGTGGGCGTCACATGTGGGGCGCCACTAAATATTTTCTTTTAAAAAAAATTGCTGAACTAGCATCCAAATTTAGATGCTGAATTCTTGAGTTTTAAAAATCCATTAACCTTGCAATGCTGCTAGATTTACAAAATCCAATTTCTTAGATATTGTGAACCTAGTATTACAATTACTCTAATAGAGGATTGGAGGAGTTCCAACACAAATGGAAGTGAGATCACCTAGATTCCAATTGACTGAGTCAGTCAACAAGACCATGTTAGTTGATTAGTTAATCTAATAAACATATTCTGTTTTGTTCAAACAATAGTCGACTAGTGCTAGAATCGAAGACTTATAATCAATTGATGGTGAAATCTAGTTGGCATAGTCCTTGGTTTCCAACAATTGCATTTAATACCAAGATTACTTGGACTATGAAATCTTATCGGTTCGACAAGGAATTATCTTTGTTTATCGACGTAAATTAGATATATGGTGCCGACTAAAAATAATATATATACATATGACAATCAACAAAAGTATCATTTATCCACTCAGTCTTCTAATTAGATCATTTAGGTCCGACACTATCTTAACAAAACCTTTATTACTTTAAAGGATGCCTTAACAAAACCTTTACTACTTTAAAGGATTGTGTTCTCCTATAGTTCTATGAATCTTTTCAAGAGTTAGGCCCCATCAAACCCTTGTTTCTTCCAACTTATCAAACTCTTCAATAGCCCAAACAATCATAATTACAAAATGAGTATTTAGTTTATTTAAAATGTATTTAAGTTCCTTAATGGTGCTTGCCCTTTTCTTTTTTTTTTATTGTTTTTTTAATCAAGTATCCAACTCTTCAAACCGACTATTTTTTAAAATGACTAATTTAGTCCAATGAAAATTTTCTACTGACCATTAAAATAAATTAAGAAACACTAATGGAGGCTCATTCAGACAATTAATATTCTTAGATCCACTTCACATTACAAGAAAAATCTCTTACAGTGTGCCATAATTAAAATTGAAATCTTAAATTCTTTAGATATCTATTGAATGATCTACAATTGCACCAGTGCCTCGGGGCCTTAATGGTGCTTAACAGTATTTAAAGTGAGTAGCATTCGTTGCTTAATAGTGAACAGCCTATGATCCACATAGTAATGCCCTAATGGTGCTTTCCCAGGTGAGCTTATTATTTGTTACCCTAATAAACCTCAAACTAATACTGCAACCAATTCCTTTAAAATACCCCAAAATTGAAGGTGAACATGGAAATCATGAGACAATTTCACTGAATTACGTCAATAATATGCCTCATTGATTGAAACCCAGCTGCCTGTGGAACCCTCCGTTGCGATGGCTCCTCTGCCCCAGCTTTAAATAACTGACGTGTGCCTGATTTCTATGCAATATGAATCTTCATTGCTGTGTTTTTTTTAATTGGCAACCGGTATTCAATTCTTTTAATTGATTAGTTTTAGAAATAACCTGTCCTGTCTTACAGAAATTGAATCGATTTACTTCTTATATGTTGACTGTGGGACTAGTTGACAGGAGCGCTAGGACAAAGCGTTTCACCTTTTGCACGAAATAGTAAGTGGGGCTTGAACTCAACTAAGAAGGCATTAATGTCCTTGTTCTTAGACTTTATGATATTTTCGAGTAAGAGCATCATCCACTCTATTAGGCCCATATGAACTGACGTTAGGAGATGGCAGCCATTTCTGTATTCTACCATTGTTCTGTTAACTAGTTGGAGCAAAACAAGCATAATCTCAATAATATACAGTGCCTTTCTCTATCAAACAAGAGTCGATGTACATCATCAAGAGAAATTTAGACTTTGGACATCCAAAAAAGAGAAGGAACCGTTTAAGCAATTCGATTAAGAGAGGTTTGGTAGCAACGTGACGCCTTGTTCCATGTCCATCACTTTCATGGCATGCCTAATTGTGTGCATTCTTGATAAGGCATTGATGCTGTCGAGAAAGATGAAATATTAGACACATGGTTCTAATATTGACGGTAAAAAGACTTCTGGTAAGAGAGATCTAGTCCCGCGAGGAGATGAACATCTTGATGATGCGATCAAATCTATGCACATCACAAAGAGCAAACAGGAATATTAGAGCGAGAATCAGAGAGGGAATATCTGACGTAGGCACTTCGACGCTCAAGTTAAAATAAAAGTCGAGCGAAATGAAGAAGAAGATGAATAGTAGAATAGTAAATGTAGATATGTGTGCGTTCAGAACAGTACCCTGTGATACACAACCGGAGAGGACGGCATGGGTGACAAGCCGATCGATGTGCAGGCGCTTGCACGAAGCCGGTCAGAGGGGCAAGAATCAGTAGGAACCTGATAGGGCCCTCCACTCAGGTTCCTCATTCGGTATGAGGGTCTGTCATTGATATAGCCGAGTCGTTTGGCAAAGGACCCTCGACTGCTTCTTGTTATTGCACAAGCCTCTGCGCTCGGGTGGCTATAAGCAGCTCCAAGTTTTCTTACAACAAAGTAATTGTAGTGAGTCGTCCAATCTCTTCCTTCTCCGGATTTCAGATTTATGCAAAGATTTTCATAGATAGTGTCAAATTTGATCATATCTCAAATCGGAGGAGATGAAATACTAGGCATGTAGCTCTGATATTGATTGTGAAAAGACTTCTAGCAAGAGAGACATGGTCCCGCGAGGAGATGAACACCTTGATGATACGGATGAACCTGCATACACTACAAAGAGAGTAAATAGAAAAAACCATGGAGGAAATCCCTGACACAAGCATTCCAACTCTCAAATCAGAACAATAGCTAAGTGTAATGGAGAAGAAGATAAATAGCAGAATAGTAAATGTGGATGCATGTGCATGTGCATGTGCGTGTGAGCATATCTTGTCAACAGAGAAGACTGCTTTTATACCACCTCTTATAACTTCCATAATGATGAGATGACCCAGCCTTCCTCTAGATAGAAGAAAGTTCTATTATGTGTATCTGTCTGTAACGGAATATTCTATACTAAGTAACTGTTATTCTTTAACAGATTATCGATTTGTTGTGATTCTCTAATAATACTATCTCCTAGAGAGAGTATAATCGGCCTAGAGTCGATCGGGTTTAAGCTAAGAACCATGCCCGTGTGAAAAGTGGGGAGATGATCCCCGTAGGTATGATCGGCTATATGGTCGCACAAGTTTATTTTGGGAGCCCTGCTCATAAGGAGTGGAGAGTTGAGCCTCATAAGTCCAACTGGCTCTATGGCCACCCGAATTTATGCTGGGAGCTCTACTCATGAAGAGTGGAGAGCTGAATCTCATAAGTCAGGCTGACTCTTTGGCCGTCCGAGTTTATGTTTGGGGCTTGCCCCTAAAAAGTGGGGAGTTAAGTCCAATAAATTTGGCCGACTCTTGTTCTCCTGAATTTATATTGAAAGCCCTACTCATGAGGAAAAGGGAACTGAGTCATGTAGATTTGCCCGGCTCTGTATCTGCCCAGGTTTATGCTAGAAGCCCTATATATCCGGTCGGCTCTATGTCCATCAAAATTTATGTTGAGGTTTTATCCATGAGTAGGGAGCTGAGCCCTATAAATCCGACCTGCTCTGATTTTGCCCGAACTTATGCTAGATGTCTTACCCATGAGTAGGGAGCTAAGCCATATAGATCCAGTCGGCTCTGTGTCTGTCCGGATTTGTGCTAGGATCTTGCCTATGAGTAGAAAACTAAGCCTTATAAATCCAGTCACTTTATGTCCAGTTCGTTCAAATACATACACCCTTGATTTTAACTATTACCTTAATACCTTATCATCTTGACTATCAATCTCGTATTACTTTTGGACCATTTATAACATTCCGTATCAGACATCTTAATGGCTTAATCGTGCCACAAACAAGTGCCCATTTCATCATCATCTGATTAACTTTGCTTGTGTGGGATTATATATTGACAAATACAATACTTATAAATCATCGGATGAACTATGTGTCTTTAATTTTAAGGATGGTGATCAGAAGAAGAAGCTGGCTTCACCTTCTGCGCCGGCATGCTTCCGGTTGAGGAGCTCTTCTATCATCTGCAACGCCAGCTGCTGCTCCTCCTCGTCGATTGTCAAAAGGCAGGCAGATTCAGACGACGAGGAGGAAGAAGAAGGGGGCTGCTGAGGTGGCAGTGCGGCGACGGCAGAGGCATGTGGATCAGTGCCAAGCTCGACGGTCATGACCCAGCTGGAGGCGCCGGCGCCAGTGCCAGAGCGCTTCTGCCAGACGCCGATGTGGGACTTCTGGGTGTCGAGGCGGAGGCAGATGAGCGACGGCGCGGGCGCGGCCCTGCAGCACTTACGCAGCTTGGCGCAGAGCGCCTCCGACAGCGCCTTGGCGTCGACGCCGTCAGCCGTGCTCAGCCACACCGGGAAGTTTGTCTTAGCGTTGCGGCCGCTCATGAGCACCGCCGCCTCGTCGTACGCGCGCGCCGCCTCTTCCGCCGTCTCGAACGTGCCCAACCACACCCTGCGCTTGCTGCGCCAAAGTATAGCCGCAATAGCCGATCAACAGGGACTGATCCCACATTCTCACTGTGGCATATCCACAAACACCTACTCCACAGACAATGCGGTATGCAAGAAGAAGGGGAAAATTTTAAAATAGATATAAACAGTAAAATTATTAAAAAATAGGTAAAATTAAAACTTTTTATAAATATAAGTGAGAGGTGCTCATATCCGGGATTTAAATCCCGATTCTTTTTTTTTTATTTATTTTATTAAATTCCGGGATTTAAATCCCGGATATGATGAATATCCGGGATTTAAATCCCGGATATAAACAATTATTACGAATTTAAATTTTTTTACAAAATAAAACTTAAGCATGAAAAAAGTAATAAGGTGTCCAAAAAATTTAAAAAAAATACCGGGATTTAAATTTTTTTACAAAATAAAACTTAAGCATGAAAAAAGTAATATGTTCAAAAAATTAAAAAAAAATTACCGGAATTTAATTTTTTTTACAAAATAAAACTTAAGCATGAAAAAAACAATATGTTCAAAAAATTAAAAAAAAATTACCGGGATTTAAATCCCGGTAATTCATCATATCTGGGATTTAAATCCCGGAATTTAAAAAGAACCGGGATTTAAATCCCGGATATGAGCACCTCTCACCTATATTTGTAAAAAGTTTTAATTTTACTTATTTTTTAATAACTTTAATGTTTACTTATTTTAAAAATTTCCCCAAGAAGAAAACGAAGTGTACTACTCACAGTAGAGGGTGTCTGATTTCTGAGACCCAGGAGCCCCAGTGGCGCTGCCTCACTCCTCGGAACTTCTGGGACTGTACCATGATTTGTCTAAGCGTGACAAAGGCGGACAAGGAGAGGAAAGGAGCCACTGACCGCAAAGTACGAACTGGTGCAGCAGTGAGGGAGAAGTGAGGAGGGAAGTTGAGCGAGGGAGGGAGGAGTGTATGAGAAGGTGGGAGACTGATCAAGGAACGTGACAGAGAGGGTATCGGTGAAGCGTGGAGAGAAGAGATAAGCAAGGTAATGAGCCGCAGCAGTAGGCAGGCAATAAAAAACTCACCTACACCCATGAATCGCTCATTTATGTCTACCATCTTCGAGCCTTTACATGCGCTAGCTGTATGCAATAGTGAAGATGGACACATGATATCTATTGATATAATGATCACGAATTGATTCTTAAGTAGATCCCGTGGGTCATTCGTGTTGGTATGTGACGGATGTTGTCACAATGAGGTCGCAGGGTCGATCCTCGAGGTAGCTAGGGAATAAATCTCCTATCCCCGTATTATACCCTGTTCGTCACATGCCCGTTCGGGTACAGCGGGGGCGCTGGGGGCGAGCGTTTCGCCTTTTGCCACAACGAATTGATTCTTAAGTAAATACCTCCCTTATGTCCTAGTCACTATTCTAAAAGGCTAATAGCTGCTCGTGATTTATCTCCTCCGTGTTGGACCTGGGACGGATTGACGGGGGCGCTGAGGACGAACGTATTTGCCTTTTGCCACAACGAATTGATTCTTAAGAACGGATCTAAAATTTACTACATCATATACCTAATACTATTTTTATGAGAAAATATCGTATCTTGAAATATTAAATATTAAATTTTAAAAATAAGATATATAATAATAAATAAATAAATAAAATATAAAATACGAAGCGAGAGCGCTAAATTAAAATTGAATCAGATTCGAATTAAATCCAACAGATAGACACAGAGATAATGATTACGCTAATTTAAACTGATATTGATTTGAAATTGATTTAATCAAGTTATGATCGATATAAATTTAAAATTTTTGATCAGTTTAAAATGAATTACTATATTTTTTTTTTTTAAAAAAAAATCTCTTTCATTCTTGTTTTTCCCCAACACACTATAGCCTCTACTATGTCATATGTCATCATCAATATAGGAATGTTACATATTATAAAAATATGATATTATAAATGTTTTTTCAATTTTGGGTCACCAATAAACTCTAGGAATTGATAGATCATTATTTCAACTTATAACTTAATACCAATGTTGAAAATTTCAAATTTAAATTCATTGTTAGCTCCTTAAATTTAAAATTTATATTTTAAAGTGTGAAAATCAACCTATATTAAACTTTGAAAATTTTAAAAATCACCCTCTTGGTTTAAAAATCTTAGCTAAGCGGCTGCCTTCAAATAAGGAGATACTTCATAAGGGAGGGATATTTGAAATGGATACCCAACATGGTAGTTCTGCTATTATATTTGTTATCAAATCGATTTGGCAAAAGCATCCTCCTTTAGGTTTTGTTTTGACAACTTTTAGTATTCGAATAATGCATCAGAACTCAAAATTTATACACACCACCCGATCACAAGTTTTGATAGTTATAGTCTTCTTTTTCTTGCTTTTTTAATCATAATCTTTTGCTTGATTTGTGGATACTAATTAAAGGAAGACAAATATATAGTTATATGCAGTGACCACTGAACGTACAAAAGCCACGAGTCGATTTAAAGGAGTGTCTCTGTGATGCTGATGGTGGTAGCTGGTGATACTGATGAGACATAATTAATAAATGAGACAAAGCAATCAACCATGCACCCTTCCAAATAATAGGGAGCCATCGTGGTTTCACCTTTTACTACCAACAGTAAAAGGAGAAAGCTCCTGATAGCTACAGCGCAATGGTTAGATTTTCTAAGTGGTTGCTAAACATCTAAGATTCTGATCTTAATTGCTATGATGGAAATTTTTGATAAGATCAGATTAATCGCCTCCAAAATTAATAGATTCAAACAGCTAAATAACGGTGGAAGGAGAAAAACAACGGAAAGTACAAAACTAAGCCTGCCTTTGCAACCATATTTGTCTCACACAAGTAGACAAGTTTTTATGCTATTTGGATGACAAAAATTACATTTGATAAAGAGGAAAGGTAAGGTCAAAGTGATAGAGGATGAGAAAGAGGCACTGAGTAAAGAAGAGGCTAAGCATGCGAAGTCAGAGACCCAATCTTCATGAAAATAATCAAAGCATTAGACGTCAAGGACAAAAAATAATCTTGGAAAAGGTATAACAAACTCAAAATTTAATGTTATGCATACCGATAGAGAGTTTTTTAAGGAAAAAAATTATGAAAGCTCAAAAGCACTCATTTTGAACCAATATTTTGGTGAAGATTAATTATTATAATGTTAGTGCAATAAGTATATTAGGTTTAGAAGAATACTTATCTTAGAAAATAAAAAGATTTATTTACTATTACTAAAATATGATAACTAAAAGTATATTATTTTGAGATAAAGTGGTAATAAATAAAAATAATGATGGTTGACTTTAATTGGTTATAAATAACAGAAGTACAAATAATAGTTGACTATATAATTAAAATGTAGGATGTTAAATCAGAACTTTAAAATGTAATGAAAATTGTGTTTTTTTAGTTTTTTTTAAAATTTGTTAATCTAGATTAAATATTGTGTTGGAACCCGTGGTAATTTTGATGTGATCAACCAGATTAGGTCCTGTTATGTTTGAATCTTGTATCTAAGTGTGCAAGAACTTACGAACACAAGAAGTCAAGCAGAAGGCACAGTTAGTGAGAATGATGGCACGGGAAGGGAGCCGACAGGCTCGATGCATCCGAGGGACGAGGTGTTGCGGAAGAGTACACCGGTGGACGAGAAGGACATGCGGGACGTTCAAAGGGACAAGAAGCCGGAGCGGAAGCCTGCTCAAGGAGAAGACCGGGAAATGGATTCGGGTAAGCCCTATCCTGGATGGCCGCGATCACCTAGGCAATCGAAGCAGCAGAAGAGCAAAAACAAGGCTAGAAATACTGCTGGAGGCACCTTTAAAGGGAGTTTAAGGCGCCTCCACGCGCCTTCGATGAGCAATACGCCTTCCATAGGGCTGGAAGGCGCCTTCGACCAAGCTGAGTTTAGTTGTTGTCAAAGGATAAAGCTTTATCTTTTGGTGCCTCGCTGGAGGCGCCTTCTAGTCTATTGGAAGCGCCTTCCAGCCATGGATAACTTTTCCCAGTGGCTATAAAAAGACCCCTAGATCTTGGATATAATCAACAACTCTTGTATTCTTTTCCTAGCAATAATCTGAGCAATTAACGAATGTAAGAGGCTTCTCCGCCTTCACCAAAGGAGACTTTTAGAGCTTTCATTTGTCCTTGAATTAACAACTACCTAGGTTGTAACCAAGTAAACACTGCGCCTCTTCCTTCATTTTTCTTATTGTTTATTTTAATCATACTATTGCTGCTAATCTGAATTGAACGGTCGAGAAAGGTGTTATTTTACTTGTTGGCAGATAAACTCAACCCCTCTTATTGGCCTTAACTGGACCAACATGTTGGTGCAATCAATCCCTATTTAAACTTGACCAAGCTCAAGTTAACTCGAGTTGGGGTTTCGATATTTGATCAATATGTTAATTAGTCGAGATACCAAGCAGATCAAAGTTGATCGGATATTTGAAAATTAATCAACATGCTAGTAAGTTGGTTAAGAAACAGTCAAGTAGATCAACGTTGATGGGATACTTGATGATGAAAAAACCCATGTGGGTCATAGTTAACTAGAAACTTAGCGGTCAAAAGTCCAACATAGAGTTGGCACAACAAAAGTTTAAGTGGGTCACAATTGACAGGACACTTAGCGATCGAAAGTCCAATAGATAGTTAGCATGTGACGTGAAGTCTTAGCAAGTCAAAATTGACCGAATGCTAGGTAACGAGAAAGTCCAGCAAAGGTAGATCGACTGCTAGACAACGATGAAATTCCAACAAGTCCAGTATTGACCGAATGTTAGGTAAATATAATCTTGGTAGGTTGAGGTCAATTGGATATAGAATAAGGCAAGAATTCAACCTTTGTAAGCAGAAGTAGAAGTATTAATTGATTGATAGGATGTATCAATTGACTAATGAATGCAAAACACCCTGAATCCTGAAAATTATGGTTGCTACAATAATTTTTGGAGTTGCTATGGAAACTAGAGTTTTGCGAGCTTTGCTGCAAACCCAAAACCCTCAAAAATTAGGGTTGCTATAGTAATTTCAGAGGTTACTACAGTAATTTTTTATAATTAGTCGTATCTAGGTTTAGGGTTTGCATCTACAGTGTTTTGTTACGGTTGACACTCTCAAAACTATTGGCCAATTTTACTGGAGACAAACAATCGATTAGTAAGTCTCACCAATTGATTGGTAAAGTAAAAAAAGAAATCATTTTACAAGTTTAAATGGTCAGATTCGATAGCAATCAATTGGTGAAATATAGCAATCAATTGTTAAGTAAAAATCAGCTCGAATAGCAGCCTTATAAAAAAAAAATTTAGAAGATTTTTCATGTCGATTCTTAGCACTCTGAGACGAAATGCTAATGCATTTCTGGATCAACATGAGGCATTTCCAAGAAACAAAAAAACATCTAAAGCAAGTTCCTCATTGTAGAGTCATTTTTAAATTCATTTGTCTTTGTATTCATTTTCTTATTGTGTTCTTGTAAGAACATATTGTAAGAGGTTTTTCCGCCTCCAAAAAGTATCCGAAAAGAAAAAGTTTATAATGGACAGATATCACTAAGAGTAGGCCTTGGACTAGTCGCCTAAGAGACGAGTACCAAATAAATTTCAGAGTTGTGCATGTGGCATCGGTATTGATATAAATTTCCACTGCACATTCAAACGATGAGCACGAGATCAAGACAAGAAAAGATCAAAGCTATTCACCCCCTTAGCTTGCATAGGTCCTAACATTAAATCAGTACAAATCCATTTTAAAATTTGCACTCACTTTCATGAGTTCATGCTACCAATCTCATTTTCTCCCGAGGTGTGCATTTTAGTTAGATTGATGTTATATATTTTATTCTAACACTTACACTACTGTATCGATATCTAATTCTCTTGGAATGGGACTGTGAAGCATCTCATTAGATTACAATAATAGCTTATTATAAAATTTAGTTTCTATTTAGTATGTTATATTATATTTTCAATGCATATCTAGCATATTTTACTAGGGTTGGCAAAAAAACTTATCCAAATTCAAATTTTAGACTATTTTAAACTTTGATTGATTTATGGATAAAAAAATACAATACATTCAATTTTAAATATCTAATTCAAACAAATATATTTGACCTAATATAAAATAATTACAACCTAGTAAATTGTTCACTAGTTGTTTCAATTACTAGTTAATATGAGTGATTTATTTTTCATTAAATGCATATCTAGAATTAAATAGTAAATATTAATAGTTTGGAAAGAGTTTAACCCATTTAAAATAATACTAAACTTTCACGTTTAACACATACCTAGCATATTTTCATGAAAAATCGATATAAAATTCGAACTGAATTAAGCTTAATCTCATAAATTGCATTCATTGTCTATTAGCTTAGTTGCTTATAGTGCATGCTAACAAGGTAAAGGCCACAGATTTGAGATTTTGCATGGGATTAATTTTTTTATTTTTATAGTTTTTAACATAATTTTTTGGTTATAGATAATTAAACTAGGATGGGGTTTTCAATTTTTATAAATTTTTTTGTAATATATTATTTCCTTTTTTTATTGCACCAAAATTATATTTTCAATGTTTGTCTAGCATATTTTACTAAGGTTGGCATAAACCTTGACCTTATTTAAAATTTTTTAATCTTTCATCTATTTATAGATAAAAATACAATACATTTACTTTTAGATATATAATTCAAAATAAAGTAACTCAATATTTAACTACAGACCTACTAACTGCTAACTAGCTGTCTCAATCATATTTAACTTAGTGATTTTCTTTATCAAATTGATTCCTAAGATTAAATAATAAAACATTAATAATTTGTAACAAATTTAAAATTAATAAAATTCAGCACATACCGAGCATGCTTAATTTCATGAGAAATTAATACAACTTAGATTAAATTTAAGCTCCTTTTCATTAAATCACAATGTTCTATTAGTTCAGTTGGTTAGAGTGACATGCTAATAATGCAAAAGTTGCAAGGTCCAGGGCTCCATGTGTCAATTTTTGTATTTAGTAATACATTTTTATAGCTAAAGAGAATTAAACTTGACCAGCATTATTTCTATTATCTTATAAATTTTAAATTTAGATCAAAGGCTAATTTTCTTATTTAGTATATTTTTACCGTTCAAGAGAATTAAATTTGGACAACATTATTTGTATTCTCTTATAAGTTTTAAATTTAGATCAAATATAAGCTCAATTTCATTATATACCAATGGTTTATTAGCTTAGTTGGTTAGAGTGTTGTGCTAATAATGTGAAGGTTGCAGGTTTGAAACTTACATGGCTTAATTTTTTTTATTTACTATATTTTTACATTTAGAGGGAATTAAACTTGGCCAGCATTATTTCTATTATTAAGTTTTAAATTTAGACCATATATAAGCTCAATTTCATTAAATCCCAATGGCCTATTAGCTTAATTAGTTAGAGCTGCTAATAACACGAAGATTTCGAGGCTATTTTTTTTTTATTTAGTATATTTTTACCGTTAGAGAGAATTAAACTTGACCAACATTATTTATATTCTCTTATATATTTTCAAGACTTGCATGGGCCAATTTTTTTTATTTAGCATATTTTTATAGTTAGAGAGAATTAAACTTACCCAGAATTATTTCTATTCTCTTATAAATTTTAAATTTAGATCACATTTAAGCTCAATTTCATTAAATCACAATGGTCTATTAGCTCAGTTTGTTAGAACGTCGTGTTAATAACGTGAAGGTCGTAGGTTTGAAATTTGCATGTGCCAATTTTTTAATTTAGAGTATATTGTTACAACTAGAGAGAATTAAACTTGGCCAGCATTATTTTATTCTCTTATAAGTTTTCAAGACTTGCATGGGCCAAGTTTTTAATTTAGAGTATATTTTTACAACTAGAGAGAAAAAATTTGCATGGGCCAAATTTTTTTATTTAGCATATATTTACAGTTAGAGAGTATTAAACTTAGTCAACATTATTTCTATTCTCTTATAAGTTTTAAATGTAGATCACATGCAGGTTCGAAATCTGCATGGGCCAATCTTTTAATTTAGAATATATTGTTACAACTAGATAGAATTAAATTTGGCCAGCATTATTTTATTCTCTTATAAGTTTTCAAGACTTGCATGGGCCAAGTTTTTAATTTAGAGTATATTTTACAACTAGAGAGAAAAACTTTGCTTGGGCCAAATTTTTTTATTTAGCATATATTTACAGTTAGAGAGTATTAAACTTAGTCAACATTATTTCTATTCTCTTATAAGTTTTAAATGTAGATCACATGCAGGTTCGAAATCTGCATGGGTCAACCTTTTAATTTAGAATATATTGTTACAACTAGAGAGAATTAAATTTGGCCAGCATTATTTTATTCTCTTATAAGTTTTCAAGACTTGCATGGGCCAAGGTTTTAATTTAGAGTATATTTTTACAACTAGAGAGAAAAATTTTGCATGGGCCAAATTTTTTTATTTAGCATATATTTACAGTTAGAGAGTATTAAACTTAGTCAACATTATTTCTATTCTCTTATAAGTTTTAAATGTAGATCACATGCTGGTTCGAAATCTGCATGGGCCAATCTTTTAATTTAGAATATATTGTTACAACTAGAGAGAATTAAATTTGGCCAGCATTATTTTATTCTCTTATAAGTTTTCAAGACTTGCAGGGGTCAAGTTTTTAATTTAGAGTATATTTTTACAACTAGAGAGAAATAAACTTGGCCAGCATTATTTTATTCTCTTATAAGTTTTCAAAACTTGCCTGGGCCAAATTTTTTTAATTAAAATATTTTTACTGTTAGAGAGAATTAAATTTAGTCAACATTATTTCTATTCTCTTATAAGTTTTAAATGTAGATCACATTTAAACTCAATTTCATTAAATCATAATGGCCTATTAACTCAGTTGGTCAGAGTGTTATGTTAATAATGTGAAGGTCATAGGTTTGAAACCTGCATAAGCTAATTTTTTAATTTACAGTATATTTTTACAACTAGAGCGAATTAAACTTGGTCAGCATTATTTGTATTCTCTTATAAGTTTGCAAGACTTCAAATTTTTTTTATTTAGCGTATTTTTACAATTAGAGAGAATTAAACTTAGCCATCATTATTTCTATTCTCTTATGAGTTTTAAATGTAGATCACATTGAAACTCAATTTCATTAAATCACAATGGCTTATTAGCTCAGTTGGTTAGAGCGTCGTGCTAATAACGTGAAGGTCATAGGTTTGAAATCTGCATGGGTCAATTTTCAAAATTAGAGTATATTTTTACAACTAGAGAAAATTAAACTTGGCCAACATTATTTGTATTCTCTTATAAGTTTGCAAGACTTCATGGGACAATTTTTTTTATTTAGCGTATTTTATAGTTGGAGAGAATTAAACTTAGCCAACATTATTTCTATTCTCTTATAAGTTTTAGATGCAGATCACATTTAAACTCAATTTCATTAAATTATAATTGACTATTAGCTCAGTTGGTGATGCAGATCACATTTAAACTCAATTTCATTAAATTATAATTGACTATTAGCTCAGTTGGTTAAAGAGAATTAAACTTAGACAACATTATTTCTATTATCTTATAAGTTTTAAATATATATCACATTTAAACTCAATTTCATTAAATCATAATGGCCTATTAGCTCAGTTGGTTAGAGCATTGTGTTAATAACGCGAAGGTTTAAATATTTTAATTTAGAGTATATTTTTACAACTAGAGAGAATTAAACTTGGCCAGCATTATTTGTATTCTCTTATAAGTTTGAAAAAGTTGCATGGGGAAATTTTTTTTATTTAGCGTATTTTTACGGTTAGAGAGAATTAAACTTAGCCAGCATTATTTCTATTCTCTTATAAGTTTTAAATGTAGATCACATTTAAACTCAATTTCATTAAATCATAATGGCCTATTAGCTCAGTTGGTTAGAGCATCGTGCTAATAACGCGAAAGTCGCAACTTTGAAACCTACATGGGCCAATTTTTTAATTTAAACTATATTTTTACAACTAGAGAAAATTAAACTTTGCCAGCATTATTGGTATTCTCTTATAAGTTTTCAAGGGACCGGATCCTTTGGACCACTTTTTGTAGTCCAGGGATGGCCCCTTTGCATATATTGGTGGGGATGAATGGTCCCCACCTATTTTATAAGAGGATCTACTCTAAATTTTCAAGACTTGCATAGGCCAATTTTTTTTATTTAGCATATTTTTACTGTTAGAGAAAATTAAACTTAGCCAACATTATTTCTATTCTCTTATAAGTTTTAAATTTAGATCACATTTAAGCTCAATTTTATTAAATCACAATGGTCTATTAGCTTAGTTGGTTAGAATGTCGTGCTAATAACGCGAAGGTCGCAGGTTTGAAACCTGCATGGGCCAAGTTTTTAATTAGAGTATATTTTTACAACTAGAGAGAATTAAACTTAGTCAGCATTATTTCTATTCTCTTATAAGTTTTAAATTTAGATCACATTTAAGCTCAATTTTATTTAATCACAATGGCCTATTAGCTCAGTTGGTTAGAGCGTCGTGCTAATAACGCGAAGGTCGCAGGTTCGAAACCTGCATGGGCCAATTTTTTAATTAGAGTAAATTTTTACTACTAAAGAGAATTAAACTTAGTCAGCATTATTTCTATTCTCTTATAAGTTTTAAATTTATATCACATTTAAGCTCAATTTCATTTAATCATAATGGCCTATTAGCTCAGTTGGTTAGAGCGTCGTGCTAATAACGCGAAGGTCGCAGGTTCGAAACCTGCATGGGCCAAATTTTTTATTTAGAGTATATTTTTTACAACTAGAGAGAATTAAACTTGGTTAGCATTATTTCTATTCTTTTATAAGTTTTAAATTTATATCACATTTAAGTTCGATTTCATTAAATTACAATGGCCTATTAGCTTAGTTGGTAAGAGCGTCGCTAATAACACGCTCAGTTGGTTAGAGCTGCTAATAACGCAAAGATTTACTAATTTTTTATTTAGTATATATTTATAGTTAGAGAGAATTAAACTTGGCCAACATTATTTGTATTCTCTTATAAGTTTTAAATTTAGATCAAATATAAGCTCAATTTTATTAAATCACAATAGCCTATTATCTAAGTTGAGTAGCGCATCTTCGATGGGCCAATTTTTTTTTTATTTAGCATATTTTTACAGTTAGAGAGAATTAAACTTAGCCAATATTATTTCTATTCTCTTATAAGTTTTAAATTAGATTTCAAGACTTGCATGGGACAATTTTTTTATTTAACATATTTTTACAATTAGAGAGAATTAAACTTAGCCAATATTATTTCTATTCTCTCATAAGTTTTAAATTTAGATCACATTTGAGCTCAATTTTGTTAAAATATAATGGCCTATTAGTTTAGTTGGTTAGAGCGTTATGCTAATAACATGAAGCTTGCAGGTTTGAAACCTTTATGGGCCAATTTTTTAATTTAGAGTATATTTTTACAACTAGAGAGAATTAAACTTGGCCAGCATTATTTTATTCTCTTATAAGTTTTCAAGACTTGCATGGCCCAAGTTTTTAATTTAGAGTATATTTTTACTACTAGAGAGAAATAAACTTACCCAACATTATTTTATTCTCATGTAAGTTTTCAAGACTTGTATGGGCCAATTTTTTTTATTTAGCATATTTTTACAATTAGAGAGAATTAAACTTAGCCAACATTATTTATATTCTCTTATAAGTTTTAAATGCAGATCACATTTAAATTCAATTTCTTTAAATCAAAATGGTCTATTAGCTCAGTTGGTTAGAGTGTTATGTTAATAACGTGATGGTTATAGGTTTTAAATCTGCATGAGCTAAATTTTTAATTTAGAGTATATTTTTACAACTAGAGAGAATTAAACTTGGCCAACATTATTTTATTCACTTAAAAGTTTTCAAGACTTGCATTGGCCAAGTTTTAAATTTAGAGTAGATTTTTACAACTAGAGAGAAACAAACTTGGCCAGCATTATTTATTCTCTTATAAGTTTTCAAGACTTGCATAGGCCAATTTTTTTTATTTAGCATATTTTTACAGTTAGAGAGAATTAAACTTAGCCAACATTATTTCTATTTTCTTACAAGTTTTAAATGTAGATAACATTTAAACTCAATTTCATTAATTCATAAAGGTCTATTAGTTCAGTTGGTTAGAGCGTCCTGCTAATTACGTGAAGGTCGTTGGTTTGAAACCTACAGGGGCTAATTTTTTAAATTAGAGTATACTTTTACAACTAGAGAGAATTAAACTTAACCAGTATTATTTGTATTCTCTTATAAGTTTGCAAGACTTGCATGGGCCAATTTTTTTTATTTAGCGTATTTTTACAGTTAGAGAGAATTAAACTTAGCCAGCATTATTTTTATTCTCTTATAAGTTTTAAATGTATATCACATTTAAACTCAATTTCATTAAATCATAATGGCCTATTAGCTCAGTTGGTTAGAGTGTCGTTCTAATAACGTGAAAGTTGCAAGTTTGAAACCTGCATGGGCCAATTTTTTAATTTAGAGTATATTTTTACAGCTAAAGAGAATTAAACTTTGCCAGCATAATTAGTATTCTCTTATAAGTTTTCAAGGGACCAGATCCTCTGGACCACTTTTTGCAGTCCAAGGATGGTCCCTTTGCATATATTGGTGGGGATGAATGGTCCCCACCTATTTTATAAGAGGATCTACTCTCAGTTTTCAAGACTTGCATGGGCCAATTTTTTTTATTTAGTATATTTTTACTGTTAGAGAAAATTAAACTTAGCCAACATTATTTCTATTCTCTTATAAGTTTTAAATTTAGATCACATTTAAGCTCAATTTTATTAAATCATAATGGCCTATTAGCTTAGTTGGTTAGAGTGTCGTGCTAATAACGCGAAGGTCGCAGGTTTGAAACCTGCATGGGCCAAGTTTTTAATTAGAGTGTATTTTTACAACTAGAGAGAATTAAACTTAGTCAACATTATTTCTATTCTCTTATAAGTTTTTAATTTAGATCACATTTAAACTCAATTTTATTTAATCACAATGGCCTATTAGCTCAGTTGGTTAGAGCGTCGTGCTAATAACGCGAAGGTCGCAGGTTCGAAACCTGCATAGGCCAAATTTTTAATTTAGAGTATATTTTTACAACTAGAGAGAATTAAACTTGGTTAGCATTATTTCTATTCTCTTATAAGTTTTAAATTTATATCACATTTAAGCTTGATTTCATTAAATGACAATGGCCTATTAGCTTAGTCGGTTAGAGCATCGTGCTAATAACGCAAAGGTAGGAGGTTTGAGGCATGCATGGGCTAATTTTTTTATTTAGAGTATATTTTTTACAGTTAAAGAGAATTAAACTTGGCCAGCACTATTTCTATTATCTTATAAGTTTTAAATTTAGATCAAATATAAGCTCAATTTCATTAAATCACACCTATTAGCTTAGTTGGTTAGAGCTGCTAACAACACAAAGATTTACTAATTTTTTTATTTAGTATATATTTATAGTTAGAGAGAATTAAGGTTGGCCAACATTATTTGTATTCTCTTATAAGTTTTAAATTTAGATCAAATATAAGCTCAATTTTATTAAATCACAATAGCTTATTAGCTAAGTTGATTAGCGCATCTTCGATGGGCTAATTTTTTTTTATTTAGCATATTTTTACAGTTAGAGAGAATTAAACTTAGCCAATATTATTTCTATTCTCTTATAAGTTTTAAATTAGATTTCAAGACTTGCATGGGACAATTTTTTTTATTTAGCATATTTTTAGAGTTAGAGAGAATTAAACTTAGCCAGTATTATTTCTATTCTCTCATAAGTTTTAAATTTAGATCACATTTGAGCTCAATTTCATTAAAACATAATGGCCTATTAGCTCAGTTGGTTAAAGCGTTGTGCTAATAATACGAAGGTTGTAGGTTTGATACCTTTATGGGCTAATTTTTTAATTTAGAGTATATTTTTACAACTAGAGAGAATTAAACTTGGCCAACATTATTTTATTCACTTATAAGTTTTCAAGACTTGCATTGGCCAAGTTTTTAATTTAGAGTAGATTTTTACAACTAGAGAGAAATAAACTTGGCCAGCATTATTTTATTCTCTTATAAGTTTTCAAGACTTGCATGGGCCAATTTTTTTTATTTAGCATATTTTTACAATTAGAGAGAATTAAACTTAGCCAACATTATATCTATTCTCTTATAAGTTTTAAATGTAGATCACATTTAAACTCAATTTCATTAAATCACAATGGTCTATTAGCTCAGTTGGTTAGAGTGTTATGTTAAAAACGTGAAGGTCACAGGTTTGAAATTTGCATAGGTAAATTTTTTAATTTAGAGTATATTTTTACAACTAGAGAGAATTAAACTTCGTCAGCATTATTTGTATTCTCTTATAAGTTTGCAAGACTTGCATGGGCCATTTTTTTTTTAGAGCTATGATACGTTCAAGGAAAACTCTCAATGAAATGCTCAAGTATAGACACATAAATTCATGGCCCACCATTTCACTTTTTATGGGTCTCATCATTTTATGTGTCTATGCTTGAGCATTTCATTGAGATTCTTTCCTTAAGTATATTATTTTTCTTTTTTTTATTTAGCGTATTTTTACAGTTAGAGAGAATTAAGCTTAGCCAGCATTATTTCTATTCTCTTATAAGTTTTAAATGTAGATCACATTTAAACTCAATTTGATTAAATCATAATGCCCTATTAGCTCAGTTGGTTAGAGTGTCGTGTTAATAACGTGAAGGTCACAGGTTTGAAACCTGCATCGACTAATTTTTAAAATTAGAGTATATTGTTACAACTAGAGAGAATTAAACTTGGCCAACATTATTTGTATTCTCTTAACATTTGCAAGACTTGCATGGGCCAATTTTTTTATTTATCGTAGAGAATTAAACTTAGCCAGCATTATTTCTATTCTCTTATAAGTTTTAGATGCAGATCACATATAAACTTAATTTCATTAAATCATAATGGCCTATTAGCTCAGTTGGTTAGAGTGTTGTGTTAATAACACAAAGGTTGTAGTATTTTTATGGTTAGAGAGAATTAAACTTAGCCAACATTATTTCTATTCTCTTATAAGTTTTAAATGTAGATCACATTTAAACTCAATTTCATTAAATCATAATGGCCTATTAGCTTAGTTGGTTAGAGCGTCATGCTAATAACGTGAAGGTCGCAAGTTTGAAACCTGCATGGATCAATTTTTTTAATTTAGAGTATATTTTTACAACTAGAGAGAATTAAACTTGGCCTACATTATTTGTATTCTCTTATAAGTTTGCAAGACATGGGCCAATTTTTTTTATTTAACATATTTTTACAGTTAGGGAGAATTAAACTTAGCCAACATTATTTCTATTCTCTTATAAGTTTTAAATGTAGATCTCATTTAAACTCAATTTTATTAAATCACAATAGTTTATTAGCTCAGTTGGTTAGAGTGTCGTGCTAATAACACGAAAGTCGTAAGTTCGAAACCTGCATTGGTTAATTTTTTAATGATCCCTACCTATTTTATAAGAGGATCTGCGCTCTCAATTTTCAAGACTTGCATGGCCAATTTTTTTTTTATTTAGCGTATTTTTACTGTTAGAGAAAATTAAACTTAGCCAACATTATTTCTATTCTCTTATAAGTTTTAAATTTAGATCACATTTAAGCTCAATTTCATTAAATTACAATAGCCTATAGTTTAGTTGGTTAAAGCGTCGTGTTAATAACGGGAAGGTCACAGGTTTGAAACCTGCATAGGCTAATTTTTTTATTTAAATTATATTTTTACAACTAGAGAGAATTAAATTTAGCCAGCATTATTTCTACTCTCTTATAAGTTTTAAATTTAGATCACATTTAAGCTCAATTTTATTAAATCACAATGGCTTATTAACTCAGTTAGTTAGAGTGTCGTGCTAATAACGTGAAGGTCGCATGTTCGAAACTTGCATGGGTCAATTTTTTAATTTAGAGTATATTTTTACATCTAGAGAGAATTAAACTTGGTTAGCATTATTTCTATTCTCTTATAAGTTTTAAATTTATATCACATTTAAGCTTGATTTCATTAAATTACAATGGCCTATTAGCTTAGTCGGTTAGAGCATCGTGCTAATAACGCAAAGGTAGGAGGTTTGAGGCATGCATGGGCTAATTTTTTTATTTAGAGTATATTTTTTTACAGTTAAAGAGAATTAAACTTGGCCAGCACTATTTCTATTATCTTATAAGTTTTAAATTTAGATCAAATATAAGCTCAATTTCATTAAATCACACCTATTAGCTCAGTTGGTTAGAGCTGCTAATAACACAAAGATTTACTAATTTTTTTTATTTAATATATTTTTATAGTTTGAGAGAATTAAACTTGGCTTGCATTATTTGTATTCTCTTATAAGTTTTAAATTTAGATCAAATATAAGCTCAATTTTATTAAATCACAATAGCTTATTAGCTAAGTTGATTAGCGCATCTTCGATGGGCCAATTTTTTTTTTTTAGTATATTTTTACGGTTAGAGAGAATTAAACTTGGTCAATATTATTTCTATTCACTTATAAGTTTTAAATTAGATTTCAAGACTTGCATGGGCCAATTTTTTTTATTTAGCATATTTTTACTGTTAGAGAGAATTAAACTTAGCCAGTATTATTTCTAATCACTCATAAGCTCTAAATTTAGATTACATTTGAGCTCAATTTCATTAAATGATAATGACTGATTAACTAAGTTGGTTAGAGCATTGTGCTAATAAGGCGGAGGTCGCAGATTTGATACTTTTATGTGCCAATTTTTTAATTTAGAGTATATTTTTACACTCAAAACCTGCATGGGCCAATATTATTAATATTTTTACAATTAGAGATAATTTAACTTGGCCTGCTTTATTTCTATTCTAAGTTTTAATCACAGATTACTAACCAATTATATTATTATGACTTTTATATTTAATCACGTACCTAGTAACTTATAAGTTGTCTGGATCACAAGTTAATATGAGGCATTTTCTGCATTAAATTCATACCTTAAATGAAATATTAATAGTAGTACAAGATTATAACCGAATTAAAAATAATACTAAAATTTTACTATCTCAATAATATTGTGACATCGATGGTTGCCGACTACACTATAAGATACAAAATTGAAAATTGTGCTAATAACCTGAAGATTGCAAGTTAAGAACTTTCATGGGCCATTATTTTTTATTTTTGCCTTTTGTAGTAAATTTTTTAGTTAGTTTCATAACATGCTCAAACCATTCCTAGCAAATTTTATTAGGTCCTGTAAAAACTTCGTTCAATTTTAATTTTTTATCCGTTTAGGGATCAAAAATTACAATATATACAATTTTAGACCATCTAATTCAAATCAATTATTAATTGACTCAACATTTAATAGCATACCTAATGAATGGCTAACTATCAACAATTAATAAAAGTAATTTCCTTCCATTGATACCATTAAAGAGAGTGTCATTAAATTTAAAATCATACTAAAACGTAGAATTGAAAGCATGCCTATATGTGTAACATAATCTAAATATAAAATTAATTTATTCAATATTAAAATTGCTCACAGGTGATCTCGATATCCATGTGGTTTTAAGTCTATTTTTCATCCTAAAAAAATCCAGTCGGATCCATCCCAACTCACTTTCAAACCTATATTTTTGTACCACATCCTAAAGATCACATCATGTTCTAATCCCTTCGCTAGTCATTATTAGATCTGTTACCAATCCTGCTCGCCTTGATAGAATGACCACATTCTAACAAGATCAAGCATGTTTGATCTCTAAGATCCTCAGTTTGGTTGTCATTTCTTAACGACACCAAGTAAAAAAAAAATGTGAATCAACAGTAGTCAAAAGTAGAAAGCAAGATGTAGAGGAAGGATCAGAGGCGGAGAAATCATCTCAAGCATAAGATCAAAAAGATGTTTATTCACCGATCAAATCAGTTGCCGATCTCCGGACCATCTACATCTTCCCTTCCATCGGAATGGTCGCAGTAAACCCTACAGATCTGCAACACCATCACCGCTGCAGCTTCGTTGCACTTCGAAAAGCACCGGGGTCGGGGAAGCGATCAGAAAAGGGGAAATAAGTCGCTTCAAATCCCAATCGGCGGAAGGCGGGAAATAGAAGCTGCGAGCCTGTGGCAGTAGCGCTCGTCTTAGAAGGGTCATTCTATTGACCCACTAATAGTTAAGTAATGTCTCACATAAATATAATATTTTTTACCATTAATTACTTGGCTTAGACTTATTAAATAAAATTTAAAATATATTTTAATGTTATCGGTAAGTGCTTCTAAATATAGAACATTTATAATAAAAAATTCTAACAAAAAATGCCTTAAAATATATTTTTTTTATTTACTATATTTTTACATTTAGAGGGTGATCCTGTCCGAACGCTAAGTCGATGGACGCTGGGCATGTGGCGCTCTTCCAACTGATGACGTGGATTTCTAACCGACTGTATGGATCTTCGGCGAACCTGCAAGGAAGTCGGCCGGGAAGGGGTTCCTGGCGACGACCCCCGACGCTCAAGTCAGGAAAGAGGAAAATGATGAAGTGGCTCCAAAGATCAGAGATCGCGTACCTCCAGCGAAGTCTGAGGGCTCTTATATAGAGCTGTGGGGAGGCTTGTGCACACCTACCGAGGCATACACGTGTCCTGTACCATACCTTAGTATGAGCTTGTCAGAGGAGCATGCCTGACACCATACTGCTACAATCTGAGCACCTCTCTGATGGGACAGCAGAACCTTCCTTCGTACGATTCTGCGTATGGCTTGGTCGTCGAACATACCCGTTGTCAGAAGATGTTCCCCAATGTCCCCTTGTCTCTTCTTTCCCCGAGCCGAGCGTCCATCCACTCGGCAGACATCGGTCCGACCGGGCGTAGATGTCGATCCGACCGAGAAGACTTCATCCCATCGCGTGCTCAGCTGAGAACGTCCCTTCACGGCATTGATGCTTTACGCCTCGGCCGAGCGGGCTACCCGCTCGGCCCGGCGACTCTGTTCACCATGAGAGTCGGAAACCCAACTCCCCGTCGGGTTGTCATTGATTCCGCACGGACCCGTTCGGCCGGTCGACCCAACCCTTCTCCGATCGGCCGGACCTCATGCTAACCCTTTTGACTTTTGACCGCCACGTGGCGTTGACCCCGCTCCAGAGGGGGTCCCCGTCCTTACTGCCGGATCAGAGGGAATTAAACTTGGCCAACATTATTTCTATTCTCTTATAAGTTTTAAATTTAGATTAAATATAAGCTCAATTTCATTAAATTCCAATGTTCTATTAGCTTAATTAGTTAGAGCTGCTAATAACGCGAAGATTTCGAGACTAATTTTATTATTTAGTATATTTTTACATTTAGAGAGAATTAAACTTGACCAACATTGTTTGTATTCTCTTATAAGTTTTCAAGACTTGCATGGGCCAATTTTTTTTTTATTTAGCATATTTTTATAATCAGAGAGAATTAAACTTAGCCTGAATTATTTCTATTCTCTTATAAGTTTTAAATTTGGATCGCATTTAAGCTCAATTTCATTAAATCATAATGGTATATTGGCTCAGTTGGCTTGTGTGCCGTGCTAATAACGCGAAGGCAATAGGTTTGAAACCTGTATGGGCCAATTTTTTAATTTAGAGTATATTTTTACAACTGGAGAGAATTAAACTTGGTCAACATTATTTGTATTCTCTAATAAGTTTTTAAGACTTGCATGGCCCAATTTTTTTTATTTAGCATATTTTTACATTTAGAGAGAATTAAACTTAGCCAACATTATTCTATTCTCTTATAAGTTTTCAATTTAGATCACATTTAAGCTCGATTTCATTAAATTACAATGGCCTATTAGCTTATTTGTTAGAACGTCATGCTAATAACGTGAAGTTTGCATGTTCGAAACCTCCATGGACCAATTTTTAATTTAGAGTATAGTTTTACAACTAGAGAGAATTAAACTTCGTCAGCATTATTTTATTCTCTTATAAGTTTCAAGACTTGTATGGGCCAATTTTTCTTATTTAACATATTTTTACCATTAGAGAGAATTAAACTTAGCTAGCATTATTTCTATTCTCTTATAAATTTTAAATGTTGATCACATTTAAACTCAATTTCATTAATCATATAAAGGCCTATTAGCTCAGTTGGTTAGAGCGTCGTGTTAATAACGTAAAGCTCGCAGTTTGAAAACTTGCGTAGGCCAATTTTTTAAATTAGAGTATATTTTTATAACTAGAGAGAATTAAACTTGGACAGCATTATTTATATTCTTTTATAAGTTTTCAAGACTTGCATGTGTCAATTTTTTTTATTTAGCGTATTTTTACAGTTACAGAGAATTAAACTTAGCAAGCATTATCTCTATTCTCTTATAAGTTTTAAATTTAGATCGCATTTAAGCTCAATTTCATTAAATCACAATGGCTTATTAGCTCAGTTGGTTAGAGTGTCGTGTTAATAACGTGAATGTCGCAGGTTCAAAACCTGAATGTGCCAATTTTTTAATTTAGAGTATATTTTTACAACTAGAGAGAATTAAACTTAGTCAGCATTATTTCTATTCTCTTATAAGTTTTAAATTTATATCATATTTAAGCTCGATTTCATTAAATTACAATGGCCTATTAGCTTAGTTGGTTAGAGCGTCATGCTAATAATGCAAAGGTCGGAGGTTTGAGGCATGAATGGGCTAATTTTTTTATTTAGAGTATATTTCTTTTGCAGTTAAAGAGAATTAAACTTGGCCGGCACTATTTCTATTATCTTATAAGTTTTAAATTTAGATCAAATATAAACTTAATTTCATTAAATCACACTAATAACGCAAAGATTTACTATTTTTTTTAATTTAGTATATTTTTATAGTTAGAAAGAATTAAACTTGGCCAGCATTATTTGTACTCCCTTATAAGTTTTAAATTTAGATCAAATATAGGCTCAATTTTATTAAATCGCAATGGTTTATTAGCTCAGTTGATTAGAGCATCTTCTATGGGCCAATTTTTTTTAGTTAGCATATTTTTACAGTGAGAGAGAATTAAACTTAACTAATATTATTTCTATTCTCTTATAAGTTTTGAATTAGATTTCAAGACTTGCATGGGCCAATTTTTTTTATTTAGCATATTTTTACTGTTAGAGAGAATTAAACTTAGAGGGTGTTTGGCTGAGCTTATAAGCTCTCTAAAACAGCTTATAAGCTGTTTTGGAGATTATAAGCTCTTCAAATTTGTTTGGTAAATTGTTTTTCAAACAGCTTATAAACTGTCAAAATAAGTTGTTTTGGAGCTTATAAGCTGTTTTTAAAAAAGTATGGAAGACCCTACTTTTTTAAAAAAGATCTTATTTTAATAATTTGTTTCTCTAAAATATCCTTATATAATTTCATAAATCCCCATCTTATCCTCCATAAATTTTTATAAGCCTAATATTTTTTTATCTCCGCCGACTTTTCTTCAACATTGTGTCATCTTCTCCGCCAACGTCTTTTTCTAATTTTCTCTCCCCCGATGCATGAATTCACCCAAAATCCTCTATTAATAAAAATCTTAAAACCCTCTATTAATAGTACTATACCATTTTTGGTAATTTTATTAATAAAAAGATCTTATAATACCAAACACATCAATATCTTTAAGTTGATTGTAATAAGTTCACCCAAACACTTTAACAACTTATTTTTTAAATAAGACCTAACAACTTATAAGCTCCTAAAACAACTTATAAGTTGTACGAGCTTATAAGTTGTTTTTAATAAGTTTAGCCAAACACCCTCTTAGCCAATATTATTTCTATTCTCTTATTAGTTTTAAATTAGATTTCAAGACTTGCATGGGACAATTTTTTTTATTTAGCATATTTTTACCGTTAAAGAGAATTAAACTTAGCCAGTATTATTTCTATTCTCTTATAAGTTTTAAATTTAGATCACATTTAAGCTCAATTTCATTAAATCATAATGGTCTATTAGCTCAGTTGGTTAGAGTGGCATGTTAATAACGTGAAGGTCGCAGATCCGAAACCTTCATGGGCCAATTTTTTAATTTAAAGTATATTTTTACAACTAGAGAGAATTAAACTTGGCCAACATTATTTCTATTCTCTTATAAGTTTTAAATTTAAATGAAATTTAAGCTCAATTTCATTAAATCACAATACCCTATTAGCTCAGTTGGTTCTAGAGCGTCATGCTAATAACGTAAATGTAGCAGGCTCGAAACCTGTATGGGCCAATGTTATTTATATTTTTACAATTAGAGATAATTTAATTTGAGCAGCTTTATTTCTATTCTAAGTTTTAATCACATATTGCTAACCAATGGCTATTGAAAATTGTGCTAATAACCTGAAGATTGCAAGTTAAGAACTTTCATCGGCCATTATTTTTTATTTTTACCTTTTATAGTAACTTTTTTAGTTAGTTTGATAACATGTTCAATCCATTCCTAGCATATTTCATTAGTCCTGCAACTTAAATTTATTTTTAATTTCTAGTAACTTATAAAGTGTCTGGATCACTAGTTAATATGAGGCATTTTATGCATTAAATTCATATCTTAAATGAAATATTAATAGTAGTACAAGATTATAACCGAATTAAAAATAATACTAAAATTTTAATATCTCTATAAGAGATCAATAAAAATGTGGCATGGATGGTTGCTGTGCTAATAATCTGAAGATTGCAAGTTAAGAACTTTCATGAGCCATTATTTTTTATTTTTGCCTTTTGTAGTAAATTTTTTAGTTAGTTTGATAACATGTTTATTCCATTCCTAGCATATTTCATTAGGTCCTGCAAAAACGTCGTTCAATTTTAATTTTTGATCGGTTTAGGGATCAAAACTTACAATATATACAATTTTAGACCATCTAATTCAAATCAATTATTAATTGACTCAACATTTAATAGCATACCTAATGAATGGCTAACTATCAACAATTAATACAAGCAATTTCCTTCCTATACCATCAAAAAGAGTGCCATTAAATTTAAAATCATACTAAAACTTAGAATTGAAAGCATGCCTATATATGTAACATAATCTAAATATAAAATTAATTTATTCAATATTAAAATTGCTCAAAGGTGATATGGATATCCATGTGCTTTTATGTCTATTTTTCTTCATCCTAAAAAATTCCAGTCGGATCCATCCCGACTCACTTTCAAACCTAAGTTTTTGTACCACATCCTAAAGATCACATCATGTTCTAATACCTTCGCTAGTCATTATTAGATCTGTTACCGATCTTCCTCGTCTTGATAGAATAACCACATTCCAACAAGATCAAGCATGTTTGATCTCTAAGATCCTCAATTTTGATTGCCATTTCTTAACGACACCAAGCAAAAAAAAAAACACGAATCAATAGTAGTCAAAAGTAGAAAGCAAGGAATCGAAGAAAGTAGAGGAACGGTCAGAGACGGAGAAATCATCTCAAGCATAAGATCAAAAATTTATTTACTCACTGATTAAATCAGTTGTCGATCTCAGGACCATCTACATCTTCCCTTCCATCGGAATGGCCACAAAAAACCCTATGGATCTGCAACACCTTCGTCGCTGTTGCTCCGTTGCGCCTTGAAGAGCATCGGGATTTAGGAAGCGGGAAATAAGTCTATTCAAATCCCAATCGGCGGAAGGAGGGAAATAGAAGCTGCAAGCATGTGGCAATAGCACTCGTCTTAGATGGGCCATTCTATCGGCTTACTAATACTTAAGTAATGTCTCATATAAATATAATATTTTTTTACCATTAATTACTTGGCTTAGCCTTATTAAATAAAATTTAAAATATATTTTAATGTTATTGGTAAGTGCTTCTAAATATAGAACATTTATAATAAAAAAATGTAACAAAAATACCTTAATATATTTTTTTATTTACTATATTTTTACATTTAGAGGCAATTAAGCTTGGCCAGCATTTTTTCTATTCTCTTTTTAAATTTAGATCAAATATAAGCTCAATTTCATTAAATCCCAATAGCCTATTAACTTAATTAGTTAGAGCTTCTAATAACGCAAAGATTTCGAGGCAAATTTTTTTATTCAGTATATTTTTACATTTAGAGAGAATTATACTTGATCAGTATTATTTGTATTCTCTTATAAGTTTTCAAGACTTGAATGGGCCAATTTTTTTTATTTAGCATATTTTTATAGTTAGAGAGAAATAAATTTAGCAAGCATTATTTCTATTCTCTTATAAGTTTTAAATTTAGATCACATTTAGGCTCAATTTTATTGAATCACAATGGTCTATTAGCTCAGTTGGTTAGAGCGTCGAGCTAATAACACGAAGGCCATATGTTTGAAACTTGTATGGGCCAATTTTTTAATTTAGAGTATATTTTTATAACTAGAGAGAAAATTGGCCAGCATTATTTGTATTCTCTTATAAGTTTTAAATTTAGATCAAATTTAAGCTCAATTTCATTAAATTACAATGGCTTATTAGCTCAGTTGGTTAGAGTCATGCTAATAATGCAAAGGTTTGAGACTTGCTTGGGCTAATTTATTTATTTAGAGTATATTTTTTACAGCTTGAGAGAATTAAACTTGGCCAGCACTATTTCTATTATCTTATAAGTTTTAAATTTAGATCAAATATAAGCTCAATTTCATTAAATCACACGTATTAGCTCAGTTGGTTAGAGCTACTAATAACGCAAAGATTTACTAATTTTTTTATTTAGTATATTTTTATAGTTAGAGAGAATTTAACTAGGTCAACATTATTTGTATTCTCTTATAAGTTTAAATTTAGATCAAATATAAGCTCAATTTTATTAAATCACAATTGCATTAGAGCATCTTCGATGGGCTAATTTTTTTTATTTAGCATATTTTTACAGTTAAAGAGAATTAAACTTAGCCAATATTATTTCTATTCTCTTATAAGTTTTAAATTAGATTTCAAGACTTACATGGGGTATTTTTTTTTATTTAGCATATTTTTACAGTTAGAGAGAATTAAACTTAGCTAGCATTATTTCTATTCTCTTATAAGTTTTAAATTTATATCACATTTAAGCTCAATTTCATTAAATCATAATGACCTATTAGCTCAGTTGGTTAGAGCGTCGTGCTAATAACGCGAAGGTCGCATATCCAAAACCTTTATGGGCCAATTCTTTAATTTAGAGTATACTTTTACAATTATAGAGAATTAAACTTGGCCAATATTATTTCTATTCTCTTATAAATTTTAAATTTAAATGAAATTTAAGCTCAATTTTATTAAATCACAATGACCTATTAGCTCAGTTAGTTCTAGAACGTCATGCTAATAAAACCTGCATGGGCCAATATTATTTGTATTTTTACAATTAGAGATAATTTAACTTGGCCAGCTTTATTTTTAGTCTAAGTTTTAATCACAATTGCTAACCAATTATATTATTATGACTTGTAAGGTGTCTGGATCACTAGTTAATATAAGGCATTTTCTTCAATAAATTCATACCTTAAATGAAATATTAATAGTAGTACAAGATTATAACCGAATTAAAAATAATACTAAAATTTTAATATCTCTATGAGAGATCAATAAAAAGTGACATCGTTGATTGCCGACTACACTATAAGATGTTGATTGCCGACTACACTATAAGATACAGAATTGAAAATTGTGCTAATAACTGAAGATTGCAAGTTAAGAACTTTCATGGGCCATTATTTTTTATTTTTGCCTTTTGTAGTAAATTTTTTAGTTTGATAACATGTTCAATCCATTCCTAGAATATTTCATTAGTCCTGCAACTTAAATTTATTTTTAATTTCTAGTAACTTATAAAGTGTCTGGATCACTAGTTAATATGAGGCATTTTATGCATTAAATTCATATCTTAAATGAAATATTAATAGTAGTACAAGATTATAACCGAATTAAAAATAATACTAAAATTTTAATATCTCTATAAGAGATCAATAAAAATGTGGCATGGATGGTTGCTGTGCTAATAATCTGAAGATTGCAAGTTAAGAACTTTCATGAGCCATTATTTTTTATTTTTGTCTTTTGTAGTAAATTTTTTAGTTAGTTTGATAACATGTTTATTCCATTCCTAGCATATTTAAGCTCAATTTCATTAAATTACAATGGCTTATTAGCTCAGTTGGTTAGAACATCATGCTAATAACGCGAAGGTCGAAGGTTTGAGACTTACATGGGTTAATTTTTTTATTTAGAGTATATTTTTTTATAGCTAGATAGAATTAAACTTGGCCAGCACTATTTATATTATCTTATAAGTTTTAAATTTAGATCAAATATAAGCTCAATATCATTAAATTACACATATTAGCTCAGTTGGTTAGAACTGCTAATAACGTAAAGATTTACTATTTTTTCTATTTAGTATATTTTTATAGTTAGAGAGAATTAAACTTGGCAGTATTATTTGTATTCTCTTATAAGTGTTGGTGCGGGAAGCATCCGACGATCAAATCGATATTTTGATTATGTCAAAAGGTTCAAGTTAAGTTGGTTTGTTATCTAATGTATGTGAATGAGGTTGCAGGAAAGTCCTAACTGCGGTTAGGCAAATGGAAACCCCTAGGGGGTGGTAACCCTAGGTCCTACGGGTGGTAACCCTAGGTGGTGGAAAACCTTAAGGGGCGATAACCTTAGGTCCTAGGGGGTGGTAACCCTAGGTGGAGGAAAACCCTAAGGGGCGGCAACCTTAGGTCCTATGGGGTGGTAACCCTAGGTGGTGGAAATCCTAAGGGGGGTAACCTTAGGCCATAGGGAGAGGTAACCCTAGGTGGCGAAAAATTCTTAGGGGTGGTAACCCTAGGCAGAAAGTCCAGTTGAGGGCTAGACTGGCAACAGGTATGCCCTTCTGAGGGCCAGACAGCACCATATTCCTCAATTTTTGGCACAAATTACTCTTCTAAAGAGTAACGACTTGACATAAGGCTTAGATTTGCCTTTTACTTCCCAGTAAAGTGCCAAAATACCAACTTGGCATTTTATTACACTTAATTTCTTGTGCCAATCAAGCTTATATCAAATTTCTCAACCTATAGCACATTTGACCCTTTCCAAGAGTAAACCATTAATCCTTATTATTTTCGAAAGTTAACAATAACCTTGAAAATGCTCTTGGAGTGCTAACTTCATTATGATTGTGTTAACTACCCTTTCAATTTAAGTTGACACTCTCTAACCCATCTAAGGGGTAGAGAAAATGCTCCTAGGAACCCAAATCTTATTGGTGCTGTTGGATCGTGAAACGTCGATAGAGGGGGGTGAATATCGATTCGAAAAACAACGAGTATAAGAGAGTTAAGCGCAGCGGAAATAAAATAGCTTAGACAGATGAACACGATGTTTTTTACTTCGTTCAGAGCCTATGACGACTCCTATTCGAAGACCCATACTCCTTGAGTACTTTCGTTAGGCAATCACTAGCAGTTCGAATATTATTACAATTTAAAGTACAGAAATGCTAATGAAAATAAAACAAATACCGACAAGAATTAAAGACGAGGAAAAGAGCGTATTGTCGGATCTTCGTTAGCGTCGCAGGAGTACAGAGCAGTAGAGCAAGCAATCTAAGAGTTCTGAGTTTTATTCTGATCTCTGCCTCCGCCCCATCTTTTATATGAAGCTCGGGGCGCCCTGGATCCCTTCCAAGCGCCCTGGTGAGACGTGGCAAGTCCAACCAGCGAGCTCCAAGTGGCGACGCGCGGTCAGGATAATTTTTGCCTCCCGGGCGCCCGGACCACCTTTTTCCAGCGAACAACTTTCCTGCAAAACAAGGTTAGTCCGAGACAAAAATAGATCCTGCAAAATAAAGTGTTAGCACAGTTTACGAGTTTAGTATTAAGAAGTATGACTTAGCAAAACAGAGTATGACCTAGATTCCGTCTTTCCGAGACCGGAATCTAGTCACGATCTCAACTTAGATATCCGAAATGGATCTAAGCCGGATCGACGCCTAATGTTCCCTTCCCGGGAACGCGTCCTCGAAGTCACTCCCCTCTAGTGACTTACCTTACTTACCTGCCAGACGTCCGGTCAGCCCTTCGACCCGTCTGGACTTCTCGCCAGTTATCCGGTCAGCCCGTCGACCTAGCTGGACCAGCCCGTCGACCCGCTTGGACTTCTCGCCAACTATCCGGTCAGCCCGTCGACCTAGCTGGGCTTCTCGCCAAGCGTCCGGTCAGCCCGTCGACCCGCTTGGACTTCTCGCCAGCTATCCGGTCAGCCCGTCGACCTAGCTGGGCTTCGTGCCAGACATCTGGTCAGCCCGTCGACCTGTCTGGACTTTTCCTGCACACTCGATCAGAGTGTTAGACAACAACAAGCTAACTTAACCTGATTTGTCATTCATCAAAACCTGGGTTAAATCGTTAGTGCAAACCGCACCAACAGGTGCTCCTTGGATGCTCTAGGTATTCACTAGGGATAACTTCCCTAGATACCTTCCTAGTGACCTTGTTAGGCTTCTTAGAAGCCTTGGTCACATTTTCTAGGTCAACCCTAGGGATTTCTTCCCTTGTGACATTTTTAGTGACTTTGTTAGACTTCTTAGAAGTCTTAGTCACCTTAGTTACAAAAATACTCCTAGGGATAACTTCCCTTGTACTTTTAACTTGACCCTTAGACCTAGACTCGGTTCCATAGCTATATGGAACTCTATGGTAAGAAAATATATCCTTCTTAGCCTTAAGTTTGTATCTCAAACCTTTATGGCCATTAGATGGCTTTTGTTGTCCTAAACCTAGGTTTTGTTCATTTTGCCCTTTTAGGATATTTTCTATCCTTTTTAGGGTCTTTTCCATTTTATCAAGTCTTGACCTCAAGACTTGATTTTCTATCATTAAATCCTTAGATTTTTGGTTTTTCAATGAATCCATGAGCATTTTTATTTTTAGACCTATAACTAAAATTCTTAGTTTCCTTGTCTAAATTTTTATCTACCTTTCTAAACATAGGTGTGGTAGTTTTAGCATGTAGAGTCACATGTTTTTCTTTAAAACTCTCATGCTTTCTATTCTTATGGTAAATAGCATTAAAATGATAAAAGTTAGAACTACCATGTTTTTTATCATTATTTAAAAGGGTAGACTCAATAAATGATACCTTTCTTTTTATCTTGGAGGCTTCCCCCTGACTTGTGCTTCGTCCAAGAGCCTTGACCGCTTTCTTCCCCTTGGGACATTGGCTCCGGTAATGTCCTTTTTGATTGCAAGAGAAGCACACAATGTGCTCCTTGCTCTTCTTTGTTCCGGGAGCGGTCTCTTTGGGCTTCTCCTTACCCTTTGGTGCCACTTGACTCTTTTTCTTGTCCAATTTAGGGCATTTGCTCTTATAATGCCCATGCTCCATACACTCAAAACATATAATATGATTTTTATTTTTAATTGAAATGTTTATACCTTCATGTGTAGGGATAGCACTTTCTCCTTTGGATCCGGAGGTAGAAACTTCCTCTTGATTCGAAAATGATTTTCCTCCCATTGATTTTACTTGACTTGTGGAGGTGGAAGCTTTTTCATCCTCTTCTTCTCTTGACCCGGATGTGGAAACTTCTCCTTCTTCTTGATCCGGTGTCAATGAAAGTTGCTCCCCCTCAATCCTAGAGGTGGAGGCTTCTTCATCTTCGTCTTGTATATTGAACAAAGAGTATGCTCCCTCTTTGTCCTTTTCATTGTACTCCTTTGAAGCTTCTTGGACTTTTTCTTCAGAAGTTGAGCATCTCTCAACCTCGGAGTCCTCTTCCTCTTGGTCTTGATCCAATGAGTCACCCTCTTTGGATTCTTCTTGAATTTGTGCAGTGGAGGGGATCTCATGAATCTTTACCAACTTGCTCCAAAGCTCCTTGGCATCCTTGAAATCTCCAACTTGAGCCAAAATATTGCTTGGTAATAAATTGACCAAAAGCTTGGTCACTTTATCATTTGTCTTGCTCCTTTGAACTTGTTCTTGGCTCCATTTGCTCTTCTTTAGAACTTTGCCCTTGGATTTTGTTGGAGCCTCAAAACCTTCCATTAGAGCAAACCATTGCTCTATCTCCATCATCAAGAAATTCTCGATCCTTGATTTCCAAAGATCGAAGCTTGTTGAAATAAATGATGGAGGCACCCTTGTATCGAAACCAAGTCCGTCTTGGAATTTCATTGAAGTTGATCTTGATAAAATCTTTGACTTGAAGAATTTTGCTCCAACTTCTTCACCCTCTAGCTCTTTTCCTTTTCCGGCGATGATTCCGGTGAAGAGCAACCTTGCTCTGATACCACTTGTTGGGACCGATTATGTAGCTAGAGGGGGAGTGAATAGCTCGGTGCGCTCGTCGTGCTCTTCGTCACTTGTTTCTTCAAAGATGTGCAGCGGAAAATACAAAGAAAACAAACACAACGCCAAGACTAAGGATTTACTTGGTATCCACCTCAAGAAGAGGTGACTAGTCCAAGGATCCACACACTCACGCACCCTCCACTAATAAAACACTCCTTTTCGATAACTACCGAAGGCGGAGAAGCCCTACAAGTTCACACTACCAGAAGAAAGAAAAGGGTGCAAAATACAAGCAAGAGCTTACAAGTTTGCACAAGGAAACTCTAACCCTAACTTTCTTCTTCAGCTGTAGATCCGCCTCTTGACTTGGAAAAACCTCCTAGAACCTTCAAGAACTGGCGATCTGAACTTTGTGGAGAAGCTGTGGAGTTGCTGTGAAGATCTGAAATGAAATCTGGAAGTTTTGCCGAAGGAATCGAACGCCTGCAGCTAAATATGATGCCAACGGTCGGATCCCGATCGATTAGATTGCTCCCAATCGATCGGGAAGGCTTTGGATTGATCGGTCGATCGATCCAGAGTGCCTCTGTGCTCTCGGGAAAACACCTGGATCGATCGGCTGATCGATCCAGGGCTTATCGCGCGAAATCGCAGCTCCCAATCGATCCACTGATCGATTGGGGGCTTTGGATCAATCGACCGATCGATCCAGCACTGTTCTGTGCGATCGCGCACTCGTCCCAATCGATCCACCGATCGATTGGGAGGAGGCTTGTCACGAAGACTCGCCCAATCGATCGGCCGATCGATTGGGCATGAGCCAATCGATCGGCTGATCGATCCAGCTCATGATTTCTCCCTAAAATTAAGTCTAAAGCCTCCTAAACCAACCTCTGGTCAACCATGACCTGTTGGTTCATCGTGCCTAGCGTCCGGTCACCCTTGACCTGCTAGGACACCCTTACCAAGTGTCTGGTCAATCCCTTTGACCCACTTGAACTGTTCTCCTCGTGCCAAGTATCCGGTCAATCCCTTTGACCTACTTGGGCTTTCCTCCTCGTGCCAAGTATCCGGTTAATCTCTTTGACCTACTTGGTCTTTCCAACACCAGATGTCCGATCAACCTTGATCCACCTGGATTTCCTCGTGCCTGGCTTCGCTCACCAAGACTTCCTTCTGCCTAGCTTCACTCACTAGGTCTTTCACCTGGCTTCACTCACCAGGATTTCCTTCTGCCTAGCTTCACTCACTAGGATTTCCCATTGCCTAACTTCCCAGTTAGGACTTTCACTTGGCTTCACTCACCAGGATTTTCCCGTCAAGTATCCAATCAACCTTGACCTACTTGACTCTCCTTCGCACATGAACAATTGCACCTGCAATCTTCATGTATTGACTATATGTATTGTCAAACATCGAAATCACAACATCAAGACTCGAGCTTGACTCAATTCAAGCTCAGTCAAACCGGTCAACCTTGACTTGGGGAATATTGCACCAACATAGTATAGTTTGCTATTACCGCTTGGATGATGAGGTCATCATCGTGCGGCACTTTGACTCCCTCGAGGTCGTCAAGACCAAAGCTAATTGTCGGCCCGCTCGCCTTCTCTTGGCTGCATCCCACAACATGTATTTCCAATCGTCGGGCGTACGACTTGCGGGCTCGGTTGGAGTCCCCACTTGTTGGCCCACCGGCGATGATATTGATTTCCCCCCCAGCGGAATTACTTCTATTTTCTTCCTCCCAAGCAGACGGTTTGGCTTGCTCGTGGGTGACTGGGGGGCTAGCCCTTGGCTGGCGCTTTGCTGCTGATGATGGTGCCGCTCGGGTGAACGCCGAACTATTCGCCGCTCGGCGTACTTATACTGAGTTCGCTTGTCCGATGAAGGTGACCGGTGACGATAGATCCTCGGCTTAGGTTGGCTGACCGGGGGGAGACTTCGGCAGTCTCGAGTATTATGGGTGGTTGATTGATGGATTTTACAAAACATGGGCGTACATACCTTGCCCTTTTGTCGAGGCCGCTCGGCCGCAATGTGCTGAACGGCGGGCGATCTGAAATCTTGAGGTGGCCTCATCCCCTTGGCATGTGGCCCTTTTGGCGGTTGCTGGTTGATATGAGTTCTCCGTTCGATTTGGGATGGGGGTTCGCCCGGCGCTTCCTTCTTTCGGGCCGCTTGTGCTTCCTCCACGTTAATGTACTCACTCGCTTTTTTCAGCATGTGGTCGTAGTCGCGAGGCGACTTCCTGATGAGCAAGCGGAAGAAGTCCCCATCGACTAAGCCTTGTGTAAAAGCATGCATCATTATCTCAGACGAGACCGTGGGGATGTCCATAGCTGCTTGGTTGAAGCGCTGGATGTAGGCTCGGAGAATTTCTTTCAGGCCTTGCTTCATGGAAAAGATGCTGACGCTAGTCTTCTGATAGCGTCGACTGCTGGCAAAGTGATGGAGGAATGCCGTTCGAAAATCTCTGAAGCTCTTAATTGATCCGTCTGGCAACCTCCGGAACCAGCGTTGAGCCGAGCTAGATAATGTAGTGAGGAAGACTCTGCATTTGACCCCGTCGGTGTATTGATGAAGAGTAGCAGCGTTATCGAACTTACCGAGATGGTCGTCTGGATCAGTTATGCCATTATATTCCCCGATCGATATTGGAGCGTAATTCTTCGGAAGAGGGTCTTGTAAAATCGCCTCAGAGAACTGGCGATTGACCCGCTCGGGGGATGACTCTGTACGTGGTGCTTTCCCCTTTCTGGCATCCCGCACGGGCGCTTCATCGGACGATCCTGGTTGGCTAGGGCCAGCTCCGACGGAGTCTGGAACAGTGCCCGATGAAATGGAATGGTGGTCGGCGCGTCTCCTGGTGTGTCGGTCTGCCCTTTGTTCTGAGCCCACGTAGAATATTGTTCCGGTCGGTCCTCCATGGCCGCTCGGCCTCCAGAGACCGAGGTGACCTGTTGCGCTATCCTCTCTGCTTGGGCCTTCTGCTGTTGCTCGACCATCTTTATGGCTCGCGCTTGGATGAGTGCTTCGAGCATCTCAGGAGAGAGCGTTACCATGAGTTGGCGTCCAGCTTCTTCCATCTTCTCGGCTCGGATTCAAGTGCGTTCCCACAGACGGCGCCAATTTGATCCTGTCCGCGCACTGAGTCGATGGAAACTGGGGACGTGGCGCTCTCTGCTGCTCCCCGGTGATCTCCGTAGCGACGTAGCCTCCGATGAACCTACAACAAAGTCGGGCCGGGAAGGAGTTCCCGGCGACGACCCTCCGACGCTCAAGTCAGGCGACGGCAAGAAGAGACAGAGGCAGAATAGAGACTATGGCTACAGTAGAATAGGAGAAAAATCATACCTCCGTCGAAGTCCGGGGGTCTTTATTTAGGACCCCGGAGAGGCGCGTGCACGCTCCCAAGGCGTGCACATTCCTCAAAGCATACCTTGGAATGGTTGTGTCAGAAAAGCATGTCTGACGTCATACCTCAATTGTCCGAGCATATCTCTGTCATGGCAACGGAAACTTCCTCCGTACGATCCTTGGTACGGCCCAGCCGCCGACCATGCTGCTTGTCGGCGGCAGACGTCTCGAGAATGATATCACTAGCTGCCCCTTTTGTCCTTTTCTAAGCCCTTTGTCTTTAACAGGGTCGGTCGGGCTGATCGCTCAGCCTCCCGGGCGCCCGGGTATACATGCACCTCGGACCGGGTGAGACGGCCGATCGGTCACATACTCGGATGGGCACCGACTAGTTGTTCTGCCGTTCAGCCTAGCAGCTCAGCTACTCGGCATAGCGGTTCCTCTATAAAGGAGCTTGTGAGCGTCGGAAGCTCAACCCGAGGTCGAGCTATCTTTGTGTCGGCCCAGGGTCTACCCAGGCCGATCGGCCAGGAGATTTCTCTCTGCTCGGTCGGACCTTTGACTCTCCCGTGCCATTGACCCCTTCCTCTGTGGGCCCCCGATCCTTACCACCGGATCAAATATTATTTCTATTCTCTTATAAGTTTTAAATTACATTTCAAGACTTACATAGGCCAATTCTTTTTATTTAGCATATATTTATAGTTAGAGAGAATTAAACTTAGCTAATATTATTTCTATTCTCTTATAAGTTTTAAATTTAGATCACATTTAAGCTCAATTTCATTAAATCATAATGGTATATTAGCTCAGTTGGTTAGAGTGTCATGCCAATAATACCAAGGTTGTGTCAATTTTTTAATTTAGAGTATATGTTTAAAAGTAGAGAGAATTAAATTTGGCCAGCATTATTTCTATTATCTTATAAATTTTAAATTTAAATGAAATTTAAGTTCAATTTCATTAAATTACAATCACCTATTAGCTCAGTTGGTTCTAGAGCGTCATACTAATAACCTGAAGGTAGCAGGCTCGAAACTTGCATGGGCATGAGAGATCAATAAAAATGTGACTACACTATAAGATACAGAATTGAAAAGTGTGCTAATAACATGAAGATTCTAATAACGTGAAGATTGCAAGCTAAGAATTTTTGCCTTTTGTAGTAAATTTTTTAGTTAGTTTGATAACATGTTCAATCCATTACTAGCATATTTCATTAGGTCCTGCAAAAACGTCGTTCAATAATAATTTTTGATCGGTTTAGGGATCAAAAATTACAATATATACACTTTTAGACCATCTAATTCAAATCAATTATTAATTGACTCAACATTTTAATAGCATACCTAATGAATGGCTAACTATCAACAATTAATACAAGCAATTTCCTTCCTCAAATTGATACCATCAAAAAGAGTGCCATTAAATTTAAAATCATACTAAAACTTAGAATTGAAAGCATGCCTATATATGTAACATGATCTAAATATAAAATTAATTTATTCAATATTAAAATTGCTCACAGGTGATCTCGATATCCATGTGGTTTTAAGTCTATTTTTCTTCCTCCTAAAAAAATCAAGTCGGATCCATCCTGACTCACTTTCAAACCTAAGTTTGTGTACCACATCCTAAAGATCACATCATGTTCTAATCTTTTCGCTAGTCATTATTAGATCTGTTACGGATCTTCCTCGCCTTGATAGAATCACCACACTCTAACAAGATCAAGCATGTTTGATCTCTAAGATCCTCAGTTTTGGTTGTCATTTCTTAACAACACCAAGCAAAAAAAAAAAAAAGGCGAATCGACAGTAGTCAAAAGTAGAAAGCAAGGAATCAAAGAAAGTAGAGGAAGGATACGAGGCGGAGAAATCATCTCAACCATAAGATCAAAGAGATGTTTACTCACCGATTAAACCAGTTGCCAATCTCCGGACCATCTACATCTTCCCTTCCATCGGAATGGCCACAGCAAACCCTACAGATCTGCAACACCATTGCCGTTGCAGCTCCATTGCGCCTCGAAGAGCATCGGGATCTGGGAAGCGATCAGAAAAGGGGAAATAAGTCGCTTCAAATCCCAATCGACGGAAGGCGGGAAATAGAAGTTGCGGGCCTGTGGCAGTAGCACTCATCTTAGATGAGTCATTCTATCGGCCCACTAATAGTTAAGTAATGTCTGACATAAATATAATATTTTTTTACCATTAATTACTTGGCCTAGCCTTATTAAATAAAATTTAAAATATATTTTAATGTTATTGGTAAGTGCTTCTAAATATAGAACATTTATAATAAAAAATGGAACAAAAAATACCTTAAAATATATCTTTTTATTTACTAAATTTTTACATTTAGAGGAATTAAACTTGGCCTGCATTATTTCTATTCTCTTATAAGTTTTAAATTTAGATCAAATATTAGCTCAATTTCATTAAATCCCAATGACTTATTAGCTTAATTAGTTAGAGCGGCTAATAACGCGAAGATTTTGAGGCAAATTTTTTTATTTAGTATATTTTTACATTTAGAGAGAATTATACTTGACCAGCATTATTTCTATTTTATTATAAGTTTTCAAGATTTGCATGGGCCATTATTTTTATTTAGCATATTTTTATAATTAGAGAGAATTAAACTTAGCTAGAATTATTTCTATTCTCTTATAAGTTTTAAATTTAGATCACATTTAAACTCAATTTCATTAAATCATAATGGTCTATTAGCTTAGTTGGTTAAAGTGTCATGCTAATAATGCAAAGGTCATAAGTTTGGAACTTGTATGGGCCAATTTTTTAATTTAGAGTATATTTTTATAACTAGAGAGAATTAAACTTTGTCAGCATTATTTGTATTCTCTTATAAGTTTTCAAGACTTGTATGGGCCAATTTTTTTTATTTAGCATATTTTTACATTTAGAGAGAATTAAACTTAGTCAGCATTATTTATATTCTCTTATAAGTTTTAAATTTAGATCACATTTAAGCTCGATTTCATTAAATTACAATGGCCTATTAGCTCAATTGGTTAGAGTGTCGTGCTAATAATGCGAAGCTCACAGGTTTGAAACCTGCATGCGCCAATTTTCTAATTTAGAGTATATTTTTACAACTAAAGAGAATTAAACTTTGCCAGCATTATTTTATTCTCTTATATGTTTTCAAGACTTGCATGGGCAAAATTTTTTTTATTTAATATATTTTTACAATTAAAGAGAATTAAACTTAGTCAGCATTATTTCTATTATCTTATAAGTTTTAAATGTAGATCACATTTAAACTCAATTTCATTAATTTATAATGGCTTATTAGCTCAGTTGGTTAGAGCGTTGTGCTAATGACGCGAAGGTCTTAGGTTCAAAATTTGCATGGGCTAATTTTTTAAATTAGAGCATATTTTTACAACTAGAGAGAAATAAACTTGGCTAGCATTATTTGTATTCTCTTATAAGTTTTCAAGACTTGCATTGGTCAATTTTTTTTATTTAGCGTATTTTTACGGTTAGAGAGAATTAAACTTAGCAAGAATTATTTCTATCCTCTTATTAGTTTTAAATTTAGATCACATTTAAGCTCAATTTCATTAAATCACAATGGCCTATTAGCTCAGTTGGTTAGAACGTTGTGCTAATAATGGGCCAATGTTTTAATTTAGAGTATATTTTTACAACTAGAGAGAATTAAACTTGGCCAACATTATTTTATTCTCTTATAAGTTTTAAATTTAGATCAAATTTAAGCTCAATTTCATTAAATTACAATGGCTTATAAGTTTAAACTTAGTCAATATTATTTTTATTCTAAGGATTGTCAATATTATTTTTATTCTCTTATAAGTTTTAAATTAGATTTCAAGATTTACATAGGCCAATTTTTTAAATTTAGCATATTTTTACAGTTAGAGAGAACTAAATTTAGCTAGTATTATTTCTATTCCCTTATAAGTTTTAAATTTAGATCACATTTAAGCTCAATTTCATTAAATCATAATGGCCTATTAGCTCAGTTGGTTAGAGCGTCGTGTTAATAAAGCGAAGGTCGCAGATCCAACACCTTCATGGACCAATTTTTAAATTTAGAGTATATTTTTACAACTAGAGATAATTAAACTTGGCCAGCATTATTTCTATTCTCTCATAAGTTTTAAATTTAAATGAAATTTAACCTAAATTTCATTAAATCACAATCACCTATTAGCTCTGTTGGTTCTAGAGCGTCATGCTAATAATGTAGGTAGCAGGCCTAGCTCAAGGCATAGGCCGTAAAAGCCTAGCTCAAGGCATAGGCCGTAAAGGCCTATGCCTAGGGCCCCAATTTTATTGGGGCCCATTGATTAATTAATTAAAGATATTGAAAAAATTAAATTAGCATCATTAATATTAATTAATTATAAATGTCTTACTAATTCATTAATGACACCTTGTCAATTAATTCATTATCAATTCCACTTCCTATTTATACCTTGTACTTATCTTTATTTCCTCATTAACTGCCTACCATAATTTTATATTAGATTTTATTCTGCCTTAAATATAATTCATTTTTAAATTGATATATTTCTTTTTTTTATTATTATTACTCCGATTCCCATTTTATTTTGTAATTAGTAATACTTCTTATAAAACCTAATGAATTCTTTTCTCCTCAATATTTCTTAAAAATTCTAATAGTTCTCTCATTAGTGCATTGTGCCCTTTTCTTTTTTCATTAGCGATCTTGCATGTTTCTCCTTCCTAGAATGTCCTTCTCTTCTTTTATCAATAATATTTCTTTCTCACTCTTTCTTTTTATTTCTCGATAATAATATGAATTAGAGATTTTTTTATCATAAAATACAAAGTAAAATGCATTTGCAAAAATAAATTTTTTAAAATTAAAATTAATAAAGTTTATTTGACATTCTAACTAAAAAGATTAAATAATTTAATAATTTTATTAATAAAAAATAAAATTATTATCAAAATACGGGTCAGAAAACTAAATTTTATATCAAAAATTAGTTTTTTTAAAAAATAATATTTAATTCTTTTTAATAACTAATTTTAAAAATATTTTTTTAAAATTATTATTTTCGGTCCCAAATCTAAATGAAAAATGTTAAAGAAAATTAAAAATATATTAAAAAAATTTATTTTTAAAATTTTTTTGCCTAGGGCCTCAAGGAATCTTGAGATAGGCCAATATTATTTATATTTTTATAATTAGAGATAATTTAACTTGGCCTACTTTATTTCTATTCTAAGTTTTAATCACAGATTGCTAACCATTTATATTATTATGACTTGTATATTTAATCACGTACAACTTATAAGGTGTCTGGATCACTAGTTAATACGAGGCATTTTCTGCATTAAATCCATACCTTAAATGAAATATTAATAGTAGTACAAGATTATAACCGAATTAAAAATAATACTAAAATTTTAATATCTCTATGAGAGATCAATAAAGATTGACATCCATGATTGCCGACTACACTATAAGATACAGAATTGAAAATTGTGCTAATAATCTGAAGATTGCAAGTTAAGAAATTTCATGGGCCATTATTTTTTATTTTTGCCTTTTGTAGTAAATTTTTTAGTTAGTTTGATAACATGTTCAATCCATTCCTAGCATATTTCATTAGGTCCTGCAAAAATGTCGTTCAATTTTAATTTTTGATCCGTTTAGGGATCAAAAATTAATATATATATATATATAATTTTAGACCATCTAATTCAAATCAATTATTAATTGACTCAACATTTAATAGCATACCTAATGAATGGCTAACTATCAACAATTAATATAAGCAATTTCCTTCCCCAAATTGATACCATCAAAAAGAGTGTCATTAAATATAAAATCATACTAAAACTTAGGATTGAAAGCATGCTTATATATGTAACATGATCTAAATATAAAATTAATTTATTCAATATTAAAATTGCTCACAGGTGATCTCTATATCCATGTGGTTTTAAGTCTATTTTTCTTGATCCTAAAAAAACCCAGTTGATTCCATCCCGACTCACTTTCAAACCTAAGTTTTTGTACCGCATCTTAAAGATGTGCTAATCCCTTCGCTAGTCATTATTAGATCTGTTACCAATCTTCCTCGCCTTGATAGAATCACCACATTCTAACAAGATCAAGCATGTTTGATCCTAAGATCCTCAGTTTTGGTTGCTATTTTTTAAGGACACCAAGCAAAAAAAACGAATCAACAGTAGTCAAAAGTAAAAAGCAAGGAATTGAAGAAAGTAGAGGAAGGATCAGAGGCGGAGAAATCATCTCAAGTATAAGATCAAAAAGATGTTTACTCACCGATTAAATCAATTGCTGATCTCCGGATCATCTATATCTTCCCTTCCATCGGAATAGTCGCAGCAAACCCTACAGATCTGCAACACCATCATCGTTGCTGCTCCGTTGCGCCTTGAAGAGCGTCGGAAGTGATGGAAAAGGGGAAACAAATCGCTTCAAATCCCAATCGGCGGGAAATAGAAGTTGCGGGGTTGTGACAATAACGCTCGTCTTGGATGGGCCCACTAATAGTAAATGTAATGTCTCACATAAATATAATATTTTTTTACCATTAATTAGTTGGCTTAGCCTTATTAAATAAAATTTAAAATATATTTTAATGTTATTGGTAAGTGCTTCTAAATATAGAACATTTATAATAAAAAAAAAAATTAACAAAAATTGTCTTACAATTATAGTCCTATAATTAAGGAGAAATTATTATAAGGGCCTTTTACTGATTTTCAATTAAAAAGTGTGCCTAATTATTTTTTTTTTTCTCACTTCGGCGTTAACAGAAATCTTCACGGCTTCTTGCACCCCTAGCGACTTCCCACTTCTTGCGGATCTGTTGATTCCTCTTCCTCTTTCTATTTATTTCTTTCTCGACGACGACTCGGCTGAGACCTTGATCTCTCGTTTCCTCCACTTCATTCGTTCTTCTTCGATCCGATCGATCCATCACGCACTTCGCCGGATCCGTCGTCAGGCAAGTACACTGAACTCGCGTTCCTTCAGATCGTTCTGTCTCGACATAGTTTTTATTGCGAAAACCTGAATCTGGAAGAAGAAGAAAAAACTGGTTTTGATAGTTTTGCGTCTAGTTAAATGAATTTAATGCGATGCGAATATAATGGGCTTCGTTTTTTCCGTCGTGTCTTCCCCTTTTTCTAATGTGTGAGTTGGATCGTACGGTATAAAGTGAGCCCTTGACGCTTTTCTACTTAATCTTTGCGTTTGTGTTGCATTTTTTTTTAAAAATCTTTTACTGCCTTTGTTGAGCATTTAAAAACTCGGTTAATTTGTACGATTCAGTAATCGTTGTGGAAATTAGGGTGTTTTTTTTCCTTTTCAATAATTAGATTGTATTTGGCATTTTGTTATCGACTTGCAGTTAAAAATGGCGCAGATTTTGTTGCACGGATCGCTACATGTCACGATTTTTGAGGCAGAGTCATTGTCGAACCCTCACAGAGCTTCTGGAGGTGCTCCACATTTCCTCCGGAAGGTATATCCTTTATTGGAGACGGTTGCCCCGCTTAACTGATCGCTGGTTCTTCGATCTTCGATTACCTTACTTTGTGCTTATGATATTGGCTCTGTATACTTTGCTGGCTGATTATTAATAACTATGATCATGCGTAATCTGTGTTGGTGATAGTTGTTTGGTCTTGCTGAGGTTATGTTACATCTTTTTCTTACTCTATTGTTCCACAGAAGTTAGATTTGTAGAATTTCCTGTTAACAGCAAGATGTTGCCGCATTGCATTGGGTAGGTAGGCTTTATGCTCGTTGAAACATGAAAAGAACTATGTTTGAGATATCAGTATTAGGATTAATATTTATTTTTGAACTTGGTTTTCCAGTATGTTGATGTTGTATGTTGTGGTTTAGACTTTAGATAGTTTAATTTGTCATTTGGTTTAGTTGTTATTCTCATTTAATTGCTTTTCTTTTTTGTATTCTAACAAGTTTCTGCACATTGAAATACATTGAGCAGCTTGTTGAAGGAATTGAAGATACCGTGGGTCTTGGCAAAGGTGCCACCAAACTTTATGCCACAATTGATCTAGAAAAGGCCCGAGTTGGCAGGACAAGGATGCTTTCAGACGAACCTAGTAATCCCCGTTGGTATGAGTCCTTTCACATATATTGTGCCCACATGGCATCGAATGTCATCTTCACTTTAAAACTTGATAATCCTATTGGGGCATCCATCATCGGAAGAGCCTATTTGCCTGTCACTGAAATTCTTAATGGTGAGGAGGTGAAAAGATGGCTTGAGATATGTGATGAACACCGGAATCCACTTGGAGATGCTAAAATCCATGTGAAATTACTGTACTTTGATATTTCTAAAGACCGCAACTGGGCAAGGGGGATTCGAAGTGCAAAATATCCTGGTGTCCCCTACACATTTTTCTCTCAGAGACAAGGTTGCAAGGTTACACTTTACCAAGATGCACATGTCCCTGACAAGTTCATTCCTCGAATCTCTCTTGCTGATGGGAAAAACTATGAGCCTCATAGATGTTGGGAGGACATTTTCGATGCAATTAGCAATGCACAACATATCATATACATCACTGGGTGGTCTGTGTATACAGAGATAAAATTGGTGAGAGACTCCAAGAGACAGAAACCAGGTGGAGATGTTACACTCGGAGAGCTCCTGAAGAAGAAGGCTAGTGAAGGAGTTCGAGTCCTCATGCTAGTTTGGGATGATAGGACCTCAGTAGGAATACTGAAGAAAGATGGTCTTATGGCTACCCATGATGAGGAAACTGAGCAGTATTTTCAGAACACAGATGTTCATTGTGTTTTGTGCCCCCGAAATCCTGATGATGGTGGAAGCTTTGTTGAAGACCTGCAAATTTCCACAATGTTCACTCATCATCAGAAGATTGTTGTGGTTGACCACGAGATGCCCAACAAGAATTCTCAGCGACGGAGAATCATGAGCTTTGTAGGGGGGATAGACCTTTGTGATGGGAGATATGACACACAATTTCATTCTCTGTTCGGGACGTTAGACTCAGTTCATCATGATGACTTCCATCAGCCAAATTTTGGAGAGGCTTCAATTACGAAAGGTGGACCAAGAGAGCCTTGGCATGATATCCATTCACGGCTTGAAGGGCCTATTGCTTGGGATGTTTTGTTCAATTTTGAGCAGAGATGGAGAAAACAGGGAGGAAAAGATGTTCTTGTACAGCTCCGAGATCTCTCTGACATCATCATTCCACCTTCTCCTGTCACGTTCCCAGAGGACAAAGAGACATGGAATGTTCAACTTTTCCGATCTATTGATGAAGGTGCTGCTTTTGGCTTCCCTGAAACACCAGAGGATGCTGCAAGAGCTGGGCTTGTCAGTGGAAAGGATAACACCATCGATAGAAGCATTCAAGATGCTTACATAAATGCCATCCGTAGAGCAAAGAACTTTATCTATATTGAAAACCAGTACTTCCTTGGTAGTTCTTATGCATGGAAAGCTGATGGCATCAAGCCTGAGGAAATTGGTGCTTTGCATCTAATTCCTAAAGAGTTATCGTTGAAGATTGTTAGTAAGATCGAGGCCAGGGAGCGCTTTACTGTCTATGTTGTTGTTCCGATGTGGCCAGAAGGTGTACCAGAAAGTGGATCAGTTCAAGCAATCTTAGATTGGCAACGCAGGACAATGGAGATGATGTACACTGATATTGTGATAGCTCTCCAAGCAAAAGGCCTTGAGGCTAATCCAAAGGACTATCTAACTTTCTTTTGCTTAGGGAATCGAGAGGTAAAGAAGAGCGGGGAATATGAACCTGCGGAGCAGCCACCTCCAGACACTGACTACAGCAGCGCTCAGGAGGCTAGACGTTTCATGATCTATGTTCATACAAAAATGATGATCGGTAAATTTCTCCCACTATTAATTTCTATGCTTTCCAAGTTCTTTATTGTTAATCAGCTTTAATCTTTGAGTTTTATTGAAATAGCATGATAACACTTGCAACTTTTCTCTACCAAACCAATCGGAAGTTGTAAATTTGAATATGACTTGATCAGGCTGTTTAAACTACAATGGCAAATTGATCTCTTGGTTACAGTTGATGACGAGTACATTATAATCGGGTCAGCCAACATCAACCAGCGTTCAATGGATGGAGGCAAGGACTCTGAGATTGCTATGGGAGGATACCAGCCACACTACCTGTCAACCCGGGAACCAGCAAAAGGACAGATTCATGGTTTCAGAATGGCCCTTTGGTATGAGCACCTGGGAATGCTTGATCAAGTCTTCCAGCATCCCGAGAGTTCCGAGTGCGTACAGAAGGTCAACCGGATAGCAGACAAGTACTGGGATATGTATTCAAGTGATAATCTTGACAGTGATCTTCCGGGCCACCTTCTTAGTTATCCCATAGGAGTCTCAACAGAAGGCACTGTCACAGAGTTGCCTGGAATGGAGTTCTTCCCCGACACCAAGGCCCGAGTCCTCGGGACCAAATCTGATTATCTTCCGCCCATCCTCACAACATAACACGTTTGAAAACATTGCTGCTCCATTCTTTTTCTGAATAAGAGTTACATTAATTTTAGATCAGAGAATAAATCATTATAGCTTGGTAACTAGGACATGTTTTAACCAAACAATACTGTTTGAACCCTGTTTTATATATTTTTGATGTCTTTTAAGTGTGAAAACGGTTTATAATATGATGATGAATTTTTATATATAATTTTTTTTGCATATATCAAAATCCCATGTGTAGAATTAGGCACTCAATCACTTTTTCTTTATTTAAAACAAAAGAAAACCTGTTGTTGGATACGATATTTAAAGAGGATTTCATAGTTCGTCATATCGATGGCCCACCATGCAATTAAATTAAGACTCAAATGACGCATCAAAGCATTAGTTAATCATTCCTCCCAGTTAACCTGCAAAGAATCTTTGGGTAGATTCCCAGAACATTCTCTCTGGGGCTGTTGAGAAGCTATTGGTTTTCGTATTGATTTATGACGAAATTCACGGTCAATTTTTTTTTTTTTGCTTCAATATCCAAAAATCAAAAAATATATATTAAATTCGATTATTTTTCTGTTCCTGATGAAACCATCGGTAGGCCCAATCGGGTATGCAATTATTATGCGACGTCACGTAATTAGAAAATTTGAGGGCGCGGTCATCAAAATGTGACAATGTCTTAAACTAAGGCCACATTAGAAGGATAAGATCAGAGGCTTTTATTTAATTATCAATTAAAATAATCCAAAACAGTAATTATTCATGTCACGAAGCATTAAGTTCCAAGTGATTTTAATAATAATTTTTAAAAATAAATAATTCCTTATTATTTATTGAACTATAATTTTTTTTGACAATAATCTATCAAAAATAACATCCTTAACTTTCCAAAATACTTAAAAAGTACAATCAAATTTTGTATTTATCAAGAGACACTTAGTTTTCAAAAAATTTTCTTTTAAAAAATAAAAATAATATAAAATTTATCAAAGCACTGGTCAACCTCTAGCGATAAAACATATCGCTACAATCAACCTTGTAACGGTGAAATCTATAAACCAGTAAAACTAAGCCAAGTTTCATAGTACTCAAGTTTGTTAGGATGGTAATTGAGTCAAGTCGTACCTAAAATAAATTAGTCATTAAAAAGATAGTTCAAATTTAAATTTAGTTTGATTTATTTTTTTATAAATTTGAGTTTAACTTGAACTTGATTCGTTTAGATATTATCGAACTATCAATTCAAACTTATTTGATTATTTAAAATTTTTATATTTTAAACTTATTTGATTAATTATTGAGTTTAATAATATAAATTTATTCATTTATTTTAATTTTTTATTTATTTAATATGATGATAAAAATTTTATTAATAAATATTATTTATAAATATTGTTCATATATATACATTAATGTATATTAATCATAAACATTTAAACATCAAAATATGATTAAGTCACGACCAAACCTCAATTTCACAGCCTAAAGGTTGCCACACAAATAACTGCGATTAGCCGAGACCTAATCGTTGTGGTTTCACGGCTAATACATTAAGGATTGTTTTTATTATTTTATTTTTTATAAAAATAGTATTTTATGAAATAAAGGTAGTTTTTAATAAATATAAAAACTGAATGCGTTTTTGAAGTTTTTTTAAAAGTTAAATATCCTCTTGAATAAATTATTATATATATATATATATATATATATATAAATTATTTATTTGGCAGGCTGCTGTCGTCGACCCTCTCAAAAGAAGCTTTTGACGCCACAAAACTCACCGGTTTCGACACCACTTCCCTTTTCACATCACATGTCACCGATCACCAACTCCTCTTCCTCCTCGTGTCGTCGTCTCCCTCCTCGCTCATGGACTCCCACGGCGTCGCCCTCGCCACTGCTCTCGCCGTCTCCGGCACGATGATCCTTCTCGCCCTCTGCCGGGCCAAGACTTTCTCCCTCCCCGCCGCCTCCGCCGTCCTCCCCCGCAACTCCGCCCCTCCGTGGTGCCCCCCGCGCTCCTGCATCTCCTCCGCCGGTAAACCCCCTCCCCCCCTCTCTCCTCCTCGAATCCCCCCAAGGTTTCCCCCAAATTGACTGTTTCCCCCTCCCGATAGACGACAGGAAGAAGAACAAGAAGAACAAGAGGGTCCAGTTCGCCTCCGAGGTGGTGGAGTTCTACGTTTCCTCCCGCAATGATGCGTCGGCGGCGTCGGAGGAGGTAGAAGAGGAGGTGGAGGATCGGCGGCCGCCTCCGCGGATGCCGGCGAACAGGGTGGCCTTGTACAAGGGGCTCCTCCGTGATCGGGAGACGCAGCGGGTCGCCTGCTGTTATTGATCCGATCCGCCCCCTCTCCTTCTCCCTCTTTTCCTCTTTTGGAAGCTCTTTTTCCAGGTGATCAACAACAAGAATCACGCCGCCTCCATTGCCGGTAACTAGATCTGTCTAACCCTGTAATTAGTCGCCGATTTGGTTTGTGAATCTGGAAGGTGTCGATGAGGTATGTAAATAAATATGGTTTTTGTTTTGTTTTGCTTTTTTTGGTTAATCGCGCAGTCGGAATTTAGAACGTTCCTTCTCTGCATCTCCAACAAATTTCAACGTTATTAAAAAAAATTAAAACTAAAATGTGCCGTTCGTGCTGGGAAGATTTAAAAAAAAAAAATGAAGACGACGGTTTAGTTGAGTTTCATGGTGATGCACGTGATATGTCTGGTTTCTGGTGCGATGCGCGTGAGACATCGTGCCGTGGTCTAAAAGAGAAAAATAAATGCAGAATTGAAATTTTGATGAATTTTATTTAATAATATTGTAAACATTGGTTGTGCCCACTTATTTGATTTTGAGTATAAGATACTGTTATCAATTAATATTTTCTATGAATGGTGGCATGGAGGCTCTCTTTCATTGCCAATTGACATTATTAAATTTTAATAATATTGTCAAATCATTATGCTCAAGTTAATCATTGGTAGAAGATATTTAGGGTTTTATAGAGAAGAAGAATACTAGAAATGAGTAGAATTTAGTCGAGAAAAGTCTCCTATGCATTTGGAAGAAAAATTATACATGAGACTTATCTTCTTTAATGTTTATATAGTGGTCAGAAGAGTATTTTTTCAGGACAGATCCTCTAGTCCATAAATTACGGATTAGAGAATGATCCATTATACGAGAATATTTGATTTGGATGAATCCCATCTTTAAATAAATAAAGTCCATCTAAATCAATGGTTTTCATACAGTGGACCATCCCCTGATCCGTAATTTGCGGACAGAGGATCCCTACTATATTTTTCCCGTCAAAAGTCACTCTCCTTCATTTCCACATAAAGCCGATGAAGGAATTAGATTCTACAACCGCTAACTGTCTCACCATTTATCTATCACCATGTATTTATAGGAAGACAATCAGCGAATTATATTTGACACCCACTTTGGCTTCTTCATTTAGAAGACGCCATGTATTCATAGGAAATCCATGAAGGGAACAATTATTACCATCTTCTCCATTCGGAAGACGCCACATATTTATAGGAAGGCCATAGGGGGCCAAGTCTGAACACTGAACCCGAGTACTAAGGTCAGATGCTCGGTGGATGTTAATTAGTATCTAAGAACTGGGAACCCGAGTACTAGGGTCAGGTGCTCGATGCAGTCAACACCCGAGTACCGAGTCAAGGTGCTCGGGAAATAACTGGGATACGTACAATCAGCTTCAATTTATGTTCATATCCCTTGCACCACTTGCATCACAAAAGTTGCGTGAGGGTGTGCCGTGAAGATGACTAACAAAATCCACTGGAGCAATTAAGCAAACATTTAGATGGCTTGATGGAACAATGGGGCCAGGGGGGCAAGTAGGAGTCAAGTCCCACCTCTTCTCCATCCAATCACAGCATGCTGCCAGACCGTAGCCCACACTGCAACTCCAGTCGGCACAAAGCGACAACCGGTGTCCCAGTGAATGGCAGGGAGAGCAAGCCGGCAGCTCCAGTGCACCATCATGCAGACTTCAACTAATTCACTGGAAAAATAATTTTACTGAGGTGAAGAACTAAACTCTGTGGTAACTTGATCACAAACTGAGTGCTGTTGTCATCGATGATAGAGTTGCTGAGCTTTCAGAAAAAGGGCTGAGTTGTAGCAATCCAACAGTGTTGTTTCACGTCTTCCAATGATCTTTGCCCATACTTTTGTATGATGATGGTCGAAGGACAGTGCAAATTGGTTAGTGATGCTACCTAACCCAACTTGCCAACTAGCAACCTTGACTTGTGGCATACAATATCTTTGTGCAAAATGGTGCATCTCGCTGGAGTACTTTGTGGGAATTTAAGAACTGGAGGATGATGTTAAAGAATTATTCGGTTTTTATCCGAATCCTAAAATGTGTGATGTCAAATAGGATAGTGGTTGTTACTGTGATTGGAGTGGGACCCTAAGTCAAAGTACAGGAGATTGGTTGATATGTCGATTATAGTTAAAGATAAGTCAACCTTGAAAGTCTGCACGGTTTGTTCCTTCAAACGGGAGATAGCCGATCGAATCGTCACGTCGACCAGACTAAGGAGTTGATCGGACTTGAGCCGAGTCTTATCCTTGGTTTAAAAATAGCATAGTTAATCAGTTCGACGGAATGATCTAGTCGATCGAACCAGTTAGATACTCACTCTTTCCAAACTTCCTAGCTCAATGAAGAGGTTGCACGAAGATCGAGTCTCTCGCTATAGTTCTCCAATTAAACTAGACGGTACCTCTGAGGGGCAACCGATTGGGACACTTGGGAGGCTTGGCTAGATTATCATATTCATGCATAGTGGACCCCTCAATCCAACGACCTCATATTACCTTTTTGGTATTGTGTCACGGAGGACAGAAAATATTTTGTAAGTAAACTGCACACTAGAAGCTTTCTCCCTATCATTAATAAAAATTGTGGGTCTATTTTGGGAAATGCATCAGAGCATCTTTATGGTATGCTCTTTTTGAAAACGCTTTGAGATTTATACCTAAACAATAACACTATAAAAGAGATCTCCATTTATAGGCGCAGGTATGCTCACAAGATGCGATACCACTAGCTATTATTCACTATTCATTCATTTTTACTCAACTCGATCACTAACTTGAGCGTCAGAGGATCAACATCAGAGATCCTTTTCTTGGCTCGACAACTAACACTCTTTTTGAGACGCGAGGGCATTTTGGAGCCCAGAGGCATCTAGGGATAATGAGGAGTCTTCATTTAGTCAACATCAGAATCATTGTTCCCAACCAACCATTATCTCCACTTTCGCATAGGATTAGTGGTTATTATGTGAATAGAATGAAAAACTTAGAAGAAGGCAAGTAAAAAAAACCATCGAAAAGAAAAATTTTATTAAGAATTGAGCATGTTTATTCATAAGGCTGATAGATATTATATAGACTTTAACCTAACACTCAAAAAGAAAAAAAATTCAAATTTAGATCTCAATTGAGATTTAAACCTCAATTTCAATTTCACCAGAAAAGATAATTTCATAATAAATAGAAATAAAAAAAAAAAAAGATGATGCTGATATAAATAATTCCTAACCCTTAAATATAAAAAAAATACTCTAAATACCATAAAAATGAAAATTACTAAAAAAAAATAATAAAAAGGGCGCGGATAGAGGTCTTCCAAATTAGAGGTGGTAGAATTTGAGCCCAAAAATTAACAGTTATGAATTCCCGTAATAGATGTATATTTTTAAATTTTACACGCGTAGCCACTAATAAATTCTAATTTTGAATCCAAGCCAAAAATTATGCCCTATGAAAGATTAATCCTCCAATATTGAACCAGCATCAGTGTGCATATGTAAAATCGATGTTCATATCCTCATGGGAGTTCTTGCATTTTTCAGATAAGTTAAGAATTACAGCTACCCTAATCGGTTGTTGAATCATTGTGATTCGTGATCTTCCGAGAAGCAGAGTAAGTTCCTAGTTGTGGGACCTCATTGTCCCTATTATCGATTGATGTGGTGGAAGTAATAGGGGTTGCATGGCCGGCAAAGAACGCGATCAAAGTTAAGTCATATCGATCTGACCCAACACAGGGTTCAGCGTCAGGTCAGAAGACCTAAGGGCGGGATCCTATAACTATGATATGTGGTTAGAATACGTTCTGAAGATGTGAGCAACGTGCGAGGAGTGTGCAATAAGGCTCTCTCCCACTCTCCCCTCAGTTTAATATAAAAGAGTGCCTGTATAAGTTGGTGGAGATAAACGATAGTATTTCTTACTAACTAGCCACAGTTAAAGTTAAAGGAAACCAATGATTGAGGAGAAGAACTTTGTAGGAATTTCACTATATCAATTGTGTAGGTTATAACCTCTATTTTATACTCAAGGCTATGCTAATTGAGTATTTAAAAAACTATGCTAAAATTAGAGAATAATCACATATTTATGGAATCGCAATCAAATAGTAATACTTGACTGATTGTGTGAAGATGATGTGATTCCCCTTATCTGATTGCGATTGTGGTTGATCTTGGAGCATTGAATTATTATCTCTAACATAATTCTCCTTATCTGATTGTGATTGTGATTCATCTTGGAGCATTTAAGTATTATTTCTAACATGATTCTCCTTATCTGATTGTGATTATGATTGATTTTAGAGCATTGAATTATTATGTTTATGTCTAACAGCCCCCCTCAAGTAAAATAGGGAGGCACACACCATGAGCTTGTCCCAGAGAAGAGAAAATTGATGTGACGAGAGGCTCTTTGTGAAGATATCAACAACCTGGTCTTGGGTAGAAATATAGTGTATCTGAAGTAGCTTGCGAGTGACTCATTCACAAACAAAGTGGAAGTCAATCTCAATATGTTTGGTTCGTGCGTGAAACACTGGATTATCAGTAAAGAATGTCACACCAATATTGTCGCAACAAAGGATCGGTGGGTCCGGTAAAAGAACTCAAAGTTCTGTTAAAAGTGACTGTACCCAACATAGTTCAGTAGTAGCATGGGTAAGGGCCCTGTATTCAGACTCAGTACTGGACCAAACGACAACATGTTATTTCTTAAAATTCTATGAAATGAGATTGTCACCAAGAAAGATACAATAGCCGGTAGTCGAGCGACGATCATCAGTACTGTTGGAACAATCTGGATACCCTAGGTTTTGATATTTGGGCAAACATTTAAGTTAGGTTTATTGTTGTATTTGATATGCATTGTGAGTGTGCAGGATACAGGTACAACAAGGAAAGTCCAAAGGTGATCTTGGCAAAAGAGGAAAGTTGAATGATGAGTATTGGCGGTGTAAGTCCAAGCATGTAGTCTTGGCAACGTAAGTCCAAGTGTGACTTGGCAATGGATGAACTCTCGGAGGTGAGGAACCTATTGGCAAAGGAAGACCCGACAATAAGGACAAGCCGAAGAAAGCTCCAGAAGGCAAGACGTGAAGGATGGGGAGGCATCCAAGGGACGCGAGGCTGATAAAGGAGGCTAGAAGGCTAGGTCTAAGTTGGTCGGGCGAGGAAGAGTGCTAAGTGATTGTACTCGAGGTAAAATCCTATGTTTTTAGGAGTTACTGTAGCAACATTGTAGCAGTCGACTAGTTACTGTAGCAATTGACCGATACACTGTAGCAGTCGACTGATACACTGTATCAGTCGACTAATGGCCGACCGTTGGGTAACGGTCAACTTCACTTAAAGGACCAGTCGACTGGTGGCGAGAAAATACTTAGTGTTTTCCACCCGATCTCTATTTAATAGGGCTCGAGGTGCTTGGGCATGGTTGATGAAATAGAGGTGGTTAACCCCTATTAATAGTTTTCCAAAGCCTCCAAGCTCTTCTTGTGATATAAAAGTGTTTGGATCAAGGTTGTGGTGAGGTTTCTCCACCGAAAAGGAGGTTTGAACTAGCCGAAGGTTTCCGCGGAGTCATCTACTGACGGATTGGGATCGTCCATCTTACGGGCAGCCGTGGAGTAGGAGCTTCATCTCCGAATCACGTTAAACAACGTGTTTGGTTTGTCTTCTTTTGTTAGTGTTTGTCTTGTATTTTCGCTGTGCACTCTAACTATTATAGGAAGCGACGTTTTGGGTGAGACGCTATTCACTCCCCCTCTAGCGGACGTCAAGGTCCCAACAGGTACAGCCAGCCCAATCAGCATCGGAGAACACTGTCAAACCAAGAGATGTAGATGGCCGAATCAGAAGGCCATGGTATGGAGTGTGCTGAAGATATCGAAGAATGCATTTGACCGCCACCAATGAGAAGAAGTAGAAGACTACATAAACTGACATGCTTGATTAATCGCAAAGGTAATCTCAGGGCAAGTGAGGATGAGGTACTACAGGGTACCAACAATGCTCCGATACATGTGAGGCTCAGGCAAAGGATCACCATCATATCGAGAGAGAGAGGAGCCAGAGGCAAATGGGGTATGTAAGGGGTTGGCATGGTCCATATGAGCCCGAGATAGAAGATCTGCTATATACTTAGACTAACAGAGAAAAAACCCTTGAGGGGTGCGAGTAGCTTCAATGCCGAAGAAATAGTGAAGTTGGCCTAGGTTTTTCAGAGGAAACCTCTTACACAGTTGAGCAAGCATAGCAGAGATGTGAGAGGAGGAATTGTCTGTGGATATAATATCATCAACATAAACCAACAAATAGAAAGTTATCTGAGCTGAGTGATAGAGGAATAGTGAGGAGTTAGATCTGTATTCATTAAAACCCATGGAGAGAGATCTCGTAGTGTGTCATGCCATTCCCGAGGAGCCTGTTTGAGACATAGATAGCCTTGCAAAGTTTACATACATAATTAGAAAAGTCGGGATGTGTGTAGCCAAGTGGTTGAGATATATAAACCTCCTCACGAAGAGTCCTATGGAGAAATGCATTACTAACATCAACTTGATGGGTGGGCCAACCTTGAGTGACAGCAAGAGCAAGAACTGTACGTAATGTGGTGGGTTTGAAGACTAAAAGTCTCAACATAGTCAATACTAGGCTGTTGGTGAAAACCTTTGGCAACAAGACAAGCTTTGTGACGCTCGATGGTGCCATCAAATCGACGCTTGAGTTTGAAAATCCACTGGCAACCAACAATATTCTAAGTAGATGTATGGGGAACAAGTGACCAAGTGTCATTCTGAATGAGGGCATTGAATTCAGAAGTCATGGTCTCTCGCCAGGCAAGATCTTTGTTGTCAATGGTAAAGCAAGTTGGTTCACAATACTCCATAGTGACAATATGTGCAACAGCTTTTGATTTAGCACTAGTAACCATAGGATGCAACGAGCAAGCCGGTGCTTTGAGAGGTCCTCTGGTAGATGCAATAGATGGAGGTGTAGGGGATGGAGAGTCAACAACATTTGAACTGGAGTGAGGTGAAGTAGCCAAAAGATCAGAAGGTGGAGGCGGAGAGTCTTCTGGAGCAGTAGAAAATCAAATAGAGACTTCTGAAGGAAGCAATGCAGTCGATGCTGATGGCATAGAGTTAGAGGGCGTCAAGGATTGTGATGCAGCAAATGGAAACGAGGTCTCATCAAAGTGAACATGGCGAGAGATAAAAATTTGACCTGTAGGTGGATAAAGACACTGATATCCTTATGAGGATCACTGTATCAAAGGAATACCCACTTGACAGATCGGAGATCCAGTTTATGACGATTGTAAGGCTGAGTCAGAGGATAACTAGCACAACCAAAGGTGCGAAGAAAATCATAGTCAGGAGGTCGATGGAATAAGACCTCAAAAGGCAACCGGCGATGCAACGTAGGAGTTGGGAGTCAATTGATTAGATAAGCCGCAGTGAGAAATACCTCATCCCAGTAGTAGAGTGGCATAGTCGCCTTAGCAAGTAAGATGAGACTCATTTCTATAATATGTCTAATCTTGCGTTCAGCAACTTCATTTTTTTCACTCGTGTAAGGGCATGAGAGACGATGATGAATTCTGTGTAAGTGGATGACAGAAGCAAGATTATGATATTCACCACCCCAGTCAGTTTGAATGACTTTAATTTTCCTGTCAAATTGGTTCTCAATAATATTTTAAATTTTATAAATACCGATAAGACATCAGATTTTTGCTTGAGAGGATAAATCCAAGTATAGTGGCTATAATCATCCACAAAATGCACAAAATAACGACATCCATTAGAGGAAAAAACCGGTGATGAACTCCAAACATCTGAATGTAGTAATTCTAAAGGACTTGTAGTTCGAGATTGCGAATTTGGAAATGGTTATTTGTGAGCTTTCCCATATTGACAAGCAACACAAAAAGTAATTATCTTATTTCCTGAGACAAGTAACTGGAAAGTAGAAATAACAAAAGATGCTACTGCTAAAGACGAATGTCCAAGTTGGTGGTGCCATGTAGTAATTGAGAAGCGCTCTTCGAGAAAAGTAGCTCGTTTGGTGTTGAATTCCTCAGATCGATTTAGCCGATATAAATCCCCATCAAGTGTTCTGCGAAGAAGTTCCTTCTTCGTGACTTGATCCTTGACAACACAGAATGTTGGATGAAATTCAAAGAAGACGTTATTCTCGGTCATAAAGCGGGCAACACTTAATAGATTTTTTGTCAATATATTAATCAAGTGTAGTGACCTGTCTGTACTCTTAACAACAGAATGACCAATATTGGAGTCTGGGAGATTATTACCATTTCTGACCATAATTTTCTCCGACCCTTAGCATGGAGAGTGTAGATGGAGATTGTCCAGATCAGCAGTAAGGTGATCAATAGCACCTGAATTTGGATACCATGCAAGATCAGCAATACTAGATGGTGCAGCAACGATTGCAATCGGGTTGTTAGTGGAGCCTTAGTTGTGATCAAATCGACGCTGGCAACAGACAGCAGAATGTCCTATACCATTACAAATTTGGCATGAGTGATTAGCATGACAATTAACTACAATATGACCAAACATCCCACATAATTGGCATTTGGGGCATCAATTTCTATTGCGTCCTCCTTTATTATTCCAACCACTGCAAGAATGAGATGTTGAGTTGACGGGCCTTGATGGGTCATAGTATGAAGAGGGTCTGCTTGGGACATATGAAGAAGGTCCACTTCTAGAAGCATCAGCGCCTGATGTTCCTCTTATAGAAGAGAAACTCTGGGCAGTTCCAGAAGGAGAAGAAGAAGTCCTACCATGGCAAGAAAAGGGATGACAATGCATGCGACCAAAGGTGCCTATCGCAATGTTGCCCTTTGGTGCCGAATTGAAGTCCGTCTGGTGGAGTTGCTCAAGATGGTATTCATGGGTTAACATAAGCCTAGTAAGATCATCAATACCCACCATATTTAACCTCGTTGTGAACGACACAATTAAATTTTCGTACTTAAGGCCCAAGCCACCGAGAATATAGAGGATGAGGTCTGCTTCAAAAATTTTTTGACCCACACCCGCAAGGTTATTTAATATCGACTTCATATGTTGCAGGTAATCGGTGATGGAAGTTTCTCCTTTTCTAGTAGTTTGAAGTTGCAGACGGAGCTACATCACTCGTGCCTTCGATTGGGAGAAGAACATTTTCTATAGGGAGAGCCAAAGACTCCGTGATGAGGTGCACGAAACCTCGACAACATGTGCCAAGATGGTTTCAGAAAGAGTGGAGAGAAGCCAACTAAGGAGACGCTGATCTTGTTGCTCCTAGACGAGATAATCAGGATGGCAGCACTGATAGAATCTCCATTTTCATTGGTAGAAGAAACTATTTCAGAAGGGATTATTGTATACATATTGAAATAATCCATGCCCTTTTTATACGGGCAAAACTTGAGACCTCTAAAGTATATAGTTTTTTTGATTGAGTTTAATTGACACTGGATGTGCAAACGAAGACATCGATGTAGCCAAAACTAGGGTAAGATGCGCCATAGCAGATTCTGGGAGTTTTCTCTTTGCAATGCTCTGATACCAAGTTAAAGTTAAAGAAAAACAATGATTGAGGAGAAGAACTTTGTAGAATTTTTACTATATCAATTGTATAAGTTACAACCTCTATTTATACGCAAGGCTATACTAATTGAGTATTTAGATACTATGCTAAAGTTAGAGAATAATCACATATTTATGGAATCACAATCAAATATTAATGCTTGAGTGATTTTATAGAGCTGATGTGATTCTCCTAATATGATTGCTTGTGATTGTGGTTGATCTTGAAGCATTGAATTATTATCTCTAATATAATTCTCCTGATCTGATTGTGATTATGATTAATCTTGGAGCATTAAATTATTATATTTATATCAAACAACTATTAATTATACTTAGTAGTTGCAATTTTCCCATTCGTCTATTAGTTGTAGAAAGTTCCGGATTTGATTTTGAAGTAGTAGTCATTCCACTGAGGCTAGGCATATCTCCAGTGGTCATCCTTCTCCACCCTAAGTTAACGACAGATATATCAATTGTGTAGGTTCTATTTATACATAAGGCTATGCTAATTGAGTATTTAGATGCTATGCTAAAATTAGAGAATAATCTTGTATTTATGGAATCACAATCAAATATTAATGCTTAACTGATTTTGTAGAGTTGATGTTATTCTCCTAATCTGATTGCTTGCGATTGTAGTTGATGTCGGAATATTAAATTATTATCTCTAATATGATTCTCTTGATATGATTATGATTAATTTTAGAGCAATTATTATATTTATGTCTAACAACTATTAATTCTACTTAGTAGTTGCAATTTTTCCATTCGTCTATTAGTTGTGGAAAGTTCCGGATTTAATTTTGAAGTAGTAGTCATTCCACTGAGGTTAGACATATCTCCAATGGCCATTCTTCTCCGCCCCAAGTTGACGACAGACAATCCCAGGTTCGTGTCGTCATGAGGCAATCTGATTACTTGCCGATCAGATAAGAAAATACTTGACTAGAGACAATCCGACCCTCATCCGATCTACTGGCAGTGATATATCCAAATGTTGAAAATAATCTAAACGCATGATAGACGAATTAATTAAATGCAGTAAAAACTTACAGCGATCTCCCGCAGATCCGCAATCGGCAGTGGCGAAGACTCGCTGTCGGAAGAGCGATCACAATGTCGGAAAGCCCTCCGCATTTCCACAAACCAAATCCCGCCGCCTTGGATGTTTTCCTTTGACTCTCGTCGCACGCTTGCGATTTCCACACCCTGAGCCTTGGACGTACCCCCTTTATATAGGGAAATCCACTAGGGGTATAATGGTCCTTTTCCATTATGAGTAGTGGGGAACATGGGCCACGTTCCCCACTATCCCCGTTTCCAACATCTCCCACTCGTCCAAAGTAAGTCACTAAGACTAGTTCATTTAGGTAAGTCACAAAGACTTAATAAGTCACATAGACTATTAGAGAGTTTGGTCACATAGACCATATGAGAACATCCAATCCATACTTAGAGAAAATGGTTCGTGCGACAGCAAGCACACTGAGCGATAGTTGCTAAGAAGATTGTTACACCTTGACTTAGCCGCTCTTTGAGTAATCAATGCTAATAAAGTTGTTACACTTTACTTAGCTACTCAAATAAATTAGAGACACACTCTTTATGACACTTAGCCACTTTCCTGGTGGCACATAGCCTTTATCCAGGATTCATCCAATCTTCAAATGACACACAGCCATTATCTTGAAGATATCCATGTCTTGCTATTTACCCAGATTAAATAATTTTCATTTACATCGATATGAACATCTCTAATCCCTTATAATGACCACTATGTCATGAGCATGTTCCATATCCAATATCCACATTCATTTCCGTACATAACAGAAATGGGTCGACCAGTGAATAACAACAAAAGATGTAAATATATTTAATCTTCCTTTTTAGCTAGAATCAATTCATTTTAATCAGTCGCTTTCCTAGTTATGCTCCATAGACCGAATCATCCATAGCCATAAGATACACGCTAAAGTAGCAGACACTGATTAAAACTTCAAGTAGACAGCTAAATAGTCACTAAGGCAAAAATTGAGATTAACATATAATCTCAAAGGTCTCACATAGTAGAGAAACAGGGATTCATTCTCCTACAACCTTTATTGTCGCAATAACACATGTGGTATAAATCACATGCTACGATGTTATTCTCTTTATGAAAAAGAGTGCATGTTGTCTTCAAATTTAACATCGTACAGATTTCGATCTAGACATACCTAACGTCTAATCCTGAATTCAACATATGAATTCTAATCTGGCTTTCAACAGGTTTAGTAAATGGTGGGTTCATTTACTTCAATCATTATTTACACATAAATGATCTCATCTTGACACAATTATCAAGGCGACCTCAACTTATGGATGTGTCTCTAATTTTAGCTACATAAGTTATTCCATAAGTAACGGTCTTACCCCTATTTGTACTTAACAAACAGAGATGATTGTCCATGTGAGTGGACCAATCTCCACTCGCCAACATGCTCACCGAGATCTTATATGAATGTAACAAATACAACATATACACTGAATAAATTATGACAAATGACACAATCATAACACAAAGTCTGATTGTTATTTCAATATTGTTATATTCTACGAAGCCCCAAAGACTTTACATGTTCTTTAAATGACTCTTTAGTCATTGGCTTAGTAAAAGGATCTGCAAGCATACCACGTGTTGGGACATACTCAAGAATTACTTTTCTTTTAGTCACAATATCCCTCACAAAATTATATTTAATTTCTATATGCTTGTCTTTGCTATGATATTTGGGATCCTTAGAAAAAACTATTGCAGCTTGACTGTCACAGTGGAGAGTCATTCGACTCCCACTATCCTTAGCAATCTTTGGATGCTTTAGAAACCTTCTCAACCAGATCGCTTCTTGCACAACCACATGCCACATATTCATCTTCCATAGTCGACAAAGCTACACAAGCTTGTTTCTTGCTGTTCCAGGAGATGGCGCCACCATTCAGCAAGAATGCATATCCCGATGTGGATTTTCTATCATCCAGGTCTCCACCAATCTGCATCTCAATATCCTTTCGCACTCATATCTAATCCTTGAAAACAGAGACAATAATCTGTTGTCGCCTTCAGATATCTGAATATCCTTTTTATCGCCTTCCAGTGTCTCGGTCCTGGGTTTGACTGGAAGCGAGTGACCAAGCCCACAACATAGCCGATATCGGGACGTGTACACAACATAGTGTACATCAAACTACCAATAACACTGGCATATGACTTTTTATTCATCTTAGCTATTTCCTCTGGAGTTTTAGGACACATACACTTGCTCAGCACAGTATCTTTCACAATAGGTGTATGTTCTATGTTGCAATTAGAAATGCTGAAATGATGTAACATCTTATTTATATAAGACTCTTGTGACATACCCAAAAGTCTTTTAGGATGATCTCTTATGACCTTTACTCCTAAGATATATTCAGCTTCTCCCATATCAGTTGTATCAAATTGTGATGACCGCCACTTCTTGACTTCATTCACATATCCTATGTCATGTCCAGCTATCAGCATATCATCAACATATAATGATAAAATGACATATTTTCCTTTTTCCCTTTTCAAGAAAACACAATGATCCTCATTGATCATCTCGAAACCATAAGATAAAACGACTTAGTTAAATCTTATGTTCCATTGTCTTGACGCTTGCTTTAGCCCATATATAAACTTTCTAAGTCTACATACTTTTTACTCTTGGCCTTCAGCAATGAAACCTTCTGGTTGAACCATATAGATTTCTTCGTCAAGATCACCGTTAAGGAAAGCGGTTTTTACATCCATTTGATGTAATTCTAAGTCATAATGTGCCACAAAGGCTAAAATAACTCTTATTGATACAAATTTCACTACGGGAGAAAATGTCTCTTCAAAGTCAATACCCTCCATTTGGGTATATCCTTTTGCAACTAAACGAGCTTTGTATCTGTTAATCGATCCATCTGCTTTCCTCTTTATTTTGAGAATCCATTTATTCCCAATAGCCCTTCGGCCCGGAGGAAGATCGACTAAGTCCCAAACATGATTTTGAATCATGGACTCCATCTCTTCAACCATTGCAGCTTTCCATTTTTCTCTAACTCTACATCCCAATGCATCCTCAATGGATTGAGGCTCGTCGTCGTCAATTGGAAGTGTAACCAATGCCTCATTCTCAATATCAAACCTCTTCTTAGGTTTGATCTTACGAACACTTCTCCGTAAGTTGGGCTGTTGAGAAGTCAACTCATGACTCAGCATATCACTCCCACTCGGTTGACTAGACTCAGGTATCCCTTTTGACACCTCTCTTGTTGATAATATCTCATCCTCCTTAAATAGAGGAACATTTTTATCAACATCACCTCTGATTGGGAACTCTGTTTCGAGAAAAGTCGCATCTCTCGAGTCTATTTCGGAGATGGTTCCATCTAGTTGCTCACCTATGAAAACATAACCTTTGGAGGTCTCATGATATCTTATAAAGATACATTTCTTACCTCTAAGCCCTAGTTTTCCATACTTGTGAGAACTATCATGAACATAAGCAGCTAACCCCCAAGGTCTCAGATTACTCAAATCTGGTTTTCTGCCTGTCCAACGTTCATATGGGGTAGATGAAACTGACTTTGAAGGCGCTTTGTTAAGTATATAGGCTGCAGTTAATAATGCATCTCCCCAATAGGAGATTGGCAAATTAGCTTGCGCCATCATAGACCTAACCATTTAAAGAAGAGTCCTATTTCTTCTTTCAGCTACCCCATTTTGCTGTGGAGTTCCAGGGATTGTCAGCTGTCTAATAATCCCTCTATCATTACATATTGTCTTAAACATATCAGACAAATACTCCCCACCACGGTCAGTGCGTAAAGTCTTAACTTTACGTTCCGTTTGATTCTCAACTTCGTTCATATAACGAATGAAGCAATCTAATGCTTCGGATTTGTGAGAAATCAAATACACATGACCGAACCTAGAGAAATCATCAATAAATGTAATGAAATAGGAAGCTCCATGTCTAGCCTTCACATTCATTGGACCACAAATGTCCGAATGAATTAACTGCAATGTTGATTCAGATCTAATAGCCTTACCAAATGGTTTCCTAGTTGCTTTTCCAGCAAGACAATGCTCACATATAGACAATTGAATCTTAGCTCGAGTGTCCAATAGACCCTCTCTAGCTAATCGATTCATACGTTCTTGTCCTATGTGTCCTAATCTAGCATGCCAAACCTCATCAGTTATATCTGCATCACTAGTTAAAGCAATGTTTGAAAAACAACCATCAATAGCATAATTGACATCTGGTTCTACATCAAGAACCATAAAACCATTTGTTAAAAAACCATATCCGATTGACACTGAGTCAATCTTAAGTTCAACAGACCGACTGTAAAAATTAATACAATACCCTAAATCAAGAAGACACGTAACGGAAACAAGATTCCGTCGAATTTCAGGAGCATACAGGACATCATGTAGAAATAAAACTCTACCACCACGTAGGTTGAGTTTGCAAGTGCCGACTCCTTTGACTTCAACTCTTGCATTATTTCCCACATAGATCCACTTGTTGCCAGCTGGTACCCGACGGTACTCAACAAATGTAACTCGTTCCCGAGCTACATGGTTGGTTGCTCCCGAATCTATAATCCACAAAGGATAAGAATCAGCTAACAACACTGAACTAGCAACAAAATGCTCTTGAAAAGAAGACACACTTGGATTTACCTTTTTCGGCTCAGTGCACTCCCGAGCAAAATGGCCCTTTTTGCCACAGTTAAAACAAGTCAACTTGTTTTTAGGTTTCTTTCCAGTCTTCTTAACTACCTTCTTGATTGATCCTTGTCCCACAACAGCAGCTTCCCTCTTCTTTCCCTTCCCTTTCTTGAACCATTTATTTTTCTTGGATCCATATGATCCAGCAGAACTTACAGCCACATAGGCCTGTCCAGAAATCCTTGCGGATTCAACTCTCTCCGCCTCTAATTCTATATGGCGTGAGACATCAGTGAAAGTCTTGATACTCTCACTATGAGTTAAGGTCTGCTTCATGGTCTCCCAAGAATCTGGAAGTGAACGAATAACTGCTTGAACCTGTTGTTCATCAGTCAACTCATGACCAACAGTTTTAAGCTCCCGAATCATGTTCGACATCTCCCTGAGGTGTTGAACCATTGATATATTCGGACGCTTTTTGTAGCTGTCAAATTTAATTGTCAGCTGTCGAAGCTTGCTCAGACTTACTCCACTGTATTTTTCTTTAAGGGCAACCCAGACTTCATGAGCCGTAAGATATGACTCATATTCGAAAACTAGGTTGTCTACCATTGAACTAATCAATATACCCTTTGCAGTGGAGTCCTTTTTCTTCCATGCCTTATAGGCATCAAGATCTCGTCTGTGTTGTGCAGTGGGACCATCTACAGGTACTTCCATAACCTGATTTACAGCCTCTAGAACTTCTTGTTCCTCAAGTACATATTGTATCTTGAGGTGCCAGATCTTGTAGTTATCCCCATTAAGTTTCTCACTTTTGTTGAGTTCAGCTATTATGTTTTTGGTTGCCATAATCTATCATAAATAAACAAATTATTTAGTATTCAGTGTATATCATATGTATGCAATTTATGATTGACTTAATATTACTTTGAGTTGGTTTACAAAATCAAGTGACAACTATGTTTTCACTCATCATCCGTATGACCAATCAAATTAATATTAATCAATTCTATTACATACATCCCAACAAATGAACTAATCATTTATAATATCATGAATTCATTAATTAAATGAACTAATCATTTAATATATCATGTTTTTTTAATTAAATGAACTAATCATTTAATACATCATGAACTAATCATGCATCATGTCAAGCAAACAGCATAAATAAATGAACATATCATTAATATAAAATTATGCTGCAAATTGTTAACATATAACTAACTGACATGAATGAAATGGACTAACTATTGTTCATACAAAACGACAATAAAAATAACAGAACTCTAATAAACTAGATAGGCAACTACCACTCCCACTAGGCAGACACTAGTGAAGTGGCTAATATAATCCCTCTCAACCTGGACTCATTTGGGGTAATCCCGGGCAAGACAGCTTCAAGATTTTCAATTGGATCCCACACACACTCTCCCAGATCCTCTTCAGATTCATCTGGATCTTCAGGCTCTTCTGAATGCTCTTCAGATTCTTCTGGATCCTCCTCTGGAGGATCTTCAGGATCTTCTGAATCCTCTTCAGATTCATCTGGATCCTCCTCTGGGTCTTCAGGACCCCAATAGAGATGTAGCAACTGTCTGCACATCTCTGAGTACGAGATGTGTCTATCATAATCATCCCAAAGTTGGAATGCTATCTGCCTAAGGTTTTCTGGCAGTGAATAGACTAGAGCAAATCTTCTGTGTGTGTCTTCTACTGGAAATTCTTCTCGCTCGAGTTTCCAGAACAACCGATCGAGCCGACCAATAAGCCATCCGAGTCCTAGAACAGGGTCGAAATCAAGCTCCTTAATCTCCTCCCAAAGCTCATGTTGTCGTGAATCACGACTAGCCATCTGAAAAATTGAAAAATAAATAAGTCAGTACAAAACCGACTAACCAGTACAAAACTGGCTTATTTCAATTTATACAGGCATAGTACCAACATAATAAATCAAGAAAAACAAATCTTCTCGATTTTTAGGAGTTAAGTCGACAATTAGAACTAATCTAATTGGTTAGACCCATTGGATCGGTTGATTAGGAATCCAGATCCTAAGCTTGGTTCATTGTCCTTAATTAGAACTAATCTAATTGGACAGGGATTTTGTGCCTATGTTCTGTTACTTTTTCTCTAAGTCCATTTCTATCAATTTCAGACTTATTGATCAAACTCAGAACCGTTTGATGAAACCAATGTCTATTGGTTTAAGTTCAACCAATTAGAACAAATCTAATTGTTTTGATCAAATCTGACTCAATTGAACCAATCTGGTCATTTGATCATATTTGGTCCAAGTCCAATTAATCAACCCAAATTAATTTCGGGTTTTGATCAAATTAGTTCGGTTAAATCAACTAATGATTTATACTTGAACCGGGTCTAAATAAACCAACCAATTTAAACCCACCTAATTAATTAAAATTAGACCAACAATCATAATTCTAATTAATTTTAACATGCTTTATTTATATATATTAATATAAATAATCCTTTTTTTTTTAACACGTAAGCTTTAAAAAAAAATCTTTAAAAACTATGCATGTTCCCTGTTCGGATCGAAATCAAAAAATTTCGTTTTCATTTTTTTTTAAATAGAACTTATCCTTAAAAAAAAAATCGAACTTTGTGCCTCTGTTTTCTCTGCAACACCCACGTCCCACGTTGTGCACATCGTGCACATTGTGCATGCCGCACACTTCACATGCTGCAAACTGCACACCGCACGCCGCATGCCGCACACCACGCAACCACGACGGACTCAGTTGCAACTGCGATGGACTCGGTCGCTGCACTCAGCCTCACAGCGACGAACACTGCAGAAACTGCATGAGGCCGAGGCCGCCTCGAGCACTCTGCCAGCTAACCAAGACGCCATCATAGACCTCTGAATACCTTTACCGGCATATTCTTGCGGCCCGAGCCCTGCTCCGATGGAAATCGCTATGATTGTTACCAGCGACCTTGTCACCGGTAAGCGACGTTGTATGTTACGACACATTAGTCGTGCAAAAACAGTGAAACGAAATGGCAAAGCGAGAAAACATCCGAACAATGATTTTATAATTCGTCTTATGCATTTAGAAATAACTTGGCTCTGATACCATTGTTGAAAATAATCTAAACGCATGATAGACGAATTAATTAAATGCAGTAAAAACTTACAGCGATCTCCCGCAGATCCGCAATCGGCAGTGGCGAAGACTCGCTGTCGGAAGAGCGATCACAATGTCGGAAAGCCCTCCGCAATTCCACAAACCAAATCTCGCCGCCTTGGATGTTTTCCTTTGACTCTCGTCGCACGCTTGCGATTTCCACACCCCTGAGCCTTGGACGTACCCCCTTTATATAGGGAAATCCACTAAGGGTATAATAGTCCTTTTCCATTATGAGTAGTGGGGAACATGAGTCACGTTCTCCACTATCCCCATTTTCAACACCAAAGACCTCCAAGAGTTGGCCCATTACTTGATCACAACCGGTTCATCCACTATGCAAGACGAGAGCAAGGTGGCAACCGAGCACAGTTGCCAAAGTAATGTCAAGGTTGAAGTTCAGCATTAGCTTCCAACACCTATCGAGTTTTAACCATTTAAAAATAAATTGATGAATTAGATATATCTATCATCAACATAAATAAAAAAATACTCATAGCGTAACATCTTATGATTACATGTCTCATTCCTAGAAAAAAATCTTTATAAATACACCTTAATTAGAAATTAAACCGCGGATGTTAAGTGACAACTTGACGTCCTTTTATTAGAAATTAAACCGCGGATGTCAAGTGACAACTTGACGTCCTTTTACCGTACCATAATTTGAGCAGACAATTAATATGGTAAAAAATAATTCGCTCACCCAACGTCCCTACAAACCTATTCCTAAGTTAACACAGAGAAGAGAAAGTAAACCAAATCAAAGCCGTTCGAAGTTTGAACAAGTATACGTAACAACGCATCATAAAAACCAGAAACTGATCGCTTCACATGTAAAAGAATTTTCAAAAGAAACTAAAAACAAAAGAAGAAACTACTCATTCTAAATTCTCATACATTTTAACAAAACCACATTTCTATAGGAGATCTATACAAGTTGAAGGTTGCCTCAACTACCTTGGCCCCGATAGACGAACGGCCGAAAGAAACGCATCACTGTTACAGTCCGATGGCCCCGAACCTGAATACGTTCCCTCCTCGCTTATAGACTTGAACGGGTTTGCGTGTAAACGAAAGCCCAGCTGCGAAGTTATCGGGGGCGGAGGCACTTCGTGCAGTCCTTCTAGCATTTGGACTACTTTCGTCATTGGAGGTCTTGAGTACAAGTCCTCCTGAATACACCATAGGGCAACTTTGATTGCAGTCTCAATTCTCTCATCCTTGTCTTTGTATCTTAACTTGGTATCAAGGATTTCCATTAATTTCCCTTCTTCCATCTTCTTGAAAGCATAGGAAGGGAAATGAGCTTTCTCAGAAATCTCTGCTGGATCATAGTTCTTCCTCCCACCAATTATCTCGAGCAAGACCATACCATAGCTATACACATCGCTTTTCTCAGATATCGCATAGTTTGTGATCCATTCCGGTGCAAGGTACCCCCTTGTGCCTCTAAGGGTTGTGAAGACATGACTCTGTTCTCTCGTCATGAGCTTAGCTAGCCCGAAATCTGATACCTTGGCGAGGAAATTGTCGTCTAGGAGCACATTTTCGGGCTTAATATCGCAATGAATTATCCTCGATTCACAGTCTTCATGGAGATAAGCTAACCCCTTTGCGGTAGCGAGAGCTATGCTATACCTTTTATCCCAATCCAATGTGAATTCATCCTCATCCTTTTTGAAGATCCATCTATCCAAAGACCCCTTTGCCATGAACTCGTATGCGAGAAGCCTATGCGCTCCCTCTGCACAAAAACCTCGGAGTTTAACCAGATGGATGTGATGAATGCTGCCAATTATCGTCACTTCGGAGCGGAATTCTTTCTTTCCTTGGCCGATACCTTCTAACTTCTTCACTGCCACACTGGTGTTATCAGGGAGCTTCCCCAGATAGACCGAGCCGAATCCTCCTTCCCCGAGCTTCACAGAGAAGCCATTTGTAGCTTCTTGTAGCTCTCTGAAACTGAACCTGACCGGCATCCCTGAGATACTCTCAAAAAGGTTATCTTCTTCTGATGATCCTTGAGAAGGTTCAGAAGTTTTCTTTCTCCTTTGATGAATCCGGAAAGCAAGATAGATGAGAGCTACTATCACACAAACAGTCAGTATTGAGATGACGATGACAATGATCAAAGTAGTAGTGCCTCTTCTTCCTTCTCCATTCAACCCATTGCCCCCATCTGCATTGCTCTGCACCTTGATGTAAGTAGAAGTTGATGAATTGCCCTGAATCTGTTTCAAGCTTCCTATCTGATCAAAGAGAAAGCAATTCTCAGAACGCTCGTCGTGGAATAAAGCAACACAAGAGCAGTTGTTCAAGCAAGCATCTTTGCATCCGGTTAAGTTGGAATTCAAACTGGGAGAAACGAAATCGGTGGCGAAGTACCCGACTCCGGCATCGACCTTGACGAGATCCATCGATGTGGTCGGGTCACAGGACGAAGCAATGCCGGGATTACAGTTGGGAGACGAGCTAAGAACGGTCGGGCACTGGCAGCTGCCGCCGGAGGAGCAAATGAAGTAGGGATTGCATTGCTCCGGCGTGTCGCAAGCATCGTTCGGAACCCTGACAGGGAAGGAGTTGCCTTGGCCTGAGCTGGGGAGTGATGAGAAGAGGATGGAGCCGGATCGATCCAGAACGGCAGCCAGTGTGTCATTTCCAGAGGAATCTGGGTTCACGATGAATTTCCAGATTAGGGTTTGGTTGTTGTCGAAGAAGTTCCATGAATTGGAGTCAAGCACGGCGGAGTGTATGCCGCGGCCGACCTCGTTCTCGATCTTCCTCGGGTCGCGGCTCATGGACCAGTAGGGTTGCGGCGATTGGAATTGAGCGACGAGCTTGGCGTCGCCTGACTCGATCCGGAGCTGGTACTTCAATCCCTGGCCATTAGGGTTGCTCGCCAGCGACATTCCCTCGGCGAAGCTCTGGCCGGAGAGTAAGGTATCGGTCGGGTGATCGAAGCTCTGCCAGATGGGGGCTCCGTCGTGGCCGAGGAACACCAGGTTACCGGAATCGAGGAGCTCGATCCGCGTCGCGCCCTTGCCGGAGGTATCGGCGGACCAGATCACTCCATCTCCGGACCGGAGGTAAGCGTTTCCATCCTCGTCGAAGACGAAGACGTCGGAGTTGGAAACGGGCGCGGCGCGGTTGGCGGTCCAGACGGCGGCGCCGCTCCCCTGGTGGACCACCGAGAGGAGGAAGGCGGTGGAGTCGTTGCTTAAGGTGGTGAAGCCGAAGGCGAAGGTGGATCTATTGGACAAGAGGAACAACCCATAGTTGTCGATGTACTCCATTTCCGAGCCGCGGAACCCGAGGGCGAGCTCGTTGCGCTGCGTGCTGCCATTGGCGGACCTCGAGAGAAGCCACAGCTGGACCAAGAACAGAGATAGCAACGCCTTCATCACCACCGCCTGATCTACCAACAGAATAATTTAAGCGAATAATCAGAATCCAATTCGAAACAAACAAGAACACTGAGATCTTACCTACCCCAGGGGAAGTAAATGGAGAGGGAGAGAAAGGCAGCGATCTTGGTGATGGGAAGAAGCGATCTTGGTGATGCGTGCCCTGGAGTTGCTATCTGTAGAGCATTTAATGGAACAAGGCGAAATGGACGAGGAAACAGTCATGGACTCATGGCTCCCTTTTCCTTGAAGAATTTGGATATTTATAAAACAAAGGGCGCCCAATTATTAGAATCGGGAAAAAGAAAGAACGCTTCAGTTCATAGACACTGGGACAGTTAAGATAGTGATGAAATGATTAATCAATGTTTTAAGTTTTTTGTTTCTTGTTTTCTTTATATATATATATATATATATATAATTAGTAAATCATCATATATTCCATTTTATTTGCAATTATAAAATAGAAGGAAAAAAATTGATTGAATCATGTTGGAGAATGATATGCAAAATATGTTATCCTATCATATCATTAGAAATTGGATTTGGTACGACTTTGAAACGAGAAATCAGCTGTCATTATTCTCTTTCAAACCCAAACCAGAGGCTGCTTTCGAAGCCATGGGCTATTTGGAATTCAACATTAATTAATTAATTAATTAATATATTAAGAAGGATGGGACAGACTAGTTTTGTCCCATCAAACCTCTTTTAAATTTATCGAGAATTGTGGCGATCTCCACGCATCATATTTTCGTCATCTAAAGATATTAAGATAAATATCAAACCCAACAAAACGTCGAACCATATTAGTGGTTCCCATTAGTATTATAAGGAAAATAAGGCGGTAAAATCTAAGAGCATCTCTCATGCTAGTTTTCTAAAAGATTTATAAAGTTAAAAAAGGCCAAAAAAAAAAAAAAAAAAAAAAAAAAAAAAATTCTAATGAGCATCTTGATAAACTCTGAGGATTTTCAATTTTTTTTAGATGGAATCATTAATTATTAAAAAAATAATATTATATGTTTAACTTTTTAAAATTATTAAATATTTTATTTAATAGTTAAATTATACATTTTTTCAAATAAATATATTTGATAAGTAATTAAATTAAAATTCATGAGTTAATTAAATATTAAATAAAAATTATAAATTAAATTAAATTAAAAATCATAAGTTCATTAATTTATTAATTAAAAATAAATTAAATTAAAATGAAAATTAATTAAAATATTAAATAAAAATTATATAGAGATATTAAATGAAAAAATAATAAATAAAGGTATGTGATTTGTAATGTAGGACCCATAAAAAGAGTTGTATAGAGTTTTTTTTTTAATTATTGTGGAGAGAATAGTAAAAAAAAAATTATTTTTTATATGACATTAATATGATATATTAAAAATTATAAAAATATTTATAGAGAAAGTTAGTTATTGAAGATGCCCTGAATATTAAGTAGTTAGGCAGGTCTAGACGACAGTAAAACCTTCTATTGAATTTTGACTCCGTGATTATTATAATTTATCTTAAACACTTATCACTTAATCATATAGTGAAATAATCATTAAACCCAACAATGTTATAACATGTTGCTCCCATGCAATGTATAAAAGTTGTGCATGCCTTCGTCGATTCGTACTCGGAATTCTTATTTTATCTTTGCTTTGGATTTGGATTTGGATTTGGATTTGGATTTAGATTTAGTTTTGGATTTTGCAGTTGGATAAATTAATATGTGGAGATATTTAGGACTTTGTCGAATTTAAATTATATAAAATTAAATCTAACTTATCTGTCGAGATGATATGATCTGATAATCTCAAGCTGTCAGCAGGAATTGGTTTTTACTAATTGTTGTCCACAGAGTGACTGAACAAGCAGAGCGTTCGCGCAACGAAGTCTGAGCGGCCGAGACCGAGCGTCCAAGTGTCGACCAGATAGTGCGGTCGGGCAAACGGAGAGTCCAACGAACAGAGCAACCGAGCAAGCTGAGTGACTGGACAGTTAGGCTGACTGAGCAGTTAAACCGACCGGGCAGAGTTGCCGAACGAGTTGGAGGTCGTCCGGGCAGAAAGGACGAGCGAGCGAACTAGCTACCTAGCGAGCTGGAGGTCGTTCGGACAGAGAGGTCAAGTAAGCGAGCTAGCTACCAAACGAGCTGGAGGCCGAGCGAGTGACGCAAGCGACCGGGCAAGCAAAGAGACCGAGCGACTGACGCGAGCGGTCTGGCGAGCAGAGAGACCGAGCGAGCGAAATGGCAGCTGAATGAATGCAGTCATCCAGGTCGAAGTTGAGTTTAAGACTGGATGGGTGTAGAGGCTAGCCGGGTGGATGAAGCAACCAAGTGAGTGAGCCTTTGACCAAGTGAATCGATCGGGCGAGCGAAGTGTAGAACTTCACAAGGCGTGCGCACTAAGTGAACCGATGTCTGCGATAAACACAGTTTCCTTGAAATAAATTCGTCCCACTTCTAACTGTGTTTCGAGGCTTTCTCGGGTCGTCTATTTCCTAGGATACAAAGGCTAACTGTGATTTCCACTAAGCATAGGTGATCATGGCGAACTGAGTGGTACCCGTCTACTATCACGGGCACTCCGACGAGCAAGAATTGCACAACAGAGAGAGGGGCGTAGGTGGAGAGCTTCTGCTACCTTTTTATGGGTGTAACCTTTTTCCCTATGATTGCAGCCTCCTTATATAGGAGCTCAGATCAACGACAATGTTAATGATCAATTAAAGATCATTACTCGACGAGCTGTGAAAAGCTAGCATTTGCACAACCGTTTTGATTCTGCATTAATCGTGCCTTAATGCATCAGTTACACAAGCAGCAAAAAGTTTACGTGGCAAAATATTAGTTGTTCCACTTGGACAAATTTTACCTCAACCGGTCTGGCACTCGACACGCGCAAATCGTGCCCGTACATGAGCTGGAGGTCGTCCGAGCAGAGAGGTCGAACGAGCGAGTTAGCTACCGAGCAAGCTGGAGGCCGAGCGAGCAATGTGAGCGGTCGGGCAAGCAGAGAGACCGAGCGAGCGACGCGAGCAGCCTAGCGAGCAGAGAGACCAAGCGAACGAAATGGCAGCTGAACGAATATGGCTCCTATAGAAAGCATGCTCCTATAGGTCTAGAACTTGAGCATCTCACCAACACACTAGGACTACCTTGTTTGTGTATTGCTAAACTTAAAAAGAGGTGAGATACATGGGTAGATTGCCTAGACTTAAGATGCTTATATCTGTGCATCAATACAAGTCTGGACGTTAAAAATCAAACTAATAGAAATCAGGTTAAGTTTTTCAGCTTAGTTAAATACTAACTGAATAAATTACATTAACCTGACTAACCAAGAAAAAACTACTATCTTTTGATAATAAGTAAGTAACTAAAAGTTAGATAGTTAAGGACGCTTTTTAGTTGCTTTATTTTAAAATACTGTCAGGTTTAGGGGGAGTATTAACATTTTATATTTTGCAAACTGCTTACATATTTTACAAAATTATTTTTGAAACCTGATTCAAATTTTTAAAGGATTTACTGTTATCTTTAAACCTTTCATTTACTTTCTTAGCCTTAAAATTTTTAAAGATAGGTTTTAAAAAATTAGTTTGACAAATGCCTAAATTTTTAAAACACTTACATAATCTTCAAAAGGTGTTCTTACTTAAAATTTTATCTTATTTTTAAACACCTTAAATTTTTAAAAAGACATGTTTTAAAAAGTTATCTTAAAACCTCAGTTATTTTCAAAATATTCCTTGGTTTTATTTTAAAAATATTTTTAATTCTCTAACTTTCCAGTTATTTTTACAAAAATTCTAGCTTCTTCGAATTCTATATCCTTTGAAAACCTTAGTGGTTTAAGTTAGCAACAAAATACCAAGCATAAACACCAAAATAAGACTAACTTAAAAACTTAAAAACCATGTCATTGCTTATTTTTGCATATTTTTCACTAACTTAATCCAGATTGTCATTGCATCAAAAAGGGGGAGATTGTTGGTGCAGTTAGCACTAATAGTCTAACTCGGGTTTTGATGAATGACAAAGTAAGTTAAGTTAGGTTCATTGTGATCTAACAATCTGATTGAGTGTGCATGAGAAATCTAGCTAGGTCAATAGGTCGACCGGATAGCTGGTACGAAATCCAACTAAGTCGACGGACTGACCAGATAGCTGGCACGAAATCCATCTAGGTCGAGGGGTCGACTGGATAGTTGGCACGAAGTCCAGCTAGGTCGACGGGCTGACTGGATAGCTGGCATGAAGTCCAAACTGGTCGACGGGCTGACCGTATGTCTGGCAACAGGTAAGTAAATGTAAGTCACTAAAGGAGAGTGACTCTGTGAGGACGCGTCCCAATTGAGGGACAGTAGATGTTGGTCCAGTTTAAGTCCATTTTGGATCCCTAGACTGAGACCTTGACTAGTTCCTGGTCCTGGAAGGACAGAAACTAATTACTTTTATTCATATTTGTGCTAACACTTGTCTTGCATGTTATTTTGACTAACACATGATTACAGGGCAAGAAAGCAACATTACCTTCGGGTGAATAATACCCGAAGGCGCATTCCATGGCTATGGAAGGCGCCTCGATACTATTCATAGAATGCACCTTCCATGGCTATGGAATGCACCCTCAGTAGGATAATTTTTGGAATTGGTCGCAGATAAGTGTCAATTTACTCGGGATAGAGTTTGCCTTATTGAAGGCGCCTTCCATGCTTATGGAGGCGCCCTCCAGGCCCTTTATAAGGTAGTCTTGAGTAGACACTTCATCATCAAGTACATACGAGCTACTACACGTGCATTGAAACTTCCTATTGCTTCCAATTTCTGCTGCGACCCTACTGTGAAGTTGCTAAGCCCGACGACTACTCCAAGGAGTTCTGATAACTTCAATCACGCCCGGCAGATAAACATCAACACAAAGTGTCTCATTCCAATTCCTAAAAAGTGTTGGTAATATATGTGCTTATACTCAATTACTATAAAAGGACAAGTGCAGTGTGTTGCACTTGACATAACTTCTCTTGTACTCAATTTTCTCTTCCGGGGTTACCGGAAGAGGTTTTTTTAGTGAATTGCCCATCAATAGATCCGCGGGATCTAAGCCTTAGAATAGGAGTCGCTGAAGGCTCCGAACCAAGTAAAACCCTCTTGTGTTCATCTTGTGTTTCTTCTCTTTTATTTCTTACGTTCTGCTGCGTACTCATATTTTTAAAAATCGGAAAAGAAGCATTTTTTTGAAAATCATGTGATTCCCCCCCCCCCCCCCCCCCCTCTCATGTACGTCATGATCCAACATAGGGCAGGTAGGTTTTACCCTTTGAACCTTCCCTTGTGAGGATCTGTTTGCTTATTAGCTGATAGTAGACGCGACGTCCTTGAACTGTTCTACCGTCTGTGTAAGTATTGACATATCTCACCCTAGACTCTCCCTATTACAACTCAATTTTCATAAGTGTATTCGTTTTTAGCCATGAACACACCTGATTCTATAAGAATCTCTAAGAATTGTACCTCAAATTCTTTTTGAAGCGGCCTCACTTCTTTCTCACATAGGTAATCTCTTAAGAGTATTCCACAAACTCTTCTTGGATCATTAAAAGTCGTGTGCTTAACATTCATCCTTCACTGATTCATTGGGGTGTTCCCCCATAGTGAGTAACTTTGTCGGTGCAGTTAGGTTGCCCCTTTGAACCTAGTTCTTGGGATCTCTAGTCTGCATAGGTTAGGTTTCCTTTGCACCAACATTTTCCATCAGTATCAAGTTCATCCCTCGCAATGAGCTTGCAACTAACTCTCTATTTAACCCCTTGGTCAGCGGATCCGTAAGGTTATTCTTTGACTTCACATAGTCAATAGCGATAACTCCCGTTGAGAGTATTTGTCTAATGGTATTATGTCTACGACGTATATGTTTAGACTTACCATTATACAAATGACTCTGTGTCCAACCAATTGATGATTGACTATCATAATGTATGCAAATTACTAGTATAGGTTTTGGCCATCTCGGAATATCTTCTAAGAATTGCCGTAGTCATTTAGCTTCTTCATCACATTTGTCAAGAGCTACAAACTCAGATTCCATCATCGATCTGGTTATTACCATTTGGTTAGAAGATTTCCAGGATATAACTGTACCTCCAAGAGTGAATACATATCTACTCATAGACTTAAAGTCTTTTATGCCAGATATCCAACTTACATCGTTATATCTTTCGATCACAGCAGGATATCTCGTATATGCAGTCCATATTCACGAGTATACCTCAAATACCTCGGTACTTTTGTTTTCCCTTTCCAGTGCTCAACACCGGGACTATTTGTAGGGTTTAAGTTAACCCCTATATTCTCCCCCTAAGAGGGCAAACTCTCTCTTAAATAATAAAGGCCTAACTTAAACCCTACATTCTCCCCCTATTGACACACATCACAAACAATCCCCATCTTTGGGCACACATCAAAAACAAACTCTCCTCTTGAAAAGTTACCCTTCGTTGTTTACAACTTCACTCATTGCTCACAACACAATAATGAAGAGTGGACAATGAGAATGCTCAAGGTTGGACATTTGACTTCAATGGAGAGTGGATATCTTCATTGTTTCAGTGATATATGCTCAAGGATGAGCATTTGATGAAAATAAAGGGTATGAGACCTTCATTTGAATCGTGTGAATATACTAAGTGGTATATGCTCAAGGATGAGCGTTGAGAATAATGAAGGGTATGGGACCTTCATTATTGTGTTGTGAGCAATGAGTGAAGTTGTAAACAACGAAGGGTAACTTTTCAGGAGAAGAGTTTGTTTTTTATATGTGCCCAAAGATGGGGATTGTTTGTGATGTGTGCCAATAGGGGGAGAATGTAGGGTTTAAGTTAGACCTTCATTATCTAAGAGGGAGTTTGCCCACTTAGGGGGAGAATGTAGGGGTTAACTTACGTCTTCATTACCTAGTGGCATAAAAAAAGGTTGAGGCTATGGGATTAGCCTAACTTAAAGAAGGTATTGTCAAACATCAAAAAGGGGAAGATTGTTGGTGCAATTTTTCCCAGGTCAAGGTTGACCGTGTTGACTGAGCTTGAATTGAGTCAAGCTCGAGTCTTGATATTTTGGTTTCAATGCTTGACAATACATGTAGTCAATACATGAAGATTGCAGGTGCAATTGTTCATGTGTAAAGGAGAGTAAAGTAGGTCAAGATTGACTGGATACTTGACTGGAAGACCTAGTGAGTGAAGCTAGGCAGAAGGAAGTCCTGATGAGTGAAGCCAGGCAGATGGAAAGTCCTAACTGGGAAGTTAGGCAATGGGGAATCCTAGTAAGTGAAACTATGTGAAAGTCCTGGTGAGTGAAGCCAGGCAGATGGAAAGACCTAGTGAGTGAAGCTAGGCAGAAGGAAATCCTGGTGAGTGAAGCCAGGTGAAAGTCCTGGTGAGTGAAGCCAGGTGAAAGACCTAATGAGTGAAGCTAGGCAGTTGGAAGACCTAATGAGTGAAGCTAGGCAGAAGGAAGTCCTGGTGAGTGAAGCCAGGCACGAGGAAATCCAGATGGATCAAGGTTGATCGGACATCTGGTGTTGGAAAGTCCAAGTAGGTCAAAGGGATTGATTGGATACTTGGCATGAGGAAGAAAAGTTCAAGTGGGTCAAAAGGATTGACTGGACACTTGGTGAGGGAGTCCTAGCAGGTCAAGGGTGGCCGGATGCTAGGCATGATGTACCAACAGGTCATGGTTGACCGGATGTTGGTTTAGGGGACTTTAGACTTGGTTTTGGGCAAAAACCATGAGTTGAATCGATCAGCCGATCGATTGGCTCATGCCCAATCGATCAGCTGATCGATTGGGCGAGTCCCCATGACAAGCCTTCTCCCAATCGATCAGTGGATCGATTGGGGAGAAGTGTCGCGCGAACAGAACAACTCTGGATTGATCAGCCGATCGATCCAGAGCCCCCAATCGATCAATGGATCAATTGGGAAGTGCGATTCTACGCGATAAGCCCTGGATCGATCAACTAATCAATCCAGACCATTCCTGAGAGAACAGAGGCGCTCTGGATCGATCAGCCGATCGATCCAAAGCCTCCCCAATCGATTGGGAGCAATCCAATCGATTGGGATCCGACCGTTGGCGTTGTATTTAGCTGCTGGGGAGCTGTTCTCTCGGTAGAACTTCCACGGCTTCTTCTCCAGCGAGCACAGATCTTCACAGAGCTTCTCCACAGAGTTCTCACCGCCAGTTCTTGAAGTTCTTGGAGGTTCTTCCAAGTCAAGAGGCGGATCTACAGCAAGAAAAATAAATCTAGGGTTAGGGTTTTCTTGTGCTAACTTGTAAGCTTTTAGCTTGTATTTTGCTCCCTTTCCCTTTCTTCTTGTAATGTAAACTTGTAGGGCTTCTCCGACTTTGGTAGTTACCATAAAGGAGTGTTTTCATAGTGGAGAGTGCGTAAGTGTGTGGATCCTTGGATTAGTCACTTCTTGTGAGGTGGATACCAAGTAAATCCTCTTGTTAGCGTTGTGTATTTTGTTTCTTTGTATTTTACGTTGCACATCATTGCAAGAAACAAGCAACGAAGAGCAAGACGAGTGCACCGAGCTATTCACCCCCCCCCCCTCTAGCTACATAATCGGTCCCAACACCTAGCACAGAGTTACTTAGCGTTGTTGAACGGGCATGCTTTACTCAATTGTTCTTGAGTTAGTCTACATTGTAATGCAGTTGTGGCTCTAGCATTGCCGTGATTCCTTTTCTTATTGTCGCTTGACCAGTTTTTGAAGTTAAATAGCATACCATGTGGATCTGTAGGCATTTCAAAGCCCATCTTTATTAAGAGATAATTCTCAATATTATTCATGAGAGAATAGTCTATTCTCCCCTTCCAATAGGTGAAATTGTCATCATTGAAGAGAGGAGGGTGAGTTGTGTCAAATCCTTCCTGCAAAGAGATTTCTCAAAAAAAATTTGGTCGAGTTGTATTAATGTCTACGACAGGATATGAGTTTGGTTTGGATTTGGTATGATTGTAATTAGGGTTTAGATTTAGGTTCAAGCTAGCCTCAGATTATTAATCAATTTAATTATTTGTTCCTGACTCAAAGTAAAAAGTTCGTCCTATGTTAGATTCAGCTTTTGCTTTGGTCTAATTAAGCAAGAGTTTTTGAAATTAGCTTCAAGGTAGTGGCGAGACATAGGGGTCTTCTTGATCGGAACAACGATCACTTCCTAAGATAAAGCTAATTTAAGAATCCAACAGTAAATCAACTTTAATATGATGTCTTGGTCTAACTAATTTAGAGTGATGAGAGTTAGATTCTTCTAATTCCACTTGACTAGATGCACCAGGTAAGGTAATCCTTAACCAACCTAGACAGACACTTAACCAGGGCTTCTTAGCTTACTATCAGCTTAACCTGCTTTAATACCAAATTATAGAATCAAACTCGATGCTAAATGAGAGGTTAATGGCATTACAAATTTTATAAGCATATAATAACAAAAATAATTCAACCAATTAAAGTAGCATAGCAGAAATATAAATTACTTAAACTGATTCAATAGAAACAATATAAGCATACAAATAGTTGATAACCAAACTAAAAGTATAAACACACATCAGTTATAAAATATGATTCTTATTTCTAATTTTACTATTTTCAGAAAAGCTCTAGGGATGGAAAAATCTTATAAGAAAATCTAAAAGGTTAAATACAAATAATAAATACGAGACAACACAAAAACAAATAAAATATTACTCTGGGTGTTGTCGATTAGAAATAAAACCCAAGTCGTAGCGTTTCACAACACAAAAATGTGAGAGCACAAGAGAATGTGTGAATGAGAGATTGAGTGATTTTCAAGCTTTGCCTTGAAACTCTTTTTATATTACTCCGCTTGTCGCCTGTATTCATGCTGACGTGGCTATAATGTTTCTCCATTAGATAACGTTAACGAAGCTCTCCGATCAATTGAAGCCCTCTGATTACCTAGAGTGTGGTTAAATATTATCTTGATTCAACTCGCTCGGATTGATGATAACGACATCTCCTAGTTGTTTGGAAGCTTATTTGATCACCCGTATCCTCCAATCAGATGTACTTTGATATGATCGCTTGGACCCTTCAAAATTCCTTCATTGAGAGTTATCACCAGCTAGTCGCCCCCAAACTCCCTCTGGTGGCTTGGAACCATCGAACATGCTTCCCTGCAGCGGTTACACATGATGAATAGGATAGAAAATTTAAAATTACTCGCATTTACGTTGAGTGTAGATGTTCAGCCTCCAGCTAACTCATCTAGACAGAATTGCCAAGTTACATCTCCCAACTGATTCCACCTGAACTTGTTTGTCAAGCCTTCAACTCCCAGCTGACTCCACCTGGACTTGATTCACCTAGTTCCAAGCTAGGACTTTTGTCAAGCCTTCAGCTCCCAGCTGACTCCATTTAGACTTGCTTCGCCTAGCACCTAGTTAGGACTTTGTTTGTCAAGCCTTCAGCTCCCAACTGACTCCACTTAGACTTACTTCACCTAGCACCCAGCTATGACTTTCTCACTTGGTTTCAACCAAGACTTAGCTCATGCTTAACACCAAATCAATATTTCGGTTGTTTAGATCCACTAGAACTTAGTCATTGCCTTGCTTATAACCAAGACTTCATTATAGTCAAGTAACCTACACTTTCATACTTGACATCAATTTGTTAGATCATAACAAGTTTAATTTTAACTTTAGTCATACATTAAAATTCTGAATTAAAAATTATGCTCCTAACACCAACACTTTTGATGATATATAGGATAAATCACAAATATTTATTTAGTTTTAGTAGAGTAGCCTTTCTAGATAGAGAGTCATGAGATAATTTGAAATAATATTTATACTTGTCGAAAATCAAGTCATACCTCCCTGTTGATAAGTGACTATGTCGATGGGGAAGTGCCATGTGAGCGTTCTAATAACAAAATGTTTTGAAAATTAAAATAGCTTTGCTTATTTTTATGGTCCGGTACGTCCAATGTTAAAAATAATATCAAAAAGATATTTTTATTCTATTTTTTCATCTCTAAAATATTTTTAATTTATTATTATTTTAATATATTCCATTCTATAATAATTATGATTGAAAATGATCTCCATCTATGTAAGATAGTGTTGAATTGGCACCAACAAAAAAGATTAATTATAAACTAAACCCTAAGAAAACCTCAGTGGGAGTGAATGGACTTGCGATTTAAAATAATGGGTTCGAGGGGTGCCTTTTTGAAAATGAGCACTCTGGGTCGATGGTGATAAAATCTTTTGACAAAATTTGTATTTTATATTATTGACAGTGGCAAGCACAGTGGACAAGTTCTTCAAGTTTATTTTAAAATTTTCCTCTCTGTTTTTTCGTTGTTTCTAAAAGCAAAAGTCATGTTTGGTGAGAACTTGCTTGTAGATTTCTCTAAAAGTTATGTATGATATCTTTTGACAAAATTCAAAAAGTTTTCGAAGTGGAAAATAAAAGTTGCTCGAGATATAATAACAAATAATTTCACATTCAATATTATATGTTCACTCTTATGGATGAGAAGAAAATCATCTCGGACTATGGTACAATATTTAGATTTGGTACAAATGAATCGAGTCGGCTAATAAATTTTTTTAATTAGTTTGAATATTATTTAATTCATATTTAAAATTGTAAAATTAGAATCAAATATGAAGATGTTTGATAATATATTCAATTTGAATATATAATATTTTATTCCACTTGAGCCACTAGCAAACTTTTATTTATTTATATTGCATATGTATTGTTTTTTATTATGTTATTAAGTAAATGTATTTTAATGGTTTTTTATTATGTTATTAAGTAAATGTTATTGCATAGGATTAATTGATTTAAAGAGTTGAATATTAATTTTTAATTTACTTTATAAACAATAAGAAATTTTCTTGGATTACATCAGTTATATGGATAAATTTTAAAAAATACAGTAGATGTAAATATTTAAAGAAATGCACATTGACGAATTTAAATTTTAAATAGGACGAATATGTTGGATGTTAAATTTCGAGTATGCATAAGGTAAACGAATCAATTTCCAGGATTAATTGGAAAAATACAGAACATCGGATTATATATTTACAAAACTATTGGTCATAGCCCAAAATTGAGTTTTGTTCGGCCCACTTATTGAATTGGATCGTAGGCCCATTTAATCCTTCATTCTCAGTCTAGTTGGGAGGCGTCTCCCTATGTTGTCCGAGTAGGGTCGTAAACAAGTGAAACTTAGCTGAGTTTTAAAGTGTTTAAGTTTATTGGATAAATAATTAAATCAAATTAAGTTAAAGTGGTTTGGCTTAGTTTTTATGAGTTTGATCTTAGTTTAAGCTTTGCCTGACAATGTTCTTGAGCATTATAATGGCAAAAATGATTGGAACGGAATGAATCGGTGATGATTGCCGTCGGAGGAATCAGATAGCGACGATGTTGGAGGCGCTTCTCGGAGTGTTCTGATTGGGCAGCTCACGGGCATGAGCACTACGACAGTGATGAAAGAATGCGCGATCGCCGCGTGAGCAAGTGGTGACAGACATAGGCGTAGAAACCGATAGTTTGATAAATATAGGTTCCATCAATTTCTAATTTAAATAGGATAGTTTAAATAGATTTTTTAAAACTTAATCGAGTTGTCCTATTAAATATAATAAAAATTTATTTTAAAATTAAAAAAATCTAATAAAATCTATATAATCATAATTTTTTTCTTATTAATTATTAATAACATTTTCCTAAATAAATTCAATTAATATATATAATAGAACAAGGTATTATTCTTTTCCTATGGAGTCGGGTTCAATTTCTTGAAACAATTTTTGTCGTCTCACAAGGGGTGGAAACTCCACTTTTTTTTTTGTGAAGTCTCCTAGTTTCGTATCTTAGCCTACTTAGTGGCAACTCGAGTTGCTTGTAGCTCCTATTTTAAAAAATTATCATTTGGAGTAGGGCTACTTTGCTACATCCCAGAAGCTACAGGATTTGCAACTTGCGACTCTCAAAGGGGTTGCTTCATAAATTCAAATTGAGCTCCATCTCGTCTCTTCGTAGGGCTCCATTTAGTAAGAATTTTCGCCTTAATAACTTTGATATATAATCGAAGGCTTGTCACTTTATATAGCTAACACCACGTTGAAAGCCTCTGTCAATAAGGTGGTGAAGATGATGGAGACTGAATTGGAAGTGAGAGGTGTGACGATCATCGATTTGATCACAGATGCAGCCATACCTGAGGAGAGGGCATCAACTCCCCCGGTCACTCAACCAGAAGTTGTCCTTCCACTAGTGATCCCAGAGTTGGCTATGTTTGGAGAGTCAGAAACACATTTAAGAATAATTAGGAAGAGGCGCCACCAAGGACTTCGACTAACCCGACTTCACCATCGATGATCGCGACCCCGACCTCACTCGCTAAGTCAAGGGGCTCTTAGATCAGGGGCAGCTAGCCACATCCTCTCCTGATTTGGCCTCACCATCGGTGGTCCAATCCTTTACTTCCCCTACTGAGCCAATGGGCTTCCATACTGGTGCCAGTTCATCACATTCTCATACGGGCCTTGGTTTCCTAGTTTGTCAGGATGATACCTCATTATAATATCCTCCCCTTATCATCGACAGAGAACCTGTTCAGACTTCTTCAAAAGTGCCTCAGGAAAAAGAGGTTCTTAGAGCATACATACTTGATCTCACCTTCTTCGAGCCTACAATGTCAAGGTGATTTGACTCCAAGGAGGCAACTGATAACAGATTCTTTTAAGGCTTTAGTTAATGAGCTTGTGCTAGATGGAATTGGACAACATGCTAAGTAGATGTCATTATCCCAGCGATTTCCTGAGTTCTGGCGAGATCATTGGGCCATGCAGGCTTGACTGGTTGAGTTGGAGGCTCACTTGGCTAAATTGGAGGCTTAGTTAGCTCCCATCAATCAAATGTCCACCTCAGCACAGACAGAGATCGACTAACTAAAGAAGGTAATAGTTGACCCTGCCTCAGCTCAGGTGGAGATTGACCGACTAGGGAGGGGCTTAGCCGACCATACCAAAAAGGTGAAGAGGGAGGAAGAGTCCCTGGAAGCCCAGGTCAAAAATTTGAAGCCGAGAAAAAATAAGCAGTAGAAGGAAATAAAAAAGTTGAAGGCTGCTTCAGAAGTGCAAAGGGCTGAGCTGATAGCGACTAAGGCTGAGGTAGGAGTGACCAAGGCCAAGTTGGAGGCTATCAAGACTGAATCTGGGACCCTGAATGTGGAGCTAAGAGCCACCAGAGACGAGGTCAAATTAACCAAAGCCACGGTGGAGGCTCAGTTACGCGAGTTGGAGGCTATCCGAGCTAATGTGGAAATAAATAAAACTAAATTTGGGGTCTTGGAATCCTCCAAGTTAGAGCTGTAGGTGTTACACCTTGAGGGTAAACTTGTATGCCTAACTGACCAATATGTCCTAATGATAATTTAGGAAATAATCAATATCAAACCATGTAAAGCTAACATAAACACCAAAGTAATATAAAATCACTAAGTTATTAAAAGCTTATGTGTATATGTATGCATGTATATGAGATCATATTAAACTACACAAGATAAAAGTCATATTATTCTAATAAAGTTCAAACTGATATAGTAGGAAAACTGTAAACACAAACAGTGAAAAATAAACTAAGCAATTCCAAAGAAAATTCAAACGAGTGGGACCAGTAGTCAAGATCTCTAAGCAACACAACACATCCTTTATCTGCTAACCTAAAAATCAAAGAAAAAAAATAAAAGATAGTGAGTACAACAATTCAGCGGGTATAAGAAGATAGTGCATGATACTATATGTAAGGAGATCAAAAGATACAGTCTCAGGTAAAATACTTACAAAAGTAAGAGCACCAATATAATCATCTGCTAACCAAAAATATAACCAATAACATAACACCTACTAACCTTCTCAACCAAGTATAATCAATAAATTGAGAGTCCATACAATCAGCAAACATGCACGAACAAATACATGATCAACATATAGCAAGCATATAACAAGTACTGACTGCAGGAGAAACTCTCTACCATGGATGGTCCCGTGGGCAACCACGGTAAGCAAATAGTCATTATCTGTGGGTGAACTTGCTACCACATAAAATCTCGTGGATATATATGGTATATACATAGCTATCTAGCTACAAACTGTACGCGAACTCACTACCACTAATGTCTCATGGGTAGACGTATGTATCATGATCGTTGATGAATACTCTCCCAACCACAAATGAGAGACAATGGTTGATAGTGTTGGGATCGTTCGTACTCGGCTAGAGAGGGGGGGTGTGAATAGCCGCCCTAAATCACTCGTTTCTTCCTACAATTCGTTAGCGCAGCGGAAAAATAAACTAGAAACGAAAGGAAGAATATCAAACCTTAACACAGCGATGTAACGAGGTTCGGAGATTAGGGCTCCTACTCCTCGGCGTGTCCGTAAGGTGGACGAGTCCAGTCAATCCGTCGGTGGATGAGTCCCCGGAGAACCGGCTAATACAATCTCCTTCTGAGTGGAGAAACCTCGCCACAACACACTCTTGCAACAGCAAGTAAGGAGAGTACAGAAATACAAGGAAAGACAGCAAGAACTACAACAATAAGAAAGCTCTTGCTTGCCTTCTCTTCGACTGGAAGAAGCAGCAGCTCCAAGCGCCTACAACAGCAGGTGACCCAGCCAAAAGGAAGCTCACGCGAAGCTTCAACGCTTCAAGAACTCAGCAGAGCTCAGCAGCAGAAAGAAGAAGAAGGTTCGAAGAAGAAGTTCTGTAGAGTCGCTCGAATCCTTATATAACCTGCGAACCTGCAAGCCAAAAAGCCAGAAACACAGGAGCCAAAAATAGCCTAGCCGTTGTCTCTCAACGGCTAGGGCTGGACCGATCAGCATGCACGTCTCTGAGCTATCCTGATCGGTCCGAGAGACCGATCAGGCCCCATCGGTCCCGGACGATCCCACCTCTCTCGGCTGCGTCTCTGATCGGCCGTGGAGACCGATCAGCTATCCTGATCGGTCCCTGCACCGATCAGGATCCTCCGAACCTTCTGTTTGTTATCCGATCGGTCACCGCATCGATCGATATACAACGATCACCGATCGTCTGCGGATCGATCCGAGCTTGGTTTTGTCCAAACCAAGTCCCAAGTCTCCCAAACCAACATCCGGTCAACCTTGACTGTTGGTACATTATGCCTAGCCCTTGACCTACTGGTACTCCTGCCTAGTGTCCGGTCAATCCCTTTGACCCACTTAGACTTTTCCACACCGATGTCCGATCATCCCCGATCCATCTGGATTTTCCCTTGCCTTCACTCACGGACTTTCACCGGCTTCACTCACCAGGATTTCCCACCTGGCTTCACTCACCGGACTTTCCAACCGCCTAACATCCCAGTTAGGACTTTCCCACCGCCTGGCTTCACTCACGGGACTTTCCACACCGCCTAACATCCAGTTAGGACTTTCTCCGCTGCCAAGACTTTCCACCGCCTAACATCCAGTTAGGACTTTCTCACTGGCTTCACTCACTGGACTTTCCAACCGCCTAACATCCCAGTTAGACTTTTCCACCGCTCGGCTTCACTCACCGGACTTTCCACACCGCCTAACATCCCATTTAGGACTTTTTTAGTGCCAAGTCTCCATACTTGGACTTTTCATGTCAAGTCTCCATACTTGGACTTTTCCCGTGCCAAGTCTCCATACTTGGACTTTTCGCGTGCCAAGCTCCCTGCTTGGACTTTTCCAGTGCCAAGTCTCCATACTTGGACTTTTCTTAGTGCCAAGCTCCCTGCTTGGACTTTTCGGTTGACAAGTCTCCATACTTGTACTTTTTCCCGAATCAGGTCAACCTTGACCTACGGTTGCCCCAATAATTTCCTAAACATCTATTCTTGTCCCATATCAAGAATACAACTCTTCCACGAGTGTCAAACATCAACATGTAACTCAACTAGGTCAACCTTGACCTAAGGTTGCACCGACAATCTTCCCAAGTCAAACATCAAAATACAACTCGAGTCAAGTCACCTCGAGTCGGGCCAACCAGGTCAACCTTGACCTAAGGTTGCACCAACAGATAGGATATACCAATGGTCGCTAAGACGCTAACTGTAGGATCGTAAAGCGCTAGAGGGGGGGTTGAATACCACTCGTGGTTAATTCGTTCATTTTAAAAAGTCGAGTAAACACGCAGCGTAATAAACATAAATCAATCGCAAACACCAAGAATTTACTTGGTTCGGAGCCTGCGTCGACTCTTACTCCAAGGCCCGCACGTAAAAGTGCTTTCCATGGGCAATCACTATAGCTTCAGAAAATTACAACTTGAAGTACAATTTTAATGTAATAATTAAAAGTATACCGACAAGTAAGAAGAGGGAATTTAAGGCTTCCGGTTGTCGGAGTTGAGTTACGACTTTTTCATATCGTTTTTGGAGCAACGCATAGAAGAAGGATCGCGATTTTATGTTATCTCTGTGCATCTACTTGAGACTAGCTTAAATAGCCTGTTGAAGGTGCCTTCAGCCTCTATGGAAGGTGCCTCCAGCACGGATTCTTATTCCCTGCCGATCGGTGTCGATAACTCCCACTGCTTGCGCTGTTTATCCACCCGAAGGCGCATTCAAGCTCTATGCAAGGTGCCTTCCATCAGTTGTCCAAGGCGCCTTTAGCATACTTGGAAGGTGCCTTCTGCCCTACTTCCTGCGCAACTACAGCCAAGGCGCCCGAGGTGCCTCCGATAGCCCCGGAGGCGCCTCAGACACTGCTCATTCGAGCCAAACATGCCCAATTCATTTCCTTCAAAATACGTTAGTCCAAGAAATTAACCATACCTTGTAAAACAAAGTTAGCACAATATAGAGATGAAAAATAAATTATTTGACAGTCTTCAGACTGTCCGATTTTGACTTCGAGTTTCTTGGAAATCCTAGGTCGAACTGACGCCTACTGTTCCCTCATCGAGAAACGCATCCTCACCTACTCTTCTCATAAGAGTTTACCTGTAGCCAGATTGACCCTCTAGACTAACTGGACTTTTGTTCAGCGTCTAAAGCTTCCAGTCTTCATGCTAGATGTTCGCTCGATGACCCGTCCATACTTCCACCCGGTTCGCGACACCAGAATTTCAACCTACAGCCCTCGACTCTAGGATTTTACCCGAAGCGCTCGACCCGCAAGACTTTCCGCCTAGGGTTACACCCCCTAGGCGTTTTCGCTTGTCTAACCGCGGCTAGGAATTTTGCCTAAAAATACTTAGGACTTTCCTGCAATCTCATTCAAACTTGTCAAACAACAAATTATTAGTGTGGTTAGCACTAATGGTATAACTCAAGTTTTGATGAATGACAAGTATGTTAAGTTAATTTTATTGTGATTTAACACATTGACTGAGTGTGTAGGAGAAATCCAACTAGGTCGATAGGCCGATCGGATAGCTGGTGCGAAGCACAGCTAGGTCGATGGGCTAACCGGATAGCTGACAAGAAGTCCAGATAGGTCGACAGGCTGACCGGATATCTTGCACGAAGCCTAGCTATGTCGACTGGTCGACCGGATAGTTGGCACGAAGTCCAGCTGTCACGCCCCAGGTAGTCCCTGTTAGAAGAAATTTCGGCAGTATCTCCCTTGTACGGGTGACAATATGAAATTTTACTACAACCAACTCATACACAGCCAACACGGCCGGAACAATAAATATAAAAATACTAACAAACTACGTAGTTTATATCCAAACAGGCTCTGGCTGTCACCACAATACAAAAGAAAATAAAAACAACAACTAACTTACCTCTTCTGCCGACCGGCAGGCGCGTAGCAAAACACACCAAATAAAAATCTACTAAGCAAGCAAAAATCCGACCATCATAATGTCTTAAGCAAAATCATACAATCAAAGTGCAAAACCAATATAAGTTCGAAACAAACAGAAAACCACAAGACTAATACGTAAACTCTCGTGACCAGGGGACTAGCAACTGGAATCTCCTGACAGTCTCAACCTGAAATAAGAAAATATCAACGGGGTGAGTCCAACACTCAGCGGATACCAAGTTGGCATGCATAATAAGAAATAACTAGTAGTAATAAATATGTGTACAGTCTCCTGAAGTAATGAAAAATGCAAAATTGTAAGAAAAGGAGAAACTGTACTCACCAGGACCTCCTATCAAAATAATAAGGTCATCAGACCAAAGGTAACATATCCATGTATACATGTCAAACATATGCATCCATCCAATATACAGCAAATAAAATGCAGCAAACACAAGCAATAAATGCAATCATGCATATGATGCCAATGACATGTCCTGGTCACCCCTGACGCTAGTCAACCATCTCACACACGATGGTGAGACCGAGTGGGTATGCTATGACAACTATGCACTCTGTCATCACTGCTCCTGATGAGTGATTGAGTGGACAGGATGTTGTCAGAGTACACCTATCCTCCTACCCCAAATCATAAGTGGGGGAGCTCAATGCTCTCATCTCCCTGAGACAATCCAGAGGAGAGATCCTTGTCCTGCTACCACGTTGCAGTCACACTACCCATGAGCGGACCAGCAGAGCACCGACAGAGCAACCTGCTGCAACACGCCCTGCCTGAATAAAAACCACTAACCCATGAGTGGTTGTGTGTGCAGATCCATGTAACTGACGATGTGCTCAACAATAATGGAGCCGACAATCGCTCAGCATGCAATCATGCGATAATATTATTTTTTATTTAGGTTGCAGATAATGTTATTTCACATGAACAAGGATTGGATAACCAACAGGTACATTAGTAGTTGTTTTCATAAGATTTTTTTTAGTTTTATTAACAATTTTGGTGATGTAGTACTATACATATTTTAAGGTATAGATAAATTTATTTTACAAGTTCAACAACTTGAAAGGTACAAAGATATTGACAAACACATAAACTATCATTTCTTATTACGAGATGTGTTGGGACCAAAATGTAGCTAGAGGGGGGGGTGAATAGCTTGACGCGATCTCATGCTCTTCGTTGCTTGTTTCTTGTGCTGAAATGCAGCGGAAAATACAAATAACCAACACTCAACGCTAAAACTAGAGATTTACTTGGTATCCACCTCAAGAAAAGG